>NC_053037.3:511887103-512190133 GCF_002575655.3 Aegilops tauschii subsp. strangulata | reverse complement strand
CGAAGATCTTTATCGGTCAAACCGCACAACAACATACGTTGTTCCCTTTGTCATCGGTATGTTACTTGCCCGAGATTCGATCGTCGGTATCATCATACCTAGTTCAATCTCGTTACTGGCAAGTCTCTTTACTCGTTCCGTAATGCATCATCCCGTGACTAACTCATTAGTCACATTGCTTGCAAGGCTTATAGTGAGGTGCATTACCGAGAGAGCCCAGAGATACCTCTCCGAAACACGGAGTGACAAATCCTAATCTCGATCTATGCCAACCCAACAAACACCATCGGAGACACCTGTAGAGCATCTTTATAATCACCCAGTTACGTTGTGACATTTGATAGCACACTAAGTGTTCGTCCGGTATTCGGGAGTTGCATAATCTCATAGTCATAGAAACATGTATAAGTCATGAAGAAAGCAATAGCAATAAACTAAATGATCATAGTGCTAAGCTAACAGATGGGTCTTGTCCATCACATCATTCTCTAATGACGTGATCCCGTTCATCAAATGACAACACATGTCTATGGCTAGGAAACTTAACCATCTTTGATTAACGAGCTAGTCAAGCATACTAGGGACACTCTGTTTGTCTATGTATTCACACATGTATCAAGTTTCCGGTTAATACAATTCTAGTATGAATAATAAACATTTATCATGATATAAGGAAATATAAATAACAACTTTATTATTGCCTCTAGGGCATATTTCCTTCAAGAGCATCTATCCCCATAGGTAAATATGTCCCTCCAAATATCTGCATACGTTTTTAGACAGTGTTTAGGTGTGTCCGGTATACGTTCTCACTTTTTCTGTCACATAATTACACCCCCTGTACTTCCCATTCCAACTCATTTCGACGAGTATGTTGTGTGTGACACCTCGAGAGCACGCATGAACAACAACATATGATGGCCGGCACAAGGCCCTCCGAGGTGACCTCCCGTGCGGCGTCTCCGACCAAGGAGGCGGCAACCAAGAGCAGCAGGGGCCGGAGGCGGCGAGTCGGCGCCAGGCCGACGAGGTTGGGAACAACGGTAGGGCGGGTGGGACATGGTCAACGACGGGTAAAGGGAGACGATGTGTTCAGGCATTTTTTTTAAGAAGACAAGGGAGTGGCTGACATGTGGGTCTAGATGGGCTGGGCTGACATGACAGACGTGCTCGTGCCTATCCAGATGATCCTATTCCCCGCACAGCTCGGGAAATAGTGATCAAACGCGTACCCCCCACACGCATCGTCCTCTGTATGGGCCGTCCAATCCGGATTTTTGCCCATCGGTGGTCCTTGGATAGGTTTTCCTTTTTCTCCTTTCTTTTCTTCTTTTGGTTTTCTTTTTTCTATGTTTCAAGTTTTTCCTGTTTTGTTTTTTTCCTTTTTTTCTTTTGGTTATTCGTTTTTAAAATTCGCAATTTTTAAAAAAATCATGAAACAGTTTATGAATTCATGTACTTTTTGAAATTAGGAACAAATTTAATTTTTGCATAATTTTTTGAACTCGAGAATTTTTCTTTATTTTTGAACATTTTTTCAAACACAGGAATATTTTTTGAAAGTCGTGAACATTTTTTAAACTGACAAACATTTTTGAAAGTTATGAAGATTTTTTTTAAATTAGCGAACATTTTTTGAAATTAGTGAATTTTTTAGAAAGTTATGATTTTTTTACAAACTCACAAACATTTATGAAATTCATGCACATTTTTTAAAATTGATGAGTTTTTTGAATCTGTGAACATTTTTTGAATCAGATTTTTTTGAAATCATGAACATATTTTGTATTTACGAAGATATTGTGAATCTGCGAACATTTTTCAAACCATTGAACATTTTATGAATTCATGATTTGTTTTAATCTGCGAACATTTTTCAAAATTCTTAACATTGTTTCAAATTTATTAACCCTTTTCAATTCTTAAACATTCTATGAATTTTATTAGTAAAGAAGGAACAATAGAAAAAAATTATACATGAGCTACCTCACTGATCGAGACGCCCCTATATTGCCATCCATAGATGAGCTGAGTTTGGCAGGTTGAATGCTTTTTTTCTCTCATGTCTCGGACGGGCTTTACGGAGTCCGATTGTAGATGCCGGTTAACGCCTATTTCCCTTCATCTTCCTAGAGCTAGAATTAGTTCACGAGCACATGTTCCTGAGCATGGTTGGAGACGAAAAATGGAGCGTGCGGTGCATTCTTCCACCATCTATTACCGCACTTTTTGTAGTCCATCAGTGAGGCAAGGCGAAGAGCGAGGAGGTGGCGGCGTTCGGCGGCGAGTTCATGGTCGTGGTGTGGTGCAAGGCGCGCTCGGTGGTGGGTCCATGGTCATGGACCAGCACTCGCTCGATGACGAGAGCATGGTCGTGGAGCATGGGGAACGCGGTCTCCAGTCTATGGACTCTAGCGATGAGGGTGTGTGCAAGTTGGCCGGGCTCGGCATGGTGGAAGTTGACTGTCGACACCATTACCGGCTTGGAGGACGGGAATATCGTCTTTCATGCCGCGGCCGGAGAGGCCTAGCAGCCTGGACTCACCGCGCCGACAGTACTCGCCCATTCGTGGAACCTCATCGCATATTTCTTTTATTATTGCTTCTAGGGCATATTTCCTTCAGTCTCCCACTTGCACTAGAGTCAATAATCTAGACTACACAGTGATGATTCTAACACCCATGGAGTCTTTGTGCTGATCATGTTTTGCTCGTGGAAAAGGCTTAGTCAACGAGTCTGCAACATTCAGATCCGTATGTATCTTGCAAATCTCTATGTCTCCCACCTGGACTTGATCCCGGATGGAATTGAAGCGTCTCTTGATGTGCTTGGTTCTCTTGTGAAATCTGGATTCCTTTGCCAAGGCAATTGCACCAGTATTGTCACAAAAGATTTTCATTGGACCCGATGCACTAGGTATGACACCTAGATCGGATATGGACTCCTTCATCCAGACTCCTTCATTTGCTGCTTCCGAAGCAGCTATGTACTCTGCTTCACACGTAGATCCTGCCATGACGCTTTGTTTAGAACTGCACCAACTGACTGCTCCACCGTTCAATAAAAACACGTATCCGGTTTGTGATTTAGAATCGCCCAGATCAGTGTCAAAGCTTGCATCGACGTAACCATTTACGACGAGCTCTTTGTCACCTCCATAAACGAGAAACATATCCTTAGTCCTTTTCAGGTATTTCAGGATATTCTTGACCGCTGTCCAGTGATCCACTCCTGGATTACTTTGGTACCTCCCTGCTAAACTAATAGCAAGGCTCACATCAGGTCTGGTACACAACATTGCATACATGATAGAGCCTATGGCTGAAGCATAGGGAACACTTTTCATTTTCTCTCTATCTTCTGTAGTGGTCGGGCATTGAGTCTGACTCAACTTCACACCTTGTAACACAGGCAAGAACCCTCTCTTTGCTTGATCCATTTTGAACCTTTTCAAAACTTTATCAAGGTATGTGCTTTGTGAAAGTCCAATTAAGCGTCTTGATCTATCTCTATAGATCTTGATGCCCAATATATAAGCAGCTTCACCGAGGTCTTTCATTCAAAAACTCTTATTCAAGTATCTTTTTATGCTATCCAGAAATTCCATATCATTTCCAATCAACAATATGTCATCCACATATAATATTAGAAATGCTACAGAGCTCCCACTCACTTTCTTATAAATACAGGTTTCTCCAAAAGTATGTATAAAACCATAGGCTTTGATCACACTATCAAAATGTTTATTCCAACTCCGAGAGGCTTGCACCAGTCCATAAATGGATCGCCGGAGCTTGCACACTTTGTTAGCACCCTTTGGATCGACAAAACCTTCGGGTTGCATCATATACAACTCTTTTTCCAGAAATCCATTCAGGAATGCAGTTTTGACATCCATTTGCCAAATTTCATAACCATAAAATGCGGCAATTGCTAACATGATTCGGACAGACTTAAGCATCGCTACGGGTGAGAAAGTCTCATCGTAGTCAACCCCTTGAACTTGCCGAAAACCTTTCGCAACAAGTCGAGCTTTGTAGACAGTAACATTACCGTCAGCGTCAGTCTTCTTCTTGAAAATTCATTTATTCTCTATGGCTTGCCGATCATCGGGCAAGTCAACCAAAGTCCACACTTTGTTCTCATACATGGATCCCATCTCAGATTTCATGGCCTCAAGCCGTTTTGCGGAATCTGGGCTCACCATCGCTTCTTCATAGTTCGTAGGTTCGCCATGGTCAAGTAACATGACTTCCAGAATAGGATTACCGTACCACTCTGGTACGGATCTTACTCTGGTTGACCTACGAGGTTCGGTAGTAACTTGATCTCAAGTTTCATGATCAATATTATTAGCTTCCTCACTAATTGGTGTAGGTGTCACAGGAACCGTTTCTGTGATGAACTACTTTCCAATAAGGGAGCAGGTACAGTTACCTCATCAAGTTCTACATTCCTCCCACTCAATTCTTTCGAGAGAAACTCCCTCTCTAGAAAGGATCCATTCTTAGCAACAAATGTTTTGCCTTCGGATCTGTGATAGAAGGTGTACCCAACAGTTTCCTTTGGGTATCCTATGAAGACACATTTGTCCGATTTGGGTTCGAGCTTATCAGGTTGAAGCTTTTTCACATAAGCATCGCAGCCCCAAACTTTAAGAAACGACAACTTTGGTTTCTTGCCAAACCACAGTTCATAAGGCGTCGTCTCAACGGATTTCGATGGTGCCCTATTTAACGTGAATGCAGCCGTCTCTAAAGCATAACCCCAAAACGATAACGGTAAATCAGTAAGAGACATCATAGATCGCACCATATCTAGTAAAGTACGATTACGACGTTCGGACACACCATTACGCTGTGGTGTTCCGGGTGGCGTGAGTTGCGAAACTATTCCGCATTGTTTCAAATGAAGACCAAACTCGTAACTCAAATATTCTCCTCCACGATCAGATCGTAGAAACTTTATTTTCTTGTTACGATGATTTTCCACTTCACTCTGAAATTCTTTGAACTTTTCAAATGTTTCAGACTTGTGTTTCATTAAGTAGATTGTGACGCCCGGATACTTAGGCTACAGTAATCCCCCGTTGATGATGCCACGTCACCTCTGTCACTGTAGTTAATCTCGCGTTAATTTAAAACCAATTCAAATTCAAATTTGAATTTAAGTCAAATAATAAAAGTTTCCAAACATTAAAACTAAAATGCTCTAAACGTGCCATGTAATTCATGAGTAATTATGATGAAGAAACCACACTTTTATAATATGTTTAAATAATCTAAAATGAATAAAACTTGGGCTAAATCAATTATTTATATGCTTTTAAAATAGTAAACAAATACAAGCTAATTAATTAATGTGCCAAATTAATTGTGACAGTGAAATGCTTGGAAACACTATTTTAGGTGCTACTGTGGCATTTTATAAAACTAAGTTTATTGGAACATAAATAGAAAACAGTAAAAGTAAATAAAAGAAAAAGGAGAAATAGAAAAAAAGGAGACCCCTTGGCCAATTGGGCCAACAGGCCCAGCTGGCCACCCACGCGGCCCAGTCGGCCCGCGCCGTCCTCCCTTATCCCCCCACGCCCCCACAATATCTGTAGATCGCCCTACTCCCCCCATGATCTCCTCTCCTCCCGTCTGGATCGAGATCGAGGCAGCGAGCCCCGACCACCTCGCCGTCGCCCCTCGCCACCTCACAGGCGCCCGCCTCCCCGTCTCCTCCCGCACGGCGCGCCCCGACCCTGCGCCTGCCCCTGACGTCGCCGCCTCCCCGATTCCGTCGCCAGACTGCCCCGCCCCGCCTCTCCATCGTCGGTCGTCGCCTCGTCCTCGCCCCGCCGTTGCCGGACCACCCCAAGCCGCCTCGAGCCCACTGCCCCCTCCCTACAGCTTCGCGGTGAGCCGCCGCGCCGGTTGCGCCTCCCCTCTCCTCCCCCCTCTCTGCTCCCGTACTCCGCCATGCGCACCGCGCGACCCGGCCACGCTCGATGCGCACGCCCGCGCAACGCCGTCCCCGCCCTGGTGCCGTGCTACTCCTGCGCCGCTCGCCCGAGACCCCCTTGCTGCTGCTCTGCACAGCCCCCTGGCCGCGCTCACGCCCCCTCTGCTCCGCCCGCCACGGATCCGTTCGCCCCGTCGGTGCCCTCGCCCGCCCCGCGCGCCGTACCCCCCTCGCCGGAGCTCCCCTGCCGCCCCGCAGCGCCCGGTCGGGTGCGCCTCTGTTCGGGCTGGCGCCCATGCGCCCGCTGCCCGGCACCCGTGCACCCAGCGCCCGTTAAGGCCATGAGCCTATGACAAGTAGGCCCCACCCGCCAGAACGTTAAAAGAAAAAAGATTTAAAAAATATATATATAATAATAATAATTAATTAAATTAATTAAATTAATTAATCATGTTTAATTAATCTAATTAACTAGTTAGTTTAATTAAATAGTAATTAGATTAGTTAAATCCTAATTAGACTAAACAGTCAATGACGAGCGGGACCCACACGTCTGTTGACCCAGTCAACAGACGGTTGACTGATGACATCACGCTGACATCATAATTACATTTTATAATTAATTTATTTCTGTTAATTACTGGAAATGAATTAAATGTTTAAAAATTAATATAAAATAATCTATAAGTCGGATGAAAATACTTTGTACATGAAAGTTGCTCAGAACGACGAGACGAATCTGAATACGCAGCCCGTTCGTCCGCCACACATCCCTAGCATAGCAAACACACAACTTTCCCCCTCCGGTTCATCTGTCCGAAAACGCGAAACACCGGGAATACCTTCCCGGATGTTTCCCCCCTTCGTCGGTATCACCTACTACCGCGTTAGGGCACACCTAGCACCGCGTATTGCCATGTTACGCTTTGTGTTGCTTTGATTGCTCTGTTATTTATTGTGTTCCCCCTTCGTTACTTCTTTCCGGTAGACCCCGAGACTGCCGGCGACCCCCAGTTCGACTACGGAGTTGACGACCCCTGCTTCTTGCCAGAGCAATCAGGCAAGCCCCCCCTTGATCACCAGATATCGCCTATTCTTCTCTATACTGCTTGCATTAGAAGAGCGTATCATGTTACTGCTTTCGGTTAATCCTATTCTGCTGCATAGCCTGTCATTGTTGCTATAGTTGTTACCCTTACCTGCTATTTTACTGCTTAGTATAGGATGCTAGTGTTCCATCAGTGGCCCTACACTCTTGTCCGTCTGCCATGCTATACTAGCGGGTCGTGATCCCTAGGGAGGTGATCACGGGTATATACTATATACTTTATATACATGACACATGTGGTGACTAAAGTCGGGTCAGCTCGTTGAGTACCCGCAAGTGATTCTGATGAGGGGGCTGAAAGGACAGGTGGCTCCATCCCGGTAGAGGTGGGCCTGGGTTCCTGACGGCCCCCGGCTGTTACTTTGTGGCGGAGCGACAGGGCAGGTTGAGACCACCTAGGAGAGAGGTGGGCCTGGCCCTGGTCAGCGTCCGCGGATACTTAAAAATAACAAGCTTAACGAGTTCTTGGTATTTGATCTGAGTCTGGCCATTTGGTCTATACGCACTAACCAACTACGCGGGAATAGTTATGGGCACTCAACGTCGTGGTATCACCCGAAGCTCTTTTTGACGTCAGCGACGGAGCGGCGCACGCCGGATTGGACTGGAACGCCTGCTAGGCTAGGTCTGCTTCTGGCCGCCCTCGCAACGTGCAGGTGTGCAATGGGCGATGGGCCCGGACCCCTGCGCGCATAGGATTTAGACCGGCGTGCTGACCTCTCTGTTGAGCCTAGGTGGGGCTGCGACGTGTTGATCTTCCGAGGCCGGGCATGACCCAAGAAAGTGTGTCCGGCCAAATGGGATCAAGCGTGTTGGGTTATGTGGTGCACCCCTGCAGGGAAGTTTATCTATTCGAATAGCCGTGTCCCTCGGTAAAAGGACGACCCGGAGTTGTACCTTGACCTTATGACAACTAGAACCGGATACTTAATAAAACACACCCTTCCAAGTGCCAGATATAACCCGGTGATCGCTCTCTAACAGGGCGACGAGGAGGGGATCGCCGGGTAGGATTATGCTATGCGATGCTACTTGGTGGACTTACCATCTACTCTCTCCTACATGCTGCAAGATGGAGGTGGCCAGAAGCGTAGTCTTCGACAGGATTAGCTATCCCCCTCTTATTCTGGCATTCTGCAGTTCAGTCCACCGATATGGCCCTTTACACATATACCCATGCATATGTAGTGTAGCTCCTTGCTTGCGAGTACTTTGGATGAGTACTCACGGTTGCTTTTCTTCCTCTTTTCCCCTTTCTATACCTGGTTGTCGCAACCAGATGCTGGAGCCCAGGAGCCAGATGCCACCGTCGACGACGACTCCTACTACACCGGAGGTGCCTACTACTACGTGCAGCTCGCTGACGACGACCAGGAGTGGTTAGGAGGATCCCAGGCAGGAGGCCTGCGCCTCTTTCGATCTGTATCCCAGTTTGTGCTAGCCTTCTTAAGGCAAATTTGTTTAACTTATGTCTGTACTCAGATATTGTTGCTTCCGCTGACTCGTCTATGATCGAGCACTTGTATTCGAGCCCTCGAGGCCCCTGGCTTGTATTATGATGCTTGTATGACTTATTTATGTTTTAGAGTTGTGTTGTGATATCTTCCCGTGAGTCCCTGATCTTGATCGTACACGTTTGCGTGCATGATTAGTGTACGATTGAATCGGGGGCGTCACATAGATATACCCATATCTGCTCAAATCATCTGTGAAGGTCAGAAAATAACGATACCCGTCGCGAGCCTCAATATTCATCGGACCACATACATCAGTATGTATGATTTCCAACAAATCTGTTGCTCGCTCCATTGTTCCGGAGGACGGCGTTTTAGTCATCTTGCCCATGAGGCATGGTTCGCAAGTACCAAGTGATTCATAATCAAGTGATTCCAAAAGTCCATCAGTATGGAGTTTCTTCATGCGCTTTACACCAATATGACCCAAACGGCAGTGCCACAAATAAGTTGCACTATCATTATCAACTCTGCATCTTTTGGCTTCAACATTATGAATATGTGTATCACTACTATCGAGATTCAACAAAAATAGACCACTCTTCAAGGGTGCATGACCATAAAAGATATTACTCATATAAATAGAACAACCATTATTCCCAGATTTAAATGAATGACCATTTCGCATCAAACAAGATCCAGATATAATGTTCATGCTCAACGTTGGCGCCAAATAACAATTATTCAGGTCTAGAACTAATCCCGAAGGTAGATGTAGAGGTAGCGTGCCGACGGCAATCACATCGACTTTGGAACCATTTCCCATGCGCATTGTCACCTCGTCCTTAGCCAATCTTCGCTTAATCCGTAGTCCCTGTTTCGAGTTGCAAATATTAGCAACAGAACCAGTATCAAATACCCAGGTGCTACTGCGAGCTTTAGTAAGGTACACATCAATAACATGTATATCACATATACCTTTGTTCACCTTGCCATCCTTCTTATCCGCCAAATACTTCGGGCAGTTCTGCTTCCAGTGACCAGTCTATTTGCAGTAGAAGCACTCAGTCTCAGGCTTAGGTCCAGACTTGGGTTTCTTCTCCTGAGCAGCAACTTGTTTGCCGTTCACCTTGAAGTTCCCCTTCTTCTTCCCTTTAACCTTTTTCTTGAAACTGGTGGTCTTGTTGACCATCAACACTTGATGCTCCTTCTTGATTTCTACCTCAGCAGCCTTTAGCATCGCGAAGAGCTCAGGAATTGTCTTATCCATCCCTTGCATCTTATAGTTCATCACAAAGCTCTTGTAGCTTGGTGGCAGTGATTGAAGAATTCTGTCAATGACACTATCATCCGGAAGATTAACTCCCAGTTGAATCAAGTGATTATTATACCCAGACATTTTGAGTATATGTTCACTGACAGAACTATTCTCCTCCATCTTACAGCTGTAGAACTTATTGGAGACTCCATATCTCTCAATTCGGGCATTTGCTTGAAATATTAACTTCAACTCCTGGAACATTTCATATGCTCCATGACGTTCAAAATGTCGTTGAAGTCCCGATTCTAAGCCGTAAAGCATGGCACACTGAACTATCGAGTAGTCATCAACTTTACTCTGCCAGACGTTCTTAACGTCATCAGCAACAGGCCTGGCACCCAACAGTGCTTCCAGGACGTAATTCTTTTGTGCAGCAATGAGGATAATCCTCAAGTTACGGACCCAGTCCGTGTAATTGCTACCATCATCTTTCAACTTAGCTTTCTCAAGGAACGCATTAAAATTCAATAGAACAACAGCACGGGCCATCTATCTACAACAACATAGACAAGCAAAATACTACCAGGTACTAAGTTCATGATAAATTAAAGTTCAATTAATCATATTACTTAAGAACTCCCACTTAGATAGACATCCCTCTAATCATCTAAGTGATCACGTGATCCAAATCAACTAAACCATGTCCGATCATCACGTGAAATGGAGTAGTTTTCAATGGTGAATATCACTATGTTGATCCAAATCAACTAAACCATGTCCGATCATCACGTGATTCACGCTCGACCTTTCGGTCTCAATGTTCCGAGGCCATATCTGCATATGCTAGGCTCATCAAGTTTAACCTGAGTATTTCTGCGTGTGCAAAACTGGCTTGCACCCGTTGTATGTGAACGTAGAGCTTATCACACCCGATCATCACGTGGTGTCTCGGCACGACGAACTTTGGCAACGGTGCATACTCAGGGAGAACACTTGTACCTTGAAATTTAGTGAGAGATCATCTTATAATGCTACCGTTAATCAAAGCAGAATAAGATGCATAAAGGATAAACATCACATGCAATCAATATAAGTGATATGATATGGCCATCATCATCTTGTGCCTTTGATCTCCATCTCCAAAGCACCGTCATGATCACCATCGTCACCGGCGCGACACCTTGATCTCCATCGTAGCATCATTGTCATCTCGCCAACTATTGCTTCTACGACTATCGCTACCGCTTAGTGATAAAGTAAAGAAATTATAGGGCGATTGCATTGCATACAATAAAGCAACAACCATACGGCTCCTGCTAGTTTCCGATAACTCCGTTACAAAACATGATCATCTCATACAATAAAATATAGCATCATGCCTTGACCATATCACATCACAACATGCCCTACAAAAACAAGTTAGACGTGCTCTACTTTGTTGTTGCAAGTTTTACGTGGCTGCTACGGGCTGAGCAAGAACCGTTCTTACCTACGCATCAAAACCACAACGATATTTTGTCAAGTTAGTGTTGTTTTAACTTTCAACAAGGACCGGGCGTAGTCACACTCGGTTCAACTAAAGTTGGAGAAACTGACACCCGCCAGCCACCTGTGTGCAAAGCACGTCGGTAGAACCAGTCTCGCGTAAGCGTACGCGTAATGTCGGTCCGGGCCGCTTCATCCAACAATACCACCGAACCAAAGTATGACATGCTGGTAAGCAGTATGACTTGTATCGCCCACAACTCACTTGTGTTCTACTCGTGCATATAACATCTATGCATAAACCTGGCTCGGATGCCACTGTTGGGGAACGTAGTAATTTCAAAATTTTCCTACGCACATGCAAGATCATGGTGATGCATAGCAACGAGAGGGGAGAGTGTCGTCTACGTACCCTCGTAGACCGTAAGCGGAAGCATTATAACAACGCGGTTGATGTAGTCGTACGTCTTCACGATCGACCGGTCCTCAGTACCGAACGTACAGCACCTCCGCGTTCAGCACACGTTTAGCTCGGTGACGTCCCGCGAACTCACGATCCAGTAGAGCTTCAGGGAAGAGCTTCGTCAGCACGACGGCGTGGTGACGGTGTTGATGAAGTTACCGACGCAGGGCTTCGCCTAAGCACCGCTACGATATGACCGAGGTGGATTGTGGTGGAGGGGGGCACCGCACACGGCTAAGAGAGATCAATGATCAACTTGTGTGTCTATGGGGTGCCCCCCTCCCCCATATATAAAGGAGTAGAGGAGGGGGAGGGCCGGCCCTCTCTAGGGCGCGCAATAGGGGAGTCCTACTCCCACCGGGAGTAGGATTCCCCCCTTCCAAGTTGGAGTAGGAGAGGTAGAAAAGAGGAGGGAGAGAGGAAGGAAAGGGGGCCCGACCCGCTCACCCAATTCGGATTGGGCTTGGGGGGGGCGCCCCCTCCTAGGCTTCCTCCTCCTCTATTCCACTAAGGCCCAATAAGGCCCATACACTTACCGGGGGGTTCCGGTAACCTCCCGGTACTCCGGTAAAATCCCGATTTCACCCGGAACCATTCCGATGTCCAAATATAGTCGTCCAATATATCGATCTTTATGTCTCGGCCATTTCGAGACTCCTCGTCATGTCCATGATCATATCCGGTACTCCGAACTACCTTCGGTACATCAAAACACATAAACTCATAATACCGATCGTCACCGAACTTTAAGCGTGCGGACCCTACGGGTTCGAGAACTATGTAGACATGACCGAGACACGTTTCCGGTCAATAACCAATAGCGGAACCTGGGTGCTCATATTGGTTCCTACATATTCTACGAAGATCTTTATCTGTCAAACCGCATAACAACATACGTTGTTCCCTTTGTCATCGGTATGTTACTTGCTCGAGATTCGATCGTCGGTATCTCAATACCTAGCTCAATCTCGTTACCGGCAAGTCTCTTTACTCATTCCGTAGTGCATCGTCCCGTGACTAACTCATTAGTCACATTGCTTGCAAGGCTTCTAGTGATGTGCATTACCGAGAGGGCCCAGAGATACCTCTCCGACAATCGGAGTGACAAATCCTATTCTTGATCTATGCCAACTCAACAAACACCATCGGAGACACCTGTAGAGCATCTTTATAATCACCCAGTTACGTTGTGACGTTTGGTAGCACACAAAGTGTTCCTCCGGTATTCGGGAATTGCATAATCTCATAGTCATAGGAACATGTATAAGTCATGGAGAAAGCAATAGCAGTAAACTAAACGATCAAGTGCTAAGCTAACGAAATGGGTCAAGTCAATCACATCATTCTCCTAATGATGTGATCCCGTTAATCAAATGACAACTCATGTCTATGGCTAGGAAACTTAACCATCTTTGATCAACGAGCTAGTCAAGTAGAGGCATACTAGTGACACTATGTTTGTCTATGTATTCACACATGTATTATGTTTCCGGTTAATACAATTCTAGCATGAATAATAAACATTTATCATGATATGAGGAAATAAATAATAACTTTATTATTGCCTCTAGGGCATATTTCCTTCAGTGTGTGTATCGCTGCCCGACGAGTATATGTGCATGCATGTCAGCGTGGCAGCTGTATGACCGTGTTCCTACTCATCGTCAACATCACATGACAGAAAAACACGCACACCTGCAAAGGAATGTGCGCTACCGGTTGACAACAAAGACACAACATGCAGGCACACCATAAAGACCCATGGAATAAATGCACCACCTTCATTAACCAGTCAGAACGATCTCAAAGAAGGAAAACACAAGTCAAGAGCCTCCATGAACTAGCTAGGCAAACAAAATGAGCCAGCCGATTAAATTCGTAATAGCCCACTAACAAAAAATGTTAATCCACGAAGCAAACGCGCACTCCCGCAGATCGCTCACCCTGATAAGGGTCAGCCCGAATACATGTGCCTATCTTCCACCTATTTTGGGAAGGTTCTAGAACCTTCCTTGAACCGGGTTTTATTTCCTCCGTGTGTGTTGCCATCATGTCACTCTTCGTCCTTTTCTTCCTCCCCGAAATGAAGAACATTCCCATCAAGGAGATGGCTAAAAGAGTGTGGAAACAACACTGGTTCTGTAAGCAGTTTATGAATGATGGAGGTGACAACCACATCATCAGCGGGGAGGAAACACCTTCGACAATGTCAATATTTAGTTAGTTTGTAGAGAGAAGTGTCATCAACCAGCATAGCTTTATTTGTAAACAAGTCAGAATCTAGGTTTAGCAATCTCTCGTGTCTTACATGCAATGCAAACATATCTTGGTGCTTCAACCGTTTGCTCAGTTATGATTGTATGATAGTCAATGGAGCGCAAATGGCGGGGAGTACACCACAGCTTCTTCATTCTCACCGAAAGAAGTACGAGAGCTTGATGTTGTAATAAAAAGTCACATGAATGAATAAAGTTTGCATAGGATATGAATCTTCATTATTATTATTAGTTTTCCACTTATATATTAAAATACATTTTGAATACCCTATGCCATGTAAATTTCAGGTGCTCCTTGGAAAAGAAATCAAGTGTTGCCACTAAATCACAGTGTTAGATATTTTATACTCGCGGTTAATTGTTCATAGCATGTTGGATATATACTCGGTGTGTATATGAAAATCAGGTTAACAACAACACTAATTTACTTCCCCCATCCCAATTTATTAGTTGCTCTTATTTTTTTGGGTCAAAATTTGACTGTAGATCTAACTAGCAAAATATAAGTGATATGCCACATATTGTTAGATTCTTAATTGAAAGAACTTTCCAATGGTATTTTTTTTACATACAACTCATATTTTATTAGTTGAATCTCTACTACTTAAAAAGAACGTAAGGTTTTCATTTCATCTTTCTCTCCACCATCCCTTCGTCCAACCTTCCATGTATATGATAATCAATCACCTTAATTTACTTACCTTCTGAACCAATTCCACTTTAATTTACTTACCAAATTTATATAAAAATATAAGGTAATTCGTGGTTAGAATTTGATTAATATTTATTTACACAGTTACATTATTATTGACAGGTAAATCACAAGCTAACGTACTAGAATATTTATATCCTGTTGCAACGCACGGGTATTGTTCTAGTGATGATCAAAATGTGACTCAAAATATGAAGGGATGAATAAACTCATTTGGAGCGAGTAGATTGAACCACATTTTCACAATCGTTTTTGGCTAGCTCCATTAATACGCAAAATATGAAGGGATGAATAACTCATTTGGAGGGAGTAGATTGAACACCATTTTCACAATCGTTTTTGGCTAGCTCCATTAATACGCAGAGAGGGACTGAACCAACCAACACACACGAACTAATTTCCAAAAGGAAAAACACCTGAACAATTCTCTCATATACAAAACTTGCCTAACCAGTCTCCGACAGCATGAGGGCAGCAGAAGGGACTGTCAAACAAGCTCTAGTTGCATGGACAAATGTAATCACGTCCGCATAGCTGTCTTCCTCGCCTCTTTACTCTTTTCTTTCCATAGAGGTTTGGTGATGGCCTGCTGCATGTCTTTGTGCAGCGTTAACATCGTCTTCATGTAGATGACTTTGGTCATCCGGGCATTTTTACCCGTTTTAAATGCATAAGGTAGAAAATGACCTACCTTTTTGTTCCAAAAAAAAAGTCTCCAACAGCATCACCACAACTGCTTAAAGGAGATTTACCTTGCAAGATAATGCAGGTGGAACGCCGAGGTCACTGGAGACCAAGAGACTATGAAATGTTTGAGGCCTCCACGAAAAGTTCCCGTTCTTGGAAAATCCCACATACAACCATATTCTTAAACCGACGCCATAATTTGAAACATGACGACGAAATCACAAATAAACTGGCTTGAACTAAACCCATTTTCTAGTGTTTCAGGACTTGTAACTAAAAAATGAAGAAATGCAAAATATTAAATTGTTGCATTTCATATCATATAATTGATGCATCAAGAAATTGGAAGAAATTCATATGCTGACCTACAAAAGTACTATAACTTCAGAAAACATACTATCTGCTTTTCGAATTTTAAAATTTCTACACTGGTTGATAACTAGTAAAAATCGAGTGTTCCACACAATTTAAAATAGTTTCGCCGTAATTGTCCTGTTTCTCAAACGATTTACCAAAATCAGTCTTGATGCTTCTCATAAATTGGAAATATTCCACACCTATCACAAGAAATAACCAAGATTAAGCACATTTTCATGTCGGCTCCATGTATTTAGAAAAACATGCATATTTCACCAGTTGGGAAAAGATGAGGATCATACATGATCATTGAAAGCACATTAATTTAGTGCCCCAGGTAGGGTTTGATCATTAAACGTACATGATTGAGGCGTGTTATTAAGTGTAGACAAGTGTTGGTTTAAACCATCCCTTAATAAGTTGTGACAGAAAAAATAAATACAGTAATTTTGGTTGCAAAAATGGCATTAGCAACGATAATGTCATTCATTAGTGCAAATTATAAGTAAAGTCATCAGAAAAAATAGATGCTTGTTTAACATATCAAGATGCCGGTTCAAAAGGCATAATTACGATCCACATGGAGCGCAAAACCGCCTCTCCTGTGTAACAAATAGAACCTCGACATCGGCAAAGACAAAATTGTTAGGGCTCGATACGTTCCCCACAACCCAGGACACGCAATCCTTGCTCAAGATGGGTGTTGGGAGTAGGCATGAAAAATGAGGGAACCATAGGGAGTAGGTGATCCACACAATCGTCAGATATAAAATCGTTACCACACAATTCATTCCCAGCTATCTAACAATTAAGGAATTTTGCAAAGTTCTATCAGAACTCAGCTAACCAAACCTGAATGGCACAACATGGTAAATTAAGGGCAACCATGCTGCAATTTAATCTTAATAAGTCCAATGTAGAAAAGTTACAGAATATATTACCTATCTACCCAGATGATCTATGCTTTATGTCGCCTCTATAACTTGTCCCAGCAATTCAATTCACTGCATAGCGGCGATTTATGATTTCGGTCAATTTGATCTGTTCTTTCAGAAGCCTCTCCAGCTGCTGGGTCCAGCTCCCTTCTTTGGTACTCTAGCCAGTATACAAGAATTTACAGCACGCATGTTGTATGGAAATATCATTTACTCCCTCCGTTCCAAAATAGATGACTCAACTTTGGTTAGTACAAAGTTGAGTCATCTATTTTGGAACGGAGGGAGTATATATCTGGGGTAAATTCACTTGCCCCAAATATATAAATTCATGTGTGTATGTCGTGACCCTTCAATGATTTGATGATGCTCACCAAGAACTGCTTTTCGCCACGGTATCTGCTCGAGAAACAAGCCATGTCAGGATGATTAATAATACTCCCTACGTTCCATAATATAGTGCGCATTGGTTTTCTCAAAAGTCAAGCTTCATAAACTTTGACCAGAGTTTATAGAGAAAAGTATCTATATCTACAGTACATGGAAATATATTTCATGATGAATCTAGTGGTATGGATTTGGTATTCTAAATGTTGTTAAATTACATGTAATTTGGTCAAAGCTTACAAAGTTTTTAAAAAAAATCTACAATCCACTAACAGTATGGAGCGAAGGGAGTATCTGAACAGAGCAAGTATCATTCTGTGGTGATGTAGTGCTTACATCTCAAGCAATGAGAAGCCCAGGCACATGATGCCTATCACCATGTGAATGGGAAGGGTCTGCTTGAACCTATTTCTATTCAGAAACATCCTCTCGGAGAAAGCTGTGGTCAGACCAGAAATGAGCAGAACGCCCCAGCCCGCTGGCAAGCAGCGGTAGAAGGAGAATGAGCCCTGTAAATATGTCATCAGGTTTTTTTTTTTTTACAAATGCAATCCTTATACAAGGAAAAAATCCCAAGGTGGAACATTCAAGAAACTTTACCTTAAAATACTCATTGATGAATACTGCAGAATATGAGATTCGCAGTAGCATATCTTTACAGACAGTCAAGGCGCAAAGGAAGTTCTCCCAGGAAAAGATTGATTTGAAGAAAACAAGGATAGCATAGTCATTACTGAAGGATACTGACAGAATTTGCAGCAATCAACCCAACAGCTCCGGCAGATTTAATAAAAGCAACATTTAGAACAGTATAAATTGCTGAGAAGAGGAGCAACATATTGTTTGACTGCTTAAGCTGGCTTTCATTGGCAACAGAATGAAGGAAAGCTTCAGAAGTGCCTGAAAATATCGAAGGACATAAGTCATTCATGCGGAACTTCATTAATATGCACATTTAACCAAATACTCTACTAAATAGCCAAGGTATATCTAACAATCAGCACCACCAGTAGCATATTTCTTGTTCGTAAAATATACTCTACTACAAATCTGACGTCAGATTTTTGACCATGGCAAATTATGTTCGTCAAGGATGGCAAGTTTAGTTGGCGAGCATGGTAAATCCGTCTCAGTTTATTTTTTGGCCAGGAATCGCCGTGCTTGCAAACTAAATTTGCCATCATCGTGACAATATAAATTGCCATGAAAAACGTCAGATTTGCCATGCCTAAAAATTTGACGTCAGATTTTTAGCTTTTCCGTAAAATATTAATACAGAAAAGGTCAAAATCTTGTCGAGAGAATGCATAGTATAGTTAGTTTTCATTCAATAAAGATTTTTTTTCAGCTATATTGTTGTGCAGGATGAGATATAAAAGAACAACTGATAGCTTTCAAAGGAGAGACCAAGTCATAACTTGGACGAACGTAACTGCTAATTAAATGGCTGGAAAGAAATTATAACTGTTCCACATATCAAGTTGGATATATTACTGTGCTACATGCATCATAACTGAAGAAAAATCTAAAAACAGAAAGGGCGAAACTGGGACTGTTATGCCTTCCGGGTTTGCAAAAACTAGTTTAATATCAAATACACAATTTAGATTTGACAGGTACCAGTGCAGAGTTACTATTCATCAAGGAAATATTCTTAACATTATTTAAAAAAACTACTTTGCAAGATTATAGAATGAATATATGCAGAGCTGCTGCATATAAGTTCTAAATACAAACCATTCATTGCTAAGAAGATTATGTAAACACAATAGAAACGGAGGACAGCTGTAGCTTCGCCATCACTATATCTTCTTCCATATAATAGATTCAGAAGGGTGTATGAATAACTTGGACCAAAAGAAATGACCACGAGACCTGCATTGTTAGAGGATGATCATATTCAAGGGCTGTTAACGTATCTAATATCCATAGAAAACTAGGAGGTTGAAGTTGACAGCAACTAAAACATGTAGATAAATAGATTAATATACGCATTACAGCATTCAGTATTGGACAGCATACCTATCAGCGTAATAAGTTTAAGAGCTCCGAGCAAAGAACCTTCCAGATTGGATACATTCTCAGGAGTTTGCCCTGTGGATAAGGATCCATCATTAGCTCTTTCAGAGAAATATAAATCCAAAGATAATGCACACAACATATTGTTTTAGTAATTTTGCTAAGAGTTTAATGGCCAGCTATAATTGTAAGGACGAGTTATTAAACAGCAGCACCAAACTAAAAATAAGCCAAAACTAATAATTTCAGATAGCTTGAGATATAGGAATGGTCATATCTAAATTCTAACAACTGGACAGCAGCAGCGTTATAAGCCGGAATTGTGTTAAACATTACAATTTAAGATAGCAAGGAATACGCAAAAGGTAATCTTGTTTTGTGCATTGGCAGCAATGCTTATCTTAGCAATAATAATAATTCATAATACTTGTAAGAGTCTTACTTCCTGTGAGACAGGTCATGAGTAATTTAAATACTGAACAATGAGAATAACAAACATGCAGAAAGTGGGCAGAAATATCAAATGACCAGTAGCCAATACACAAAGCAGTCACTTCACAAGAACATAATCAATTCAGCTAACCAAATGGATTTGGAAGGAAAACTATATTGTTTAGCAGATACCAGCACAACATAGGTTAACCTCCTTTGACTAATCAAGTACAGAGATGCTCAATAGGCAAAACTTACAGACGGATTCTCCAGATCAGTAGACCGCAATGATGCAAATGCATGAAATTCAATCTTTCAGGCCAAACAGATGATAAGCAATTGTACTTAGCTATCATAGTAAAATGAAACTTTATATTCATGCAAAAGAGCAACCTGATGCTAATTGGGTGAATGTAGCATAAGAACTCTCCTCAAATGGCAGGAAAATTATTCGAACAACCAGACTTCCTGCAAACAATTACAAGATCATTAGAGATTTTTCAGAAGGTGGTTAAGTCAGTATTTTGGATAGCTTTGTCATATTTTTAGTTAGTTAATTTGTTATTTTTTGTTGGAGATATTCTAGCAAGGTGAGAGAAGGAGGTGGGAGGCATTGATGAACCACACCTCGCCAACTGCCATTTATCTAAAGAAAAGCACTTGAAACAGAAGGTGCTTGACATACTTGCCTAATTTATCCACAAGACCGTATGCAGCCTGGTTAAATGGAGTATCAAACCAAACAAGAACAAATTTTTCGCCTTCTTGGAGGATCAGTTTCCTGATAGTCTGGCCTGTAAACAATATGCACATGTGCAATAACTGTTTATCGTAGACCATCAGGGTTGACAACCTGACAATGTGTGTGTGTTTTGGCATCAACAAGGAAATATAATTTACTTGTGATAACTCATGCCTAATTATATACAAGTAAAAACACAAATAAAGAAGAAACCTGAATGGAAGGAGATCAAAAGTTCTGATATTAGCAAATAAAAGAAAATATGCCCAATATCCAATGAAAATGCAGGCCGCATAGACAACCTGAGACAAAGCAAATACGACCAGCTTCTCCTACAAAAAAATCACTATTATAGTACTGTATTGATCAACAAACGTAATACAAATTAAAATTACATGGGAAAGCATGAATGGGTACGTGAACAGAAGTGGAGCAGAGAATATTATCAATTGGATATGTCACTTGGCAAAATTATACTGTGTATCCTGCAAAGCTCTATCATTTTTTAAGATAAACTTAAGATGGATGAGTACAACACAGGACAAAGGAATGACGAAGGAAACTGTTCCCGATATTTTTATCTTATTATAATTAGGAAAGTTGTATTTGTTAGCCAACCACAAAAATACAGTAGTTGAAATCTTCTAATATATACAAATATTATCCTTGGTACACATACCAAAAAAATACAATATACAGTACGGACTGGCTATTGGAACGTCATGGATTATTAGTTTGTCACAAAGTTGGATGTATAACCATGTAGATGGTTGCACTAACTTTGTTTTAGTTTTGATAATGAGATGGTTTCACTGAAAACAAAATAGATAATTGGATTGAGGTAGTTGCACTAAATGGTCATTTTTTCAGAATGATTCATTGATTGGTGACCATTTCAAGTATAATTACAAGGCAATTGTGTGCAACGTAGATTCCCGAATATGAGGTGTAAACAACGAGAACATTGTGGGCGTATGCATTTTATGCGATCGGTAATAAACTGGAGTAGAAGGCTATGTGGCATTACCACTTTAATATGTCCTTTTATGAAGATATAAGTTGTTAGGCAACGTAGCAGAGTAGCTGCAGGTTCCGTATACACTCTTATTATGTAGTATTTCTTCGTCTGGGAAAGAATATACAAAGGTTCTGCCAGTAGCTCCAAGATACACGCAAATCCTGCCATTTTGGACCAGATAAAAACATCAGATCTCAATGTGAGGGAAGTGGACAAAACATTGAAATGAGAAGGCACTCTAGTTTAGGAGTAATAGTAGGATATCTATATGGGATGTGTTGAAGTATAAATGCATAACCCACCTTTCCATCAGCTTGGGATATTGGGAGAACTGGTTAGTGCATGCAATTCTACATGGTATTAGAGCCAAGAGATCTTGAGCTCAAGAACTGTCTGGCGCAATTTAAAAAATAAAAATTGCAGCCCACTTTCAGTCCACATTTAGGCTTGAGGGAGCCACACATGAGGGGGGGGGGGGGGGGGGGGGGGTGTTGAAGTATAAATGCATAGCCCACCTTTTCCCATCAGCTTGAGCTTTTGGGAGAACTGGTTGGTGCATTCAATTCTACAAGATGCTCCATTTAGCTGCATGACAGCATGAAATGCAATTATAAAAGATGCTCCATTTAGCTGCATGACAGCATGAAATACTTGTCCATTTTATAGATCAAGAGCTCGGTGTTCAGCATTTGCATTTAATCTAAGACAGAAAAAAAAAACACTCTCAACCCTGAACTCCAAAACCATTTGAGCTACAACCTAGAACTACTGCAACAATCCACTTTTCACCCTCAGGTGGCTTCACAAGTGATTTGGAGTGACATTTATGATGCATGTGTCCAGCATGTCACTGCCATTATAACAAACAAACATGCCAAGAAGAAACCCTGCCATTCAGATCATTTTTTATATTGGGAACAGACAAGAAGTCAAATTTGGTGGCACAGCAGAGAGATGGTAGACACTACTTGTGAGATCACAACAGGTGAAACTGGAGCAATTCAAATGGTACTCCCTCCGTCCCAAAATAAGTGTCTCAACTTTGTACAACTTTAGTGAAAAGTTGTACTAAAGTTGAGACACTTATTTTGGGACCGAGGGAGTATTATAGTTCACAGTTGAAAAGCGAACTTCTGCAATAAATCAGGGTTGAAAAGTGAACTTTTTCTATAAAGATATAATATCGCAGTGCCTCTAATAATTTAATGAGGCTTGTTATTTTGTCGTACTCAATCGAACTGAATCAACTAACTGACAAATTAATTCTTGGAGAGGTATCCTTAATGAAATATCAATTATCTTGCTCGGGATAAATATACAAATAACTTAGTACTAGTAAATTTGGGTTCATGGAAGACTTACCGATGATTAACGTAGCTTTTGCATAAGGGTCAGATAACTTCAGTTTCTTTATTCTGAACACAAATAGACTGCCAATAAAAGTCACAAACAAGCCAAACGGGATGATCATCCAAGCTACCTTCAGTATCTCTTCGTCACTCAACACATCACCACTGTAATATAAGTATTAGGTCATCAGTTGAGAAATACTCCAACGCAGCAAGTTAAAATATTACAAGATCAGAGAAAGTTTTCCTAAAAATCACGTGGTTCAGAACTGAAAGAGATTTTAATGTGAATATAACAACAGAGTTTAACAAACACAGAATATGGGAATTATTCCGCAATTTTGCAATACCTCCCAGAATTAGTACAAAAGATAATTTATTTTCAATTGTGTCTTCCATTTAATCACAGTACATGGATGAACCTCAAAAGTTTGCAAATTTTGCAATACCTCCCAGAATTATTACGCAAGCAAGCACGCCGAAACCCCTCTCGGCTTAAAAATAAGACACAATTGATGAAAAGTGGAAGCTGCAATGCATATGCCTGCCAGATAAATGACAAACATATTAGAAAATATTAACAACAAGAAACATCTGGATCCGTCTTAAAAAATAGCATGAAATTCAATATAATGTTCACCAAAATGAAAAGATCCCGCAACTCCTAGCTAGTAAAGAAACCAAACAATAGCAAGGGAGCCATTACAATGCACATACATGAACGACTCAAATAACTGAAAACGACCACTATGATTATTACAGTATGCGATCGACCAGATGCATCATTTCGCTTCAGTAGCTCAAAGAACAAGGTTGGGATGCCGTCAGTAATCACGAATTTTCACAAAGAAACAAACACACGCTGCAACTAGAATCAGAACTTCACTTCAGACAGATCCCATCCCAGGCATCCACTTTATGACAGACCCAGAGTTTCAGTCCCAACCATGTATGTAATGGCCAGGATTCAAAACTGCAGGCATGAACTGCGGACACTATCATACTTAACCACAATAAAGACTAGAATCCACATGGAATGGGCACCACTGATGCTAACTAAGCTTGACGCTGCATTTCAACTCCAAAGCACCAAATGTCATCATGGAACTAGCTAGCTCCACATCAAGGAATGAAATCAAACAAATCGATTGCTCGCTGCACTGAACTGAGGAGGAAGAAAAGAGGGAGCAGGGGAGATCGGCACCGCGCAGTCGTCGGCGCTGAGCTGGCGCACGAACCAGCCGTTGTACAAGAAGGGGATGATCCTCGAAAGGAACTGCGCCGCTACACACACACACACACACACACGAGCACTGAGCTTTAGATTTAGATCCCCAAAACCAAGCACCCAGACAGAAGTAACCCTCCATCGGAGGTGGGCGGGAAAGGGAGGCGAGAGGGGCGCACCGAAGTTGTACTTGAATACAGCCATCACAGCACCTGCGTCGGAGTCAGGCTGAGGGGACGCCACGGCTCCGGCAGTCCCCGCGGCGCTGGCGAGCAGCGCCATAGCCATCATAGCGGCGCGGGGGCGAAGAGTCCAGCGGCGGCGAGGGGTGCTGCCTAGGGCTCTCCAAGCTTCTGAAAATCCTCAAATTCAGCTTCCAAACGCAGCTTCTAACTCCAAGTGGCGATTTCAGAAACGTTCGGCACCGAAGTAGCTTCTCCCAGCGAGGCAGCCCAGCTGGGGAGGCTGCTGGCCGGCTGGAAGCAGCCCAGTTCGGCCTAGGGTTTATGGCGTCGGAGAGGGGGCTCAGAGGTTGAGGCGGGATCCGTCGAGGTGACCACCGGCCGGCAGCGGGGTGGAGCTGGCCGTCGGGGTGGGGATGCTGGTGAGGATGCTGCGTCGAGGTGTGTCCTGGAAGGGAACTGGGGGGAATGGCCCTGGAAGTGCCGGGTCTCGCGGTGGAGGAGAGCGCCGGCCGGCGGCGGGGTGGAGCCGGCCCTGGCGGCGGCGGGAGGGTTAGGTCGAGGGAGTGCAGGGCTCCTGCTGAAACGTTTTCTTTCGCGGTGGCATCCTCCTTGCTCATGCCCTTTGGATCTCCATCGTGCGCCTCTAAATGAGTGGCCTAGACTTGTCTCGTCTTCAGCTCAAAAGCCTTTTTTTTAGTATAATGCGTGTCTCATTCATAAACCAGCGAGTAAAGTACAAGTCATGTAGACATCGACTTGACAAACCAGAAAGACAACAGAACACTATCACCTAAACGACTCTCATCCAGAAAAATAAAATCAAGACCGATGAATCCCATAAGCTCGATGTCAACATTCGTCACCCGCCTCCGCCACCACCACATCAGTCGAAGAAAAGGGGGGACAAAACACCTCTTTACCTGAGCTCGACGCGGCTTCCTCGCTGATATGGCTTTTCGAACCACCAAAGTAGCTCATCAAAAGCGAAGAAATCATCATTGAAAGAATCCGCCCGGGCAAACCCCCGACACGGCATCGAACTTCAGATCTGGCACCCAGCGCGACGACATCGGAGGAGAAAACCTAACCCACCAAGCTTCAACCACGAACCCACCGTCTTCCAGCCGCCGCCAACGTAGATAACCATCAGTACCCGCTCCTTAACAACCTCCCATGCTCCGCACCGATGCCAGAGCCCGAGGACACAAGCTCGCCAAAAGGATGCCTTCGTCGTCACGCCATCCCGACTTGGAAATACTAGTTTTCAAATCCGGCGCCGTAGTGCGCCGAAATCATATTCACGGAGACGTCTCCTGTCGGAGTTCGACGAGGAGCTCACCGAGGACCATGACCGACCCCCTAGGGGGCGGGACAGGCCAATGTGGGAAAACTCAACGACCGGCCACCTCCACGCTGTTATGGCAAGGACCCCGTGGATTACCTTGACCCTCACGACGTTCAACGTCGCATCGAGGAAAACAGGGCACCCCCTCGATCCATCTATGGATCAAGAGGACGTGCGCCCGCTGGTCTTGACGGCTACGGTGCCTGGATGGACAGGAACGGTCGCGCCCGAGATCAAGCCTATACACGGCTCTCACCCGACCACCGACGGGACACCACCCGAGTCCAAGGTCCAGCCCACCCGATCTGCTTTACAGACAGGGTGATGGAACATCAATTCCCCGAAGGATTCAAGCCCATCAACATCGAATCATATGATGGCACTACCGATCCAGCAGTATGGATCGAGGACTTCCTCCTACATATACACATGGCTAATGGAGATGATCTCCATGCCATCAAATATTTGCCGCTCAAACTAAAGGGGCCGGCTAGGCATTGGCTTAACAACCTGCCTCCTCACTCTATTGGCAGCTGGGAGGCCCTAGATGTCGGTGTCAAAATCGGCGAATCTCGGGTAGGGGGTCCCAAGCTGTGGATCTTGGATCAATGGGGAACAAGAGATGAAGGAGATGATGTTTACCCAGGTTCGGGCCCTCTCGAAGAGGTAAAACCCTACGTCTTGCTTGATTATATTGAAGTGTATATAATGGTTACAGAGTCGATCTACCACGAGATCAGATGAACTAAACCCTAGGGAAGTAGGATGATGGTTCTTCTTCTGGCCTCTACGGACTAAACCCTCTGGTTTATATAGACACCAGGGGTATTAGGGTTACACACGGTCGGTTACAACAAAGGAAATAACATGTTTGATTCTTCGATCTTGACTTGGAGTACACACCAAGGCTTTGAAGGTTTCCCATCCGAACATGGAGTTGTCTTATAGCTCGGCCTTTCAATAGTAGTCGCATAGTGGCCCTCCTACCGGCCCATAGGAAGAGGTCGGCGGCCGAGGACCCCTTAGTCCCGGACTCCCTCGGTAGCCCCCGAACTAGTCTTCGAAGCCGAAGTATGAACGGAAATCCTTGGCTTCGTGGACCAGTTCCTTTCTTCATGGCGCTATGGCCAGCCCACGGCCTATCCTTAGCCGAACTTTTTAAAAGGTGGCCCATCCAAGTCTGGTCGTGCTTTCTCCGGATTGTAAATATTACTTAGCCTCGAAGGCCAACCGATCAAGTGTGAATAGTGCCCTTGCCTGGCAACTTTTGGCGAAAGGTCGCAGCCAGTCACAGATACTGAACCATTGTAAAAACTCGATTTGCAGTTCGAGGCGGCTGCTCTATTGGCACGTCTCGTTAATGTGAAGATAGTGCCCCATTTTTTAAGGGAATGATCAATGATTTCGGTTATCCCACTCGCGCATAACAGCGCAATTATATCGGGAAGCGGCGAGGCACGCGGCACAGAAAAGGGGCTCTTGGTTTTATGGCAGCTTACAAAAGGAAAACGGCCACCGCTTCCTCTGCACGCCTTCCTCTTGCTCTCTTGACATTGCTTTCCATCTACTAAGCTCCAGCGCCCCGATCCATCTTCCCTCAAGAATCCCTTCCCAGCCACTTCCTCAATCAGGCCATGGCCGGCTCTGGTTTGAAAGGCAAGTGGGAGGCCTCCAGCGTCACCAACGACGACATCAAGGATCTAAAGCGCGTCGGCTACCTCCCGGCCAACGTCACTCACCGGGCTTCAGAGAAGGGTCAAGTCGTCCCCACGCCCTAGTCGGGTGAGAGGGTGGTGTTCGTCCCCCACTTCATCCGGGGGCTGGCTTCCCGCTTCACCCCTTCGTCAGGGGGTTGATGTTCTTCTACGGGCTAGATTTTCACGATGTCGCCCCGAACTCCTTTCTGCATATTTCTACCTTCATCGTCATCTGCGAGGCCTTTCTACGGGTCCAGCCACACTTCGGCTTGTGGCTAAGGTCTTCAACTTCAAGTCAAAGATAGTCGACGACCAGCAGGCAGACTGTGGGGGGGGGGGGGGGGGGGGAAGGACGATGATCAGCAAGCTTGCCCGTGTCGAGTGGCCGGAGGGTATCTTCATAGAAACCGTCAAGGTCTGGCAAAAAGAGTGGTTCTATATCACCGAGCCACACGGCGCAGGCTGGGCAGCGGCCCCCGAATTCAGATCTGGACCTCCCACGAGGCTAACCTCGTGGGCCAAGAAGGGCCTCGAGTGGGGGTCGTCCACGGAGGTGGAGTCGTGATACGTCTCCAACGTATCTATAATTTTTGATTGCTCCATGCTATATTATCTTCTGTTTTGGACATTATTGCGCTTTATTATTCACTTTTATATTATTTTTGGGACTAACCTATTAACCGGAAGCCCAGCCCAGAATTGCTGTTTTTTGCCTATTTTAGAGTTTCGCAGAAAAAGAATATCAAATGGAGTCCAAACGGAATGAAACCTTCAGGAACGTGATTTTCAGAACGAACATGATCCAGGAGACTTGGACCCTAAGTCAAGGAAGCTTCCAGGAAGCCACGAGGTAGGGGGCGCGCCTACCCCCCCTCCCCAGGCGCGCCCTCCACCCTCGTGGGCCCCACGTTGCTCCACCGACGTACTCCTTCCTCCTATATATACCTACGTACCCCCAAACGATCAGATACGGAGCCAAAAACCTAATTCCACCGCTGCAACCTTCTGTACCCACGAGATCCCATCTTGGGGCCTGTTCCGGAGCTCCGCCGGAGGGGGCATCGATCACGGAGGGCTTCTACATCAACACCATAGCCTCTCCGATGATGTGTGAGTAGTTTACCTCAGACCTTCGGGTCCATAGTTATTAACTAGATGGCTTCTTCTCTCTTTTTGGATCTCAATACAATGTTCTCCCCCTCTCTCGTGGAGATCTATTCGATGTAATCTTCTTTTGCGGTGTGTTTGTTGAGACTGATGAATTGTGGGTTTATGATCAAGTTTATCTATGAACAATATTTGAATCTTCTGAATTCTTTTATGTATGATTGGTTATCTTTGCAAGTCTCTTCGAATTATCAGTTTGGTTTAGCCTACTAGATTGATCTTTCTTGCAATGGGAGAAGTGCTTAGCTTTGGGTTCAATCTTGCGGTGTCCTTTCCCAGTGACAGTAGGGGCAGCAAGGCACGTATTGTATTGTTGCCATCGAGGATAACAAGATGGGTTTTTTTATCATATTGCATGAATTTATCCCTCTACATCATGTCATCTTTCTTAAAGCGTTACTCTGTTCTTATGAACTTAATACTCTAGATGCATGCTGGATAGCGGTCGATGTGTGGAGTAATAGTAGTAGATGCAGGCAAGAGTCGGTCTACTTGTCTCGAACATGATGCCTATATACATAATCATACCTAGATATTCTCATAACTATGCTCAATTCTGTCAATTGCTCAACAGTAATTTGTTCACCCACCGTAAAATACTTATGCTCTTGAGAGAAGCCACTAGTGAAACCTATGGCCCCCGGGTCTATTTTCCATCATATTAATCTTTCAACACTTAGTTATTTCCATTGCTTTTTACTTTGCTTTTATTCTACTTTGCATCTTTATCATAAAAATACCAAAAATATTATCCTATCATATCTATCAGATCTCACTCTCGTAAGTGACCGTGTAGGGATTGACAACCCCTTATCGCGTTGGTTGCAAGGATGTATTTGTTTGTGTAGGTGCGAGGGACTCGCGCGTAGCCACTGGATTGATACCTTGGTTCTCAAAAACTGAGGGAAATACTTACGCTACTTTGCTGCATCACCCTTTCCTCTTTAAGGGAAAACCAATGCGGTGCTCAAGAGGTAGCAAGAAGGATTTCTGGCGCCGTTGCCGGGGAGGTCTACGCAAAAGTCAACATACCAAGTACCCATCACAAACCCTTATCTCCCGCATTACATTATTTGCCATTTGCCTCTCGTTTTCCTCTCCCCCACTTCACCCTTGCTATTTTATTCGCCCTCTCTTTTTTGTTTGCCTCTTTTTCGTTTGCTTGTCGTTATGGCTAGTCCTCTATCTTCTCCGTTGTCTCCCGAGAATGAAGTTCTAAATTTTAAACAAAGGGAGGGAAAAAATCTAAAAGACGCTTGGTATAGAATTTGCAATGCTCAAAATAGATCTGCCAAGAAGCAATCTACTTCTGTTCTTCTCCGCAATTTTTATGTAGGCGCTAATCCTTGGTATAGATATATTCTTGATACCATTACCGGAGGGAATTTCTTGGGTAGCCATACTTTTGACTCTTATAATGCTGTGATAGATTTATTTGGCTCACCACCTCTTTTGGTTAATGGAACTATGTTAACTTTGGAGCATGTAATGCAAAGACTTGAAATTATTGAAAATAAAGTTGCTACCGTAGAGTTAATTGAAAATCTGGATAAAAAGATCCACAACCAAATTACCCAATATGGATCTAAGGTAGGAGTCACTTTGAAAAATATTAAGGAGAAGGAACCCATAGTTAATGAGAGAATAAATCAAGATTCCACTAGAATCGATAAACTTGAGGGTATCATTACCAACTTGGGAACCGCTTTTTCTTCCGTAAAGAATACTCCTAGTCCTCCAACTAAAATTGCTAAGCTTATGTATGTTCCTAAAAACAAGGGTGAATCCTCTAATAAGGAAACTGCGGATCTCAAGTCTATAAGTATTCATCCCAATCTTTTTGCTATCATTAAGGAACCAATTGTTACTAATGAATTTTTCGATCTTGTGCCTAAAAGTTTGATAATTACTAAAAATTAAGAAATTCCTAAGGATGATAGATGTCTCATTGAAGAATTGCCTACCAAAGATGGCAATACCTAGTCTATCCTTGCTTTTATGCCTAGCTAGGGGCGTTAAACGATAGCGCTTGTTGGGAGGCAACCCAATTTTATTTTTATTTTTTTGCTTTTTGCTTCTGTTTAGGAATAAATATTTGTTCTAGCGTCTGGTTAGATGTGTTTTTATGTTTTAGTTAGTGTTTGTGCCAAGTTAAACCTATAGGATCTTCTTGGATGATAGTTATTTGATCTTGCTGTAATTTCCAGAAACTTTCTGTTCACGAAAATAATTGTTAAAAATCACCAGAACGTGATAAAAATATTGATTCCAGTTGCTGCTGATCAATAAACAAATTGTCTAGGTCGTCCTATTTTGGCTGTTTTTTTTGGAGTTCCAGAAGTTTGTGTTAGTTACAGATTACTACAGACTGTTCCGTTTTTGACAGATTCTGTTTTTCGTGTGTTGTTTGCTTATTTTGATGAATCTATGGCTAGTAAAAGAGTTTATAAACCAAAGAGAAGTTGGAATACAGTAGGTTTAACACCAATATAAATAAAGAATGAGTTCATTACAGTACCTTGAAGTGGTCTTTTGTTTTCTTTCGCTAACGGAGCTCACGAGATTTTCTGCTGAGTTTTGTGTTGTGAAGTTTTCAAGTTTTGGGTGAAAGATTTGATGGATTATGGAACAAGGAGTGGCAAGAGCCTAAGCTTGGGGATGCCCATGGCACCCCCAAGATAATCCAAGGTCACCAAAAAGCCAAAGCTTGGGGATGCCCCAGAAGGCATCCCCTCTTTCGTCCACTTCCATCGGTAACTTTACTTGGAGCTATATTTTTATTCACCACATGATATGTGTTTTGCTTGGAGCGTCTTGTATGATTTGAGTCTTTGCTTTTTAGTTTACCACAATCATCCTTTCTGTACACACCTTTTGAGAGAGACACACATGATTCGGAAATTATTAGAATACTCTATGTGCTTCACTTATATCTTTTGAGTGATATAGTTTTTGCTCTAGTACTTCACTTATATCTTTTAGAGCACGGTGGTGGATTTGTTTTATAGAAACTATTGATCTCTCATGCTTCACTTAGATTATTTTGAGAGTCGTAAATAGCATGGTAATTTGCTTAAATAATCCTAATATGCTTGGTATTCAAGATTAGTAAAAAAAACTTTCTTATGAGTGTGTTGAATACTATGAGAAGTTTGATGCTTGATAATTGTTTTGAGATATAAAGATGGTGATATTAGAGTCATGCTAGTTAAGTAGTTGTGAATTTGAGAGATACTTGTGTTAAAGTTTGTGATTCCCGTAGCATGCACGTATGCTGAACCGTTATGTGATGAAGTCAGAGCATAATTTATTTATTGATTGTCTTCCTTATGAGTGGCGGTCGGGGATGAGCGATGATCTTTTCCTACCAATCTATCCCCCTAGGAGCATGCGCGTAATACTTTGCTTTGATAAACTTGTAGATTTTTGCAATAAGCATATGAGTTCTTTATGACTAATGTTGAGTCCATGGATTATACGCACTTTCTTCCTTCCACCATTGCTAGCCTCTCTAATACCGCACACTTTTCGCCGGTATCATACACCCACCATAAACCTTCCTCAAAACAGCCACCATACCTACCTATTATGGCATTTCCATGGCCATTCCGAGATATATTGCCATGCAACTTACCACCGGTCCGATTATTATGACACGCTCCATCATTGTCATATTGCTTCGCATGATCATGTAGTTGACATTGTATTTGTGGCAAAGCCACCGTTCATAATTCTTTCATACATGTCACTCTTGATTCATTGCATATCCTGGTACACCGCCGGAGGCATTCACATAGAGTCATATTTTGTTCTAAGTATTGAGTTGTAATTGCTGAAGTTGTAAGTAAATAAAAGTGTGATGATCATCATTTTTAGAGCATTGTCCCAAGTGAGGAAAGGATGATGGGGACTATGATTCCCCCACAAGTCGGGATGAGACTCCGGACGAAAAAAAGAGGCCATAAAAATGAAGAAAAGGCCCAAATAAAAAAATTATTATGAGAGAAAAAGAGAGAAGGGACAATGCTACTATCCTTTTACCACACTTGTGCTTCAAAGTTGCACCATGATCTTCATGATAGAGAGTCTCCTATGATATCACTTTCATATACTAGTGGGAATTTTTCATTATAGAACTTGGCTTGTATATTCCAATGATGGGCTTCCTCAAAATGCCCTAGGTCTTCGTGAGCAAGCGAGTTGGATGCACACCCACTTAGTTTCTTTTGTTGAGCTTTCATATACTTATAGCTCTAGTGCATCCGTTGCATGGCAATCCCTACTCACTCACATTGATATCTATTGATGGGCATCTCCATAGCCCGTTGATACGCCTAGTTGATGTGAGACTATCTTCTCCTTTTTGTCTTCTCCACAACCACCATTCTATTCCACATATAGTGCTATGTCCATGGCTCACGCTCATGTATTGCGTGAAGATTGAAAAAGTTTGAGAACGTAAAGTATGAAACAATTGCTTGGCTTGTCATCGGGGTTGTGCATGATTTAAATATTTTGCGTGGTGAAGATAGAGCATAGCCAGACTATATGATTTTGTAGGGATAACTTTCTTTGGCCATGTTATTTTGAGAAGACATAATTGCTTAGTTAGTATGCTTGAAGTATTATTATTTTGGGATAATTAGATTTATGCCCCTAGTTGTGTCCCACTCGTCTGTTTTACCCCTAATTCCCAAAAGTCACCGGTTCTGTCCGAGTCACTTTGCTCCTCTTATGCTTTTGCCCTTTGACCGTTCGACCGTCAGTTTGAAAACTTCATAACTAATTCATACTGAATCAGAAAAATGCAAATAAGATACCAAAATGTTCAGAAAAACATCACCTATATGTCAGTGTTATTTGCATTCATGAAAAAAGTGTTGGAAAGTGCACATCCGAGTTTTAGCTCTTTTGATACCACCATGAATAGTGAACTCAAAAAAATTCAAAAAAAAATGGTGGCGAAGAACAACAAATGTTCTAAGTGCTTGCCAAGTTTCATTAGGGAACGACATTCGTGGAAGTCGTGGCAAAAAAATAATCTATTTTGGAGTGCTGATTGTTTTTTTGCCATGGCACCCACGAATGTTATTCCCTGATGAAACTTGGCAGGCACTTAAAACATTTGTCATTCTTTGCCACCAATTTTTTTTCAATTTTTTGAACTTTTTTAGATTTTACTATTCATGGTGGTAGCATAAGAGCTAAAACTCGGATGGGCACTTTCCAACACTTTTTTCATGAATGCAAATGACACTGACATATAGGTGATGTTTTTCTGAACATTTCGGTATCTTATTTGCATTTTTCTGATTTAGTATGAATTAGTTATGAAGTTTTCAAATTGATGGTCAAACGGTCAAAGGGCAAAAGCATAATAGGAGCAAAGTGACTTGGACAGAACCAGTGACTTTTGGGAATTAGGGGTAAAACAGATGAGTGGGACACAACTAGGGGCATAAATCTAATTATCCCTATTATTTTATGTCAATATTAAACTTTTGTCTTGAATCTTTCGGATCTGGATATTCAAACCACAATTAAGAAGAATTACATTGAAATTATGCCAAGTAGCATTCCACATCAAAAATTCTGTTTTTATCATTTACCTACTCGAGGACGAGCAGGAATTAAGCTTGGGGATGCTTGATACGTCTCCACCGTATCTATAATTTTTGATTGCTCCATGCTATATTATCTTCTGTTTTGGACATTATTGGGCTTTATTATTCACTTTTATATTATTTTTGGGACTAACCTATTAACCGGCGGCCCAGCCCAGAATTGCTGTTTTTTTGCCTATTTCAGAGTTTCACAGAAAAAGAATATCAAACGGAGTCCAAACGGAATGAAATCTTCGGGAACGTGATTTTCAGAACGAACATGATCCAGGAGACTTGGACCCTAAGTCAAGGAAGCTTCCAGGAAGCCACGAGGTAGGGGGCGTGCCTACCCCCCCCAGGCGCGCCCTCCACCCTCGTGGGCCCCACGTTGCTCCACCGACGTACTCCTTCCTCCTATATATACCTATGTACCCCCAAACGATCAGGTACGGAGCCAAAAACCTAATTCCACTGCCGCAACCTTCTGTACCCACGAGATCCCATCTTGGGGCCTGTTCCGGAGCTCCGCCGGAGGGGGCATCGATCACGGAGGGCTTCTACATCAACACCATAGCCTCTCCGATGATGTGTGAGTAGTTTACCTCAGACCTTCGGGTCCATAGTTATTAGCTAGATGGCTTCTTCTCTCTTTTTGGATCTAAATACAATGTTCCCCCCTCTCTCGTGGAGATCTATTTGATGTAATCTTCTTTTGCGGTGTGTTTGTTGAGACCGATGAATTGTGGGTTTATGATCAAGTTTATCTATGAACAATATTTGAATCTTCTGAATTCTTTTATGTATGATTGGTTATCTTTGCAAGTCTCTTCGAATTATCAGTTTGGTTTGGCCTACTAGATTGATCTTTCTTGCAATGGGAGAAGTGCTTAGCTTTGGGTTCAATCTTGCGGTGTCCTTTCCCAGTGACAGTAGGGGCAGCAAGGCACGTATTGTATTGTTGCCGTCGAGGATAACAAGATAGGGTTTTTATCATATTGCATGAATTTATCCCTCTACATCATGTCATCTTTCTTAAAGCGTTACTCTGTTCTTATGAACTTAATACTCTAGATGCATGCTGGATAGCGGTCGATGTGTGGAGTAATAGTAGTAGATGCAGGCAGGAGTCGGTCTACTTGTCTCGGACGTGATGCCTATATACATGATCATACCTAGATATTCTCATAACTATGCTCAATTCTGTCAATTGCTCAACAGTAATTTGTTCACCCACCGTAAAATACTTATGCTCTTGAGAGAAGCCACTAGTGAAACCTATGGCCCCCGGGTCTATTTTCCATCATATTAATCTTTCAACACTTAGTTATTTCTGTTGCTTTTTACTTTGCTTTTATTTTACTTTGCATCTTTATCATAAAAATACCAAAAATATTATCCTATCATATCTATCAGATCTCACTCTCGTAAGTGACCGTGTAGGGATTGACAACCCCTTATCGCGTTGGTTGTGAGGATTTATTTGTTTGTGTAGGTGCGAGGGACTCGCGCGTAGCCTCCTACTGGATTGATACCTTGGTTCTCAAAAGCTGAGGGAACTACTTACGCTACTTTGCTGCATCACCCTTTCCTCTTCAAGGGAAAACCAACGCAGTGCTCAAGAGGTAGCTAGTCGCTGCAGAAATGTGTCTCTAGGATGATAAAGGCGAACGCCAAGCTGACCAATGAGGTCCAGGTGATGCTCTGCCGCCGCCTCCTACCTTTCCAACTCCGGGTTACCCCAATGTGGTCCTACAAGCCCGAAGACCCTGCCACCGTGCTTCACTTCTATGGCACCACCCACAACAAGCTATAGAAGGTGCTATTCAAGCCCCAAAAGGAGTGGCCGGCCAAGGAGGAGGACATCGGCCTCGACGCCGCACACCCTCCTCAGAAGGTAACGAAGTTTTATTCTTCACGTTTGTATATTCATGTTTTAACAAGGAACTTGACTCTTTCTTCCCCGCACTCACAGAGCTGGCTAGATAAAGCCGTGTTGATCGATAGTCCGGCCCCGCTGCCTGAGGACCCCAGGACGGCCCTGATGGAGGAGTTGCTGGTCGTGGCGCCGTATAAGGCGCCGGAGAAGAAAGAGAAGAAGAAGGTCGAGAATAGGAAGGCCCGAGAAGGCCTCCGCCCAAGGAGGCCTCCAGATACCAAATCCAGGGAAACCCAAGCCCCCTTCGCTCATGAGTGGGAGCAGGAGGAGGAAGTGGAGGAGAGCGGCTCCTCCCAAACAAGAAAGAGGGCGGCGTCAGATGACGTCGAGGAGGACCAACCTCCTCCTGCCCCAAAGAAGCAATGTAGGGCCAAGGTGGTCCTGTCCGATGATAGCTCCGACCTACCGAGGAGTCCGAGGCTTCCGAAGAGGTTCCCAAAAGTAACCCTATGGTCAAGCCTCCTGCCCAAAGGTACGAATCCGAAGACTCGCCGGGCTTGTGCCTCAAGGCTCATTACTTAATAATACGCATGTCTTTCATATTGCGGCCTGCCACGCGATCTCCCCGCCAATCGTGCCTCGGAGGGAGACTCCCCGCCAGCCGAGCTAGCAGAAAGTGGAACCCTATCATGCTCAATGCCCCCTCCAGTCATCGGGGAGACCGAAGAGGTGTTGTCTCGAAAGACCCATCCCGGCCCGGACATGGGGGGTGAAGGTGATGACATCATGGCCGAGATTAACACCTCGGTCGCTGAAGACCAGGAGGGGCAATCCCTTCTAGTGAACAAATAGGGGGAGCCCGGTCAATTGAGCCCTCCCCGAGGACTGTTCTGAAGCCCCAAAGGCCCCCGGAGTCGTCCATCCCTTCCTCCACTGAAGGGGGAGCCGGGGCCTGATATGTCTCCAACGTATCTATAATTTTTTGATTGTTCCATGCTATTATATTATCTGTTTTGGATATTTTATATGCATTAATATGCTATTTTATATGATTTTTGGGACTAACCTATTAACCTAGAGCCTAGTGCTAGTTTCTATTTTTTCCCTTGTTTTAGAGTTTCGCAGAAAAGGAATACCAAACGGAATAAAACTTTGATACGTCTCCAACGTATCTATAATTTTTGATTGTTCCATGCTATATTATATTCTGTTTTGGATGTTAAATGGGCTTTATTATACATTTTTATATTATTTTTGGGACTAACCTATTAACCGGAGGCCCAGCCCAAATTGCTGTTTTTTTGCCTATTTCAGTGTTTCAAAGGAAAAGGATATCAAACGGAGTCCAAACGGAATGAAACCTTCGGGAACGTGATTTTCGGAACAAACGTGATCCAAAGGACTTGGAGTCTACGTAAAGCAATCAACGAGGAAGGCATGAGGCAGGGGGCACGCCTACCCCCCGGCGCGCCCTCCACCCTCGTGCACTACAAAAAAAAGACACATCCGTGACATTTTGGGCCGAATGAATTTTTTTTCTGTCATACATATGACACTTCTATGACGATAATTGTGACAAAACCCGGTATCATCATAGATGTGGTGGGCTCCTACTTCTATGACAAAAAATCATGACAGAAAATGGGCTTTTCATCCTAGGCGGGCCGGAGACGCAGCTGCATGACATTCTTTGGGCCGTCCATGACGGAAAAAACCGTGGTAGAAGCGAGGGCGAGGAAAATTTCGGGGAGTTCCTTGTTACGGTGGGAGGTTGGGGGCCGAGCGATGCGCATTTCTCTCGTACACGTAGGCGCGTGTGTGCGAGGCGTTGGCTCTAACTGAACCTGAGCGAGGCATTGGGCTCTAACTGAACCCGAGCAATTGCACTGCAGGCTACGCGTTACTGAACCCGAGCGATCGATCGATGGCTGTTAACTGAACCGGATCGAGCGATTCCTTCGCTACTGCTGCTAACTGAAGCCGATCGATGCTGCCTCTGTGATGAACAGTGAGCGTTGCGGGGGGGGGGGGGTTGGATGAACAGTGAGTGGTGGCGTTGCCTCTGGATGAACAGGACCCCGTGGTGTGGTGGAGGGCTGGATAAACAGTAGACGGTGGAGGGGTGGTTGAATAGGACCCCGTGGTGTGGAGGGCTGGATGAACAGTAGACGGTGGAGGGGTTCCCGTGGAGGGGTGGTTGAACAGGAGCCCGTGGTGTGGAGGGCTGGATGAACAGTAGACGGTGGAGGGGTGCCCGTGGAGGGGTGGTTGAACAGTAGCCGGTGGAGTAGCGCGCGGTGGAGGCTGGATGAATAGGAGCCCATGGAGGCTGGAGGAGGTCGACGGTAGAGATGAACAGTATCCCATGGAGTCTCGTTTTGCGGTACGCCACACCCCTCCCGATGAACAGGACCCCCGTTTCGACTGTAGGAGGTCCGTTTCGTCCGTTTTGCGGTACGCCACACCCCTCCCGATCAACTAGACCCCCGTTTCGACCGTAGGAGGTCTGTTTCGTCCGTTTTGCGGTACGCCACACCCCTCCCGATCAACAGGACCCCCGTTTCGACCGTAGGAGGTCCGTTTCGTCCGTTTTGCGGTACGCCAGACCCCTCCCGATGAACAGGATCCCGTTTCGAACGTGGCCGGTCGAACACAAGGCCGTTTCCTCCGTTGTGCGGTACGCCAGGCCTCGTTTCCATCGCCTGTTCCGTCCAAGCCCTCTCGATGAACACGACCACACATTCCGTTCCGATCCAGCCGGTTGGCTCCCACGCGTTCCGTTGCCTCCCGATGAACACAACGCATTCCGTTGCCTCCCCATGAACACGACGCATTCCGTTGCCTCCCCATGAACACGACGACGACGCTGTTTCTCCGTTCCGACCCAGCCATGTCAACGAGCCCTCTCCGTACGTATGCGCGAGTAGGCGTTTGAGACCCCGCCCGTATGTACACATACGTGGCCGTATTTTCTTTCTTGCACCCTGGCCGCTGTACGTACGTGTACATGCTACGTGCGCGCCTCTACTACGACACGTGCGCGCCTCTACATCCACCAGTATATATGTACGTACACGTTCGCGACCAGAATGACAACGCTACGTACAACTTTGACCAGGTGGGTCCCGACTGTCAGGCACTTCCTTGCGTGCGAAGATGTAGCTGGTGGGTCCCAGCAGTCAGGGGGGCGAATCGTTTTGTTTTTTGCCCAGACGCACTTCCTTGCGTGCGAAGGTGTAGCTGGTGGGTCCCAACAGTCAGGGGGAAATGTTTTTTTTTCGCGAAATACGGTGGCCCGTCCGATGGGTCCCCGCTGTCAGGTGGAGGAATAATTATTTTGCGCGTAATAAGGAGGCACTTCCTTGCTGCGGCCGTGGACCCAGCTGTCAGCGTCTCCACGCACAGTACTCTTCCGATGGAAGTCGGTCGTTAACCACATTGACCACGCCGCGTCGAGAGCACCATGGCGGTGGACGACGGCGAGGCCTAGGAAGGGGACGACACGGAGGCAGGGAAGACTCGTCAGTTGTTTCCCACGCGAAGGGGAGTACGACTGTACGAGGGTTTACTGGTTCGTCTGCCGTCGCCGGAGAATAACAGCAGGTGTGGGTGAGTAGAGGGATGGCTAGGCCAGCGATGGGAGTACGGTGGGGCGGTGAGGCCTGCGCGGCAGCATAGCCGGCCGCGGAGAGGAGGGAGCAGGCAGTCCCGTCGGCGCTTGTTTGAGCGGCTGGAGCAGGAAGAGCAGAGATTGAAGAAGCACGACGGCCGTTGGATGGACATCCAACAGTCAGTGCTTGTGTGTCAACCTTTTTTTAGGAAAGCCTCAAATCTGTGGAAAACAGCATACAGCCCATCTGCCATTATTTCTAATAATTTACAACCCATTTGCTAATTCTTAAGATTTTTTTTGGAGCCCATATTCTTTTTGTTAGCATTACAGCCCATATTGTGGCCACGGTTAAAAAATTATACGAAATTTTGCATATTTCGGTGCGGTCCGAACTGTTTTTAATCCCGAAATTTCGACTCACATTCAAACTGATTTTAAAAATAAATGTATATCAATATAAAATCCAACAAATTCTCCACGCATAAAAATTAATGTAATTTAAAATCTTGAAACGAAAAAAAGATATTTGAAACTAATTGCCGGTTTGATGTGTTTTAAAAATGTACAGCCCATTTCTCATTACTGATGGGCCATTGTCTCGGCCAGCCGAATGAAAGCTCTCCTCGTCTTGAAAGATTTGCAGCCCAACAGGCCTGACAAAGCGACTTACTTGGCAAATCACAAAAAAACTAGGCTGTGGCCGTGGACCCAGCTGTCAGCCTCTCCACGTACAGTACTCTTCCGATGGAAGTCGTTCCTTGATCACGTTGACCACGCCGCGCGGAGAGCACCACGGTGGTGGACGACGGCGAGGCCTAGGAAGGGGACGACGCGGAGCCGGGGAAGACGCGACAGTGGAAGCCCGCGCGAAGAGGAGTACGAGGGTTCACTGGTTCGGCTGCGGTGTGAGGCTGCCATCGCCGCAGGGCCTGGCGAGCGGTGGGAATAGTAGGGGGCGGTGAGGCCTCCGCGGCAGCACAGCCGGCCACGGGAGGCAGGAGCATGCGGCACGACCGGCGCTGCTTTGGGCGGCTGGAGCAAGAAGACCAGAGGTTGAAGAAGCACTACGGCCGTTGGATGGACATCGTACGGTCACTGGAGCTAGAATCATTCATATTGACTAAGTTGACAAAGCCCTTCGTCCCCGTCAACTTAGTAGGCCCACAAGTCAGCCTCCCACCAAGGTGGGTCCCAGCTAGCCGGGGGAGTATTCATTTTTTTGTGCGTAATAAGGAGGCACTTCCGGTGGGTCCGAGCTGACAGCGGGGGGAACGTTTTTTTTGCGAAATACGGTGGCCCGTCGGGTGGGTCCCAACAGTCAGGGGGAAACGATTTTTTTCACAAAATACTGGTGGCCCGTTCGGTGGGTCCCCACTGTCAGGTGGAGGAATAATTATTTTCCGCGTAATAAGGAGGCACTTCCTTGCGGCTGCCGTGGACCCAGCTGTCAGCCTCTCCACGTATAGTACTCTTCCGATGGAAGTCGGTCGTTGACCACATTGACCATGCCGCGCCGAGAGCACCACGGCGGTGGACGACAGCGAGGCCTAGGAAGGGGATGACGTGGAGCCGGGCAAGACGCGGCAGTGGATGCCCACGCGGAGAGGAGTACGAGCGTTCACTGGTTCGGGTGCGGTGTGAGGCTGCCGTCGCCGCAGAATAATAGGGGGTGTGGGTGAGTGGAGGGATGGCCTGGCCAGCGGTGGGAGTAGTAGGGGGCGGTGAGGCCTCCGCGGCAGCACAGCCGGCCACGGGAGGCAGGAGCAGGCGGCACGACCGGCGCTGCTTTGGGCGGCTGGAGCAAGAAGACCAGAGGTTGAAGAAGCACGACGGCCGTTGGATGGACATCGTACGGTCACTGCAGCTAGAATCATTTATATTGACTAAGTTGACAAAGCCCTTGGTACGTCAACTTTTTTTGAATGCATGCAGATCAACTTAGTAGGCCCACAGGTCAGCTTCCGAAACGGTGCGCCCCAGATGTCAGGGGGAGGAATCATTTTTTGGGCGGGTGAAGCTAGAATATCCGAGATTGAAGAAGAAGCACGGCATCCATTGGATGGACATCCAACGGCCACTGCTGCTAGAACCGTGTGTTGACTATAAGTTGACAAAGCCTTGCATACGTGTCAACTCTGTTTTTTTAGGGGACGCGTCAACTTAGTAAGGCCAGAAGTGTGTGGCAGAGAACTTATAGCCCATTTGAGATTTGTAAGAATGTGTAGCCCATTTTTGAATTCTAATGGAATTTACTACAGCCCATTTACAGTTTGTTAAAAGTACAACCCATTTCAACCAACCGTTCAAAACAGAATTCAATAAAATTTCCCACATTTTGATGGGATCCGAAATATTTTTATCCCGAAATTTCTAGTCAGATTAAATACAATTTCAATATAAATTTATATTACGTAAAATCCAACGAAACATTGCGCTCGCAACAATTAATGAAATTAAAATTTTCAATATCCAAAAATAATATTTTATAAAGTAATCACGTGTTTGGTGCATTTTTTTATAGTTACTGCCCAGTTTTTATAATTACATCCCATTTATTATTTCTTAAAGCCCATTTTCTTGTTAAGCCTAATAGATCCCTCCTAGGAAAGATTTGCAGCCCAGCGGGGCAGAGAATAACAACTTGACCTTGCCTGGGTATTCCTAAAAAAAGTATAGCTGGGCTAGCCATTTTCAGCTTGAAAAAAATTAATATCTGGGCTGGATATCCGGCCTGGGCTAGATGGGCCACAGCCCGCCCAATTAATACCCGCAGCGATGTTTTCGTTGTTGTTCAGAGGAGAAAAATTAATACCTGGGCTAAACATCGGAAAACTCTGCAGTGCTCACACCTCAAAAACACAAATACTGCTCGAGCTGCTTGGTCCCAGCTGTCGGCCGCTTCTTGTGCAATTCTCTCGTTTATTGACTACTACATAGGTTGACAATGGTGTGGGACCATGATGTCAGGAAACCAGGAGGAAGCAAAATAAATTATAGTTATATATATAAATATAATAAGGAGGCACTTGCGTACGTGAGGCTATGGACCTGGTGGGTCCCCATTGTCATCCTCTCCAAGTAAAGTCATCTCCTCGCCCGCGCGTGCTTTCCGCCCGAAACAGTCAGCGCCGCCCGCCCCGCTTCCCGGTGCAGGCGATTGCTCCGCCTTCAAACGACACAAGTGCCGTCCGTCCGTCCATCTGCCGCCCACATTAATGATACGCGGTTGCCGAGGCGGCTACTCCGGCGCCACACGTCTGTCCCTCCGCCCGCCAACCACTGCTATATAAACTGCTGCGCCGGCCATAGCCGCAGTCATCCGCATCCGTTCCCTTTCTCCTGTCCACACCACTACTGCCCACCATGGCTTCCTCGCGCTCCAGCGCTCTTCGGGACGGGCGGACGACGGACCACAAGGAGATGGCAGCCATTGCTGCCGACCGGCTGGCCGGCAGGCAGCCGCAGGACGACGACGTCCCAATGGAGAACATGGTAGTCGACGATCCGGTGCCAACCCCCTCCTCCGCGCCATCCTCGCCGGTGCATTGCACCATGACCATCGGCGAGGCCCGTGCCCAATATATGGACAGGGTGAGGCAAATGCGTGAGGAGCAGTTCCGGGAGGTGCAGGCCGACGCCGCCTACAACCACCATCTCCTCCAGGAGCACCTGCAGGCGGAGGTGCAGATCGCCACGGCGCGGGCGGAGCAGGAGGCGCTGCTCGACTCGTACCGCTCCGCCCGCAAGGGCCGCCTCAAGCGCTGGCGGTACCGCATGCGGGTGGCGGAGGCTGCGGCCGCCTACAAAGAGGCTAGCAAAGAGGGCGATTGTCGGGACCCCGATTCTAAGTCACACCGATCTAGCATGTACACCTCATATCACTTTGCGGCCTCACGCACGGTATTCCCACGGGTGTCGCCTTACCATGGCCGGGACCGTTTGCGCCTTTTGGCTCACGTATATGATAGTGTCGCTAGCATCCATATGACAAAGAACCCGGGCCGACATGACTAGTCATGAACCCAAAGTGGCAGTAACTTACGGGGACAGGCATACATGAAACAACATCGAGCATGTCGGTCAGCAGCGTGTGAATCCGGGCTGTAGCAACTGGGCTAACAAGACTCCGGGAACCCGGGCTGTAGCAGGCTAGGCAGGACTCCGGATGTCACCGCGTGACATTTCCCCGAAGGGACAGACACAGGAACGAAGTGAATCACATGCCGGCCAGTCTAAGTGTTCCGGAGCAGTAGTGCTGGGCTAGCAGGACTCCGGTAAACCGGGCTGTAGCGGACTACCATGGCTCGGTGGAAGCACTAGACTACATTTCCCCATAAGAGAGGCTACCAAGGATAGACAACTAGGTTGTCGGATCCCACACATAGCAATACACGTTACACGTACGCATAACATGCAAGTATGTGCTGTACAACATGGCATCACAACATAACGCAAACTCATATAGATAAAAGGCCCCGAAGAGCCACATAGCATTAAGTACAAACAGGGGTCACATGACCCATCATTCAGAGCATACAAGCAACGGAAGCATTACATGTCTGAGTACAGACAACTACAAAAGAAAAGGGCGAGAAGCCTGACTATCTACAAGCCCCTCCCAAGGGTACAAGATCGTAGCTGAGGTACAAGCTACTCGTCGAAGTCCAAGCGGAACTACTAGTAAGACTGAAGTCTCCGCTGCAAAAACATAAATAAAGCAACATGAGTACAAAGGTACTCAGCAAGACTTACATCAGATCCTATCATACATGCATTTGTATCAAGAAGGTAGTGTGGGGTTTAGTTGCAGCAAGCCAGCTTTGACTCAGTGGCTATCCTGTTCTACGACTATGAGAAACTTCTTTGAGGTAAGAAGGCGCACACGAGTCCACTAATCACCACCTCAATACACCACTATGGATTCATTCCCGTCTCACTACAAGAAGCCATCCATAGCACTCACACTTATCTTGAGCATTTTAGAGTATCCACTTCAAGTTGTCTATGTACCACGTAAGCATCCAAGAAGTCCATAACCGAGGACACGGCTATTCGAATAGATCATGATAACCCTGCAGGGGTGTACTGCTTCACACACGCTCTCGCCACTTACCGCCATGTACACGTCATGTACCTCGGCAACCTTCAAGCGAAAGCCTGGCGAGGGTGTCGGCCACGACCTGACTAACCACACAAGACTCTAGTCCAGGTTTATCGCCTATTCGGGTTCCATCCGCAAGGAGATCCGGCCGAGGTTTCGCTCACGGCCCCAAACGATGTCTGCAGGGTTCCCGAGCCCACCATCCGGGTGCCACTCGGTACACCAGGCCACGTGTGCCTAGTCTGTCCCAAGCCCACCCTGCCGGGTGCCACTCGGTAGAAAAATAGCACTACCTACAAACACCAGAAACTATTTGCAACTCCTGGACAGAGATCAAGGCGGTTAATAAGTCGAGAGAGCTTGGAGCGCCCGGAGCCCAATGTGTGGTAGTAGCTAGTCATTGGACAACTTACACAGAACTCGGTTCTTAAGGACGGTCCCAATGAGACAACCCACCATGTACTCCTACATGGCCTCTCACCGCTACCTTTACCAAATCGTGTTCACACGCTTAACTCTCGGCACCAGAACATATCGTAACACTCCAATTCATTCCCAATGAACCAGACCTGACACAACTCTAAGCAATAGCAGGCATGGCATGGTAGGAACACAACATGGCTCAATCAACTCCTACACATGCTAGTGGGTTTCAACTATTTACTGTGGCAATGACAGGTCATGCAGAGGAATGGGTTCAACTACCGCAGCATAAAGTAGCAGTTGAATCGTTGTTGTCCTAATGCAGTAAAAGAGAGCAGGAGCGAGAGAGTAGGATTGTATCGGAATGAACAAAGGGGGTTTGCTTGCCTGGTAGATCAACAGAGGAGGCACTGCTTCACAGGCAGGTACTCTCGAGCACTCTTCGGAGCAGGACCTATCGAGAAGGAACGGTGTCGACAATCAATACGCAAGCATATGCAACAATATGATGCATGATCATGGCATGTAGATGTGATGCTGTTTGTGCTAATGCATCTAGCATTCATTTGGGTGAAATCCATTTGAACCAAAGATTCAAATGCATCTCCAAAGTAAGCTCTTATATATGCCATTTATATGTTTTCACCTATACAGTAGCTATAAGTTGGTTTGCCATGCATGAAACTAGTACATATGGATAGATTGCATTTTTCTGATGATTTTACATATATAAATTATTTTAATCTGAGCTACAGTTGAATTTCTATGAATTTTAGAAGTTTTACTAATTTCTGGAATTTCCTGATTTAATTTAAATCCAGAAAGGAATAAATGCGTCAGCATGACGGTGGCATGACGTCAGCGAGTCAACCACGGCTGACCAGGTCAAACCTGATGTGAGGGGTCCACACGTCAGTGACACAGGGTTAAACAGGGGGTTAGTTTATCCTAATTACACTGTTAGTGGCGCTGGGGCCCACTGGTCAGTGTCAGGGGTTAGTTTAGGTGGTGATTAGCACTAAGCTAATCACCTGACAGGCCGGACCCACGTGGCAGGACTCAGGCGACGGGGCTCGTCGCCGGCGATCACTGGCCACGGCGGAGTCCCCACTGGAAGCCACGGGAGCGGCGGCTGGGGGCACCAGGGGGTTGCCCGCGCTCCCGCGCATCCAGGGGAGCCAGCGAGAGGCTGCGGGGGCGGCAGAGCTCGCTGGAGCGGAGCTCGCGGCGGCGGCCGGAGCATGGCCAAGTGGGTGAGGTGCTGCGGGGAACAGGGGAGTGAGCGGAGAGGCTCTACGGCCTCCTGGCGTCACCAGGAGCACGGTGACGCGCTCGGTTGCAGCCTGCGGTGGCCAGGGCGACGACGGCGACATGGACGGCGGCGAGGAGCTACGGCCATGGTGGGGGTCGGGGCTACAGCGCGGGAACGGAGAAATGGAGAGAGGGGAACGGGGCAGGAGCTCACAGTGGACTCGACGGCGTCGTCAGAGAGCTCGGGGACGCACTGGAGACGGTGGGGCAGCGAAGAGGATCTCCGGCGGCAGGAGATGAAGACGACGGCGATGGAGGCGCTCCAGGGCCTCCTGAGGCGCGTGGCTCGACAGAGAGGTAGCCGGCGACGTGGCGGAGCTTCTGGGCACGACGGAGGTGTGAGGGGACGGCGGTGGCTGCGGCAGCAGCGAGCGGCGGCGACGGTGGCGTTCGGCCGGGTCGAGAGAGAGAGAACCAGGGGAGGAGGGGAAACGGGAGAGAGTGAGAGAGGCTTGGGGGGTCGCGTGGCGACATCCGGGCGTTCCAGGCGACGAGAGGGAGAAGCAGGAGGTGGCGCGCATCCGCGCGGGCGGCGAGCGCGTGCCCATCGTCGTCCTGGCGCGAGGAAGGGGACGACTGGCACGGCCAGCTGGCTGGGCCGGCCTGCTGGGCCGCTGGGCCAGGCCAGGCTGCACAGTGACGGGCTGCACAGGGAGGTAAGTGCAGGTGGGTTTTCTTCCTTTCTTTCTATTTTTGTTTTCTGTAATTTGTTTTGATTTAGTTTTAAACACTAAATCATTTTATTTACTTCTGTCAATTTTTGTAGGAACTAGTTGGATTGCTCCAAAACTCCTCACCAATTAACAGAATTTTTGGACATATATTATATATATAGCAAATATATATCCAAAGCAAATAATTATGCATTAATTCCAAATGGCCAAAATAAATACTTATGAGCTCCTGAAAATATTCGTTTGATTTTTATCTCTGTCCAATATTTTCATTGAGTAACATGAACATTTTCTTGGACCTTTTTGGAGCAATTTTTATCTGGATCATTTCCAGAAATGATTTCTGAGGGTTTCACGAATCCCCATTTCAAATTTAAATGAAATTTAGACATGATGCACACATGACTAGCTAGTCTAGGTCATACCAGAACTAGGGACGTGACAACTCGCCCCCACTTGAAAGAATCTCGTCCCGAGATTCAGGGGTCGATGGAAAGAAGGTGGGGTACTCCAGTCGAAGACGATCTTCTCGCTCCCAAGTAGCTTCTCTCTCGGAATGATGAGACCACTGAACCTTGAGAAACTTGATGTTCTGACGTCGGGTAACACGCTCTGCTTGATCAAGGATGCGAACAGGGTACTCTCGAAATGTGAGGTTATCTTGGAGATCAAGCGTTTCGTGGTCCACTCCGCGGATGGGATCCGAGAAGCAACGCCTGAGTTGAGAGACGTGGAAGACATCATGGACTCGAGATAGATGTGGGGGTAGTTCCAACTGGTAGGCAACCTCTCCTCGTTTAGCGAGAATGCGAAAAGGACCAATGTAACGAGGAGCCAACTTGCCCTTGATACCGAAACGATGGGTACCCTTTAGAGGAGTAACCCGAAGGTAAGCCTTGTCGCCAACTTCATAAGCCACTTCCTTATGACGACGGTCATACTGGCTCTTTTGACGAGACTGGGCTGTTTTCAAATTCTCACGAATGATGCGAACTTGCTCTTTTGCTTCCTGGATCATGTCCGGTCCAAAGAATTGTCTTTCACCGGTTTCTGACCAGTTCAAAGGTGTTCGACATCTTCGTCCATACAGAATTTCGAAAGGGGCTTTCTTAAGACTGGATTGGTAGCTATTTTTATAAGCAAACTCGGCGAAAGGAAGACACTTCTCCCAATCCATACCGAATGAGATAACGCAAGATCTAAGCATGTCTTCGAGAATTTGGTTGACCCTTTCCACCTGACCACTCGACTGAGGGTGGAAAGCGGTACTGAAAGAAAGATGGGTGCCCATGGCAGTTTGGAAACTCTCCCAGAAATGAGAAGTGAAGAGACTACCACGGTCTGAATTGATCTCTAGTGGAACACCATGAAGTGACACTATTCGAGAAATATATAAGTCAGCGAGCTGACTAGCAGTGATACTCTCTCGAACAGGTAGGAAGTGAGCCACTTTGGAAAGACGATCAATGACTACGAAGATAGCGTTATTCCCTTTCTTGGTCATGGGAAAGCCGGTGATGAAATCCATACCAACTTTATCCCATTTCCACTCAGGAATGGCTAAAGGCTGAAGGGTGCCAGCAGGTCTTTGATGTTCTGCCTTAACGCAACGATAAACGTCACAATTAGCAATGAACTGAGCGATTTCTCTCTTCATCCGAGTCCACCAGAACCTCTGGCGTAGGTCCTGATACATCTTAGTACTACCGGGATGAATCGTGAGAGGAGATTCATGAGCCTCCTTAAGGATCAGTTGCTGAAGATGTTGATTCTTGGGAACCACCAAGCGATTCTCAAAGAAAACAACACCTTGATCATCTATAGAGAAACTTCCACCAACTCCCTTATTAATGTTTCTCTTGATCCGGGAAATTCCCGTATCCTGCTTCTGAGCAGAGATGATCTGATCCACAAGAGTAGGTTTCGCCACCAAGGTAGAAAGGAATCCGTGAGGAGCAATGTGAAGATTAAGCTTACAGAATTCCTCATGGAGAAGTGGTTGGCCCTGCTGCAACATAAGATTGTTGCAATAGGACTTACGACTTAGTGCATCAGCCATGACATTGCCCTTGCCCGGGGTGTAGGTAATCCCTAAGTCGTAATTTGAGATCAACTCCAACCAACGTCTTTGCCTAAGGTTCAAATCTGGGTGGGTGAAGATATACTTGAGACTCTGGTGATCAGTGTAAATCTCGCAACGTTTACTGAGAAGGTAATGTCGCCATGTCTTAAGTGCATAGACTACGGCTGCAAGCTCTAGATCATGTGTAGGATAATTCTCCTCATGTGGATGCAACTGTCCAGATGCATAGGCAATCACATGGCGATCCTGCATAAGAATGCAACCTAGTCCCTGTCGTGAGGCATCGCAGTAGATAACAAAGTCTTTAGTGAAATCCGGTCGCACAAGTATGGGGGCAGAAGTCAGGCGTCTTTTCAGTTCCTGAAAACTTTATTCACACTGTGGGGACCACTCAAACTTTTTATCCTTCTTGAGAAGTTCCGTGAGGGGTTTGGCTACTTTGGAGAAGTTTTCAACGAAGCGGCGACAATAACTAGCTAGACCAAGGAAACTCCTAACTTGTTTAACTGTTTCAGGTGGAGTCCAATGAAGAACGGCCTGAACTCTCTCAGGATTGACAGCAATGCCCTTACCAGAGATCACGTGGCCTAGGTAGGTCACTTCTGGCAACCAAAATTCGCACTTGGAGAACTTGGCATAAAGGCGGTGCTCTCTGAGTTTTTCTAACACAAGTCTAAGATGTTCGGCATGCTCTTCCTCGTTCTTTGAGTAAATAAGGATATCATCGAGGTAAACCACGACGAACTTATCTAAGTACTCCAAGAAGATCGAGTTCATCAAGCGGGAGAATGTGCCTGGAGCATTGGTTAGACCGAAAGACATGACGGTGTACTCGTACTGGCCATAACGAGTGACAAAAGCCGTCTTAGGAATGTCCCCGTTTCTAATCTTGATTTGATGGTAGCCTAACCTCAAATCCATCTTGGAAAAGACTGAGGATCCAGCGAGTTGATCATATAGGTCGTTGATCCTGGGGAGCGGATACTTGTTCTTTATCGTGACCAAATTAACGGGACGATAATCTACAACCATCCGGTCCGTACCATCCTTCTTCTTGACGAAGAGGACGGGGCAAGCCCAGGGAGAAGAACTAGGACGGATGAAACCCTTTTGCAAGGACTCATCAAGTTGTTTCTTAAGCTCAGCTAGTTCTAAAGGTGCCATCTTGTAAGGTCTCCTAGAGATTGGGGCGGTTCCTGGGATAAGATCTATGACAAACTCTACATCTCTGTCAGGTGGAATACCTGGCAGTTCCTCTGGAAAGACATCCGGAAAGTCACGGACTACCGGGATATCTTCAAGGTCTGGAAGACGACTGGCATTAAGAGAATAGAGTTGACGCTTTGCAACTCTGGTGGAGACAGTGACTAACTTGCCAGATGGGTGTGTGAGTTGAACAGACCTGGTGTAACAATCAATCTTGGCATGATGAGCTGTCATCCAGTCCATACCCAAGATGATGTTAATATCTGTAGACTTGAGGGCTATAAGTGAGGCAAGGAATACAAGTCTGTCAACAAGGATTTCATTACCATGGCTTATTCTGGTAGTTTGCCATCTAGACCCTGGAGTTTGGAGTTCAAGTGGAGTTGGCATATCACAAAATGACATGTCGTGCAAACGAGCATAGCCTTCAGAGATGAAGGAGTGAGATGCTCCAGTATCGAATAGAACCGAAGCTGGATGGCAATTGACAAGGATTGTACCAAGAACGACATCCGGATCATCATGAGCGTCTTTAGCTGAGACGTGATGCACACGTCCGCGTTCAGTGGGAGCTGGCTTGACACTGATCATCTTGCGTGATGGCTTACCACTGCCAACAGACTTCTCAGGCAGGGGTGGGGCATAGTTGGTTTGAGAGCAGTCACGTGCATAGTGTCCTGGCTTCCCGCATGTGAAGCAAGTCCCTGAAGTTGGATGTGGACCTGCATTGACAAGCGGTCTACTAATAGGCCTGGGTGGAGCATACTGCTGAACTGGGTGAGGCGCCACATAAGATGGCCTCGGTGCATATCCAGGCGGAAGAGCGGAGTTCGGAACCCAAATCCGGCGCTTATGAGAAGTAGAACCAGAGGAAGGAACCAAATCACGGGTGTGCTTACGAGACTCCTCGTAGGTGAGCTGAGCTGTCTCCGCATTAATGGCCTTGTTCACAAGAGCCTGGAATGTGTTGCAATGGTGCAGGTGGAGATCACGACGCAACTTGGGGTTGACACCCTTCCGGAACCTAGCCTGCTTCTTAGCGTCCGTGGACACTTCTTCTGTAGCATAGCGGGCGAGGTTCTCAAACTCTCTACTGTAAGCATCAACAACCATCTTACCCTGGGTGAAACTACAGAACTCTTCTCTCTTGCGGTCAATGAGAGCCTGAGGAATGTGATGCTCGTGAAAAGCCTCAGTGAAATCTCTCCAGGTCGGTATCTGGCCAGCTGGAAGCATAGCCTCATAGTTCTGCCACCAAAGACTAGTAGGACCTTCCAGGTGATATGCAGCATAGGTGACCTTGTCACCTTCAGCTACGTTCGCAGAATGTAGCTTGTGTGTGATACTACGGAGCCAGTCATCTGCATCGAGTGGCTCAATGGAATGATGGAAGGTAGGTGGTTTCAGACCAATGAAATCATAGATGGTCGCTGACTCTTTGCACTGGGGTGCGGTGTTCTCCTCGATACGTACTAACAAGCGGTTAGACTCATGCTTGTTCCTCTCCATCTCTAACATAAACTCTGCCAACGAAGGCTGGTCGGAAGGATCCTCCTCATCCCTACCACCTCCGTGGTTCAGGCAACGAGCAACAGAACTTCGGTTAACTAACGACATCCTGAGAAGCGGAACCAAGGACGAGGTCAACAACAACTATAGGATGCAAGATGTAGCATAAGGAAATTTGTATCTCTCGAACTCCTAGGACAATTCTGGTCGCATAACGGCAGTAAAATGCTCAAAGTGAGACATTCTGCAAAGGACGGGGTAGCACCATACTCAACATCATCACTCAAGGTTCTGAGATATTACTAAACAGGCTACACCGGAGGTACTCAAGCTGGGATATGACTTTGATCAACCAATCCTAAGAGAATACGGAGTAGTAACACGTGATCTTGATAGACAGAAGAGGAAGCCTAGTTCCTTAACCCCGTAGGAAAGATAGGATGACTCAGATCAGAAGGGCATGAGGTAAAAGAAGAAAAAAGAGCCTTACGTTCCCTTCCACAATCAATTCCCTTACATAACTAAAGAATTTCTAGACTCAACTTCGACCAGGTTGGCTTGGAAATCCTACAGGCAGTCAGGCTCTGATACCAAAGCTGTCGGGACCCCGATTCTAAGTCACACCGATCTAGCATGTAACACCTCATATCACTTTGCGGCCTCACTCACGGTATTCCCACGGGTGTCGCCTTACCATGGCCGGGACCGTTTGCGCCTTTTGGCTCACGTATATGATAGTGTCGCTAGCATCCATATGACAAAGAACTCGGGCCGACATGACTAGTCATGAACCCAAAGTGGCACTAACTTACGGGGATAGGCATACATGAAACAACATCGAGCATGTCGGTCAGCAGCGTGTGAATCCGGGCTGTAGCAACTGGACTAAAAGGACTCCGGGAACCCGGGCTGTAGCAGGCTAGGCAGGACTCCGGATGTCACCGCGTGACATTTCCCCGAAGGGACAGACACAGGAATGAAGTGAGTCACATGCCGGCCAGTCTAAGTGTTCCGGAGCAGTAGTGCTGGGCTAGCAGGACTCCGGTAAACCGGGCTGTAGCGGATTACCATGGCTCGGTGGAAGCACTAGACTACATTTCCCCATAAGAGAGGCTACCAAGGATAGACAACTAGGTTGTCGGATCCCACACATAGCAATACACGTTACACGTACGCATAACATGCAAGTATGTGATGTACAACATGGCATCACAACATAACGCAAACTCATATAGATAAAAGGCCCCGAAGAGCCACATAGCATTAAGTACAAACAGGGGTCACATGACCCATCATTCAGAGCATACAAGCAACGGAAGCATTACATGTCTGAGTACAGACAACTACAAAAGAAAAGGGCGAGAAGCCTGACTATCTACAAGCCCCTCCCAAGGGTACAAGATCGTAGCTGAGGTACAAGCTACTCGTCGAAGTCCAAGCGGAACTACTAGTAAGACTGAAGTCTCCGCTGCAAAAACATAAATAAAGCAACATGAGTACAAAGGTACTCAGCAAGACTTACATCAGATCCTATCATACATGCATTTGTATCAAGAAGGTAGTGTGGGGTTTAGTTGCAGCAAGCCAGCTTTGACTCAGTGGCTATCCTGTTCTACGACTACGAGAAACTTCTTTGAGGTAAGAAGGCGCACACGAGTCCACTAATCACCACCTCAATACACCACTATGGATTCATTCCCGTCTCACTACGAGAAGCCATCCATAGCACTCACACTTATCTTGAGCATTTTAGAGTATCCACTTCAAGTTGTCTATGTACCACGTAAGCATCCAAGAAGTCCATAACCGAGGACACGGCTATTCGAATAGATCATGATAACCCTGCAGGGGTGTACCGCTTCACACACGCTCTCGCCACTTACCGCCATGTACACGTCATGTACCTCGGCAACCTTCAAGCGGAAGCCTGGCGAGGGTGTCGGCCACGACCTGACTAACCATACAAGACTCTAGTCCAGGTTTATCGCCTATTCGGGTTCCATCCGCAAGGAGATCCGGCCGAGGTTTCGCTCACGGTCCCAAACGATGTGTGCAGGGTTCCCGAGCCCACCATCCGGGTGCCACTCGGTACACCGGGCCACGTGTGCCTAGTCTGTCCCAAGCCCACCCTGCCGGGTGCCACTCGGTAGAAAAATAGCACTACCTACAAACACCAGAAACTATTTGCAACTCCTGGACAGAGATCAAGGCGGTTAATAAGTCGAGAGAGCTTGGAGCGCCCGGAGCCCAATGTGTGGTAGTAGCTAGTCATTGGACAACTTACACAGAACTCGGTTCTTAAGGACGGTCCCAATGAGACAACCCACCATGTACTCCTACATGGCCTCTCACCGCTACCTTTACCAAATCGTGTTCACACGCTTAACTCTCGGCACCAGAACATATCGTAACACTCCAATTCATTCCCAATGAACCAGACCTGACACAACTCTAAGCAATAGCAGGCATGGCATGGTAGGAACACAACATGGCTCAATCAACTCCTACACATGCTAGTGGGTTTCAACTATTTACTGTGGCAATGACAGGTCATGCAGAGGAATGGGTTCAACTACCGCAGCATAAAGTAGCAGTTGAATCGTTGTTGTCCTAATGCAGTAAAAGAGAGCAGGAGCGAGAGAGTAGGATTGTATCGGAATGAAAAAAGGGGGTTTGCTTGCCTGGTAGATCAACAGAGGAGGCACTGCTTCACAGGCAGGTACTCTCGAGCACTCTTCGGAGCAGGACCTATCGAGAAGGAACGGTGTCGACAATCAATACGCAAGCATATGCAACAATATGATGCATGATCATGGCATGTAGATGTGATGCTGTTTGTGCTAATGCATCTAGCATTCATTTGGCTGAAATCCATTTGAACCAAAGATTCAAATGCATCTCCAAAGTAAGCTCTTATATATGCCATTTATATGTTTTCACCTATACAGTAGCTATAAGTTGGTTTGTCATGCATGAAACTAGTACAGATGGATAGATTGCATTTTTCTGATGATTTTACATATATAAATTATTTCAATCTGAGCTACGGTTGAATTTCTATGAATTTTAGAAGTTTTACTAATTTCTGGAATTTCTTGATTTAATTTAAATCCAGAAAGGAATAAATGCGTCAGCATGACGGTGGCATGACGTCAGCGAGTCAACCACGGCTGACCAGGTCAAACATGATGTGTGGGGTCCACACGTCAGTGACACAGGGTTAAACAGGGGGTTAGTTTATCCTAATTACAGTGTTAGTGGCGCTGGGGCCCACTGGTCAATGTCAGGGGTTAGTTTAGGTGGTGATTAGCACTAAGCTAATCACCTGACAGGCCGGACCCACGTGGCAGGACTCAAGCGACGGGGCTCGTCGCCGGCGACCACTGGCCACGGCGGAGTTCCCACTGGAAGCCACGGGAGCGGCGGCTGGGGGCACCAGGGGGTTGCCCGCGCTCCCGCGCATCCAGGGGAGCCAGCGAGAGGCTGCGGGGGCGGCGGAGCTCGCCGGAGCGGAGCTCGCGGCGGCGGCCGGAGCACGGCCAAGTGCGGTGAGGTGCTGCGGGGAACAGGGGAGTGAGCGGAGAGGCTCTACGGCCTCCTGGCGTCACCAGGAGCACGATGACGCGCTCGATTGCGGCCTGCGGTGGCCAGGGCGACGGCGGCGACATGGACGGCGGCGAGGAGCTATGGCCATGGTGGGGGTCGGGGCTACAGCGCGGGAACGGAGAAACAGATAGAGGAGAACGGGGCAGGAGCTCACGGTGGACTCGACGGCGTCGTTAGAGAGCTCGGGGACGCACTGGAGACGGTGGGGCAGCGAAGACGATCTCTGGTGCCCGGAGATGAAGACGACGTCGATGGAGGCGCTCCAGGGCCTCTCGAGGCGCGTGGCTCGACGGAGAGGTAGCCGGCGACGTGGCGGAGCTTCTGGGCACGACGGAGGTGCGAGGGGACGGCGGTGGCTGCGTCAGCAGCGAGCGGCGGCGACGGTGGCGTTCGGCCGGGTCGAGAGAGAGAGAACCAGGGGAGGAGGGGAAATGGGAGAGAGTGAGAGAGGCTTGGGGGTCGCATGGCGACATCCGGGCGTTCCAGGCGACGAGAGGGAGAAGCAGGAGGTGGCGCGCATGCGCGCGGGCGGCGAGCGCGTGCCCATCGTCCTCCTGGCGCGAGGAAGGGGACGACTGGCATGGCTAGCTGGCTGGGCCGGCCTGCTGGGCCGCTGGGCCAGGCCAGGCTGCACAGTGACGGGCTGCACAGGGAGGTAAGTGCAGGTGGGTTTTCGTCCTTCCTTTCTATTTTTGTTTTCTTTAATTTGTTTTGATTTAGTTTTAAACACTAAATCATTTTATTTACTTCTTTCAATTTTTGTAGGAACTAGTTGGATTGCTCCAAAACTCCTCACCAATCAACAGAATTTTTGGACATATATTATATATATAGCAAATATATATCCAAAGCAAATAATTATGCATTAATTCCAAATGGCCAAAATAAATACTTATGAGCTCCTGAAAATATTGGTTTGATTTTTATCTCTGTCCAATATTTTCACAGAGTAACATGAACATTTTCTTGGACCTTTTTGGAGAAATTTTTATCTGGGTCATTTCCAGAAATGATTTCTGAGGGTTTCACGAATCCCCATTTCAAATTTAAATGAAATTTAGACATGATGCACACATGACTAGCTAGTCTAGGTCATACCAGAACTAGGGACGTGACAGCGATGAAGCGGGCGAGGCGCTGTTTGGCGAGACCGAGGATGAGGCAGAGGACAATGCCGGCTCCGACGAGTCCCCGCTTCGCTGGTGTCGACGAGGCCCTGCTCCGCCGAGGCCCCGCGGCGCCAACAACGAGGCAGAGGACACCGCCGGCTCCGCCGAGGCCCCGCCCCGCCAACAACGAGGCAGAGGACATCGCCGGCTCAGCCGAGGCCCCACCCTGCCGGCAACGTGGGGGAGGATTTCCACCGCTCCGCTGAGGCGCCGCCCATCGGCAACGAGACAGAGGACATCGCCGGCTCCGCCGAGGCCCCGCCCCGCTGCCAACGAGGCCGCGCCACACAAAAAACGAGGAAGAGTAGAACATGGTAGGTCGCCGCCGCTCGGGTCCAAGTAAGGCCACCGCTGCTACCCTCCGGTTGAAGCCAAGCTAGGAGGGTTGACCATTGACGGCCGGTTAGCTTCTTGGCGGCGACATGGAGTCGGAGAGCTGCGCTGGAGAAGAACGCTGCTTCTACTTAATTGCTGGTGTAGTTGGCTGACTGACACATGGGCCCAACAGGACACATGTCAGTTACGCAACTGCACCTGCAGTTAAGCCACTGAAGCTTCTGTTCGGCTCAGCGGGACACAGGTGGGTAGCTTCGGTTAATTAATTATACCTCCAGCGCACCCCTTTTTAGTTGAAGAATGTATGAAATGTAATGAAATCCGGCATGTTTATATGAAATCCGACCGTGTATGAATGAATTTATTTCGATTAGTTCGAATTCCTGTATCACTGGCATTGGACGAACATGCAAAACAATACGTACTAGCATTATTCCCAGGGTGATCACCTCATTTGCAGTAGTTTCACATGTACTCCCTCCGGTCCTTTCTAGTCTGCATACAAGTTTTGTCTGCAGTCAAAGTATCTCTACTTTGACCAATCTTATACAAAAAAGTATACACTTTCACAATGTGCGAAGTAAAAAGGAACAGAAGGAGTACAAAGAGTTTGAGCAGCTTTTTAGCATTTCTGTACATTGCAATCAAACACACAGGCCTGGCAATTCATAGAGAACATTCGAAACAATCGATGATTATGCATCTCAGCTACTCACATGTCAGAGGCAATATTTACTTCACAACTAAAGAATAAAGAAAAAATTGATCGACGCTGCTGACAGCAAAGGGCGTCCCATTCGAAAATATCAAACACATGTCTTGCTAAAATCAATGAGCAAAATTTGACAAGGTTGTCCCATTCCAAAATATCAAATGCCTACGATTGTGGAATGGGCAGGGTTTGCCATCAGTTTGGACATTGACATGGCACCTCGTGCTAATTAAACCAGCTGTTCTTTTTGTGCAGTTCCACCAAAATCAACCAAATTCGCGCGTAGCTTGTATGATTTCGCCCTTATATGTTGCAACGCCCTTATCGGGACCTCCTTTCTTGTGGTGGAAATGAATGATTCGATGTATTCATGAACATTTTGTGCAGTTCCCATTGAAATCAAGCTGAGCACCCCTGTTTGCAAAAATACAAAAAAGTGATTAGTATAAAGCAAACTGTACTATGAATTGACAGTTTCAACAGGCACATACATGGTCCATGTAGAGCACACTTTTAGAAAAATGGAACTCACCAGAAAGAATCCTAGAACAACATTGTACTCGCGCATCACAGCAAAAAAATGGAGATTTGTCAGTCCTTCTGAGCTGAAGTTAGTTTGGTCTTGTGGGGAGTAATGTAACCATCCTTCAACTGCTCCTTGTGAAATATCCTTATCTTACCTCAATGGGATATTACGGTGCAGATACAGATTGGAAGTCTTGTCTCCATTTGTGCAGTTCACTAAAATCAAGCAACATTATCGTACAAGTAGCACAACATATGAAAGCACACTGCAGAATCATGTGAAAGAAGGCTAGTACTGACCTCTCATGATGCGGAATTCAAACAACTCACAACAAGAAGATCTGAACCAAATTCGCCTTAACGGATAGGAAGTAAGATCTCCTCTTGTGTAGTTCCACTAAGATCAAGCAATCAAGCAACGTTGTCGGTGTGACATTTTGGTTGAACTGCACAAAACACTCTTAAAACAAAAGTGTTTTGTGCAGTGCAACAAAAGGTCACAATGGCAACGAGGTGAAGTAGATAACCCTGTTTACACAGAGGTGCAAAGGAAACAATTAGTGGTCAATAACGGTGGATGACACAGAAGCCAACAAAAAGAAGCATCTACCTTATCTAAATGGGAAAGAAAGCAAGACAGTAGCATTTCTCAAACGGTGGCATTGATTAATATTAACATAGAGATTATATTAACAATAAAATTCGTTAAACATGTAATTTGCTTTTAACTGTGGCATTGCATCAATTTTCCAGCGGCATTATTAGAGGGTGTTTGTTTACAGGGACATTTTGGTGTAGGGACTAAAAAAACTCCGTGTCAGTCCCATCTAAACCAAACAGGAGGGACTTTTAGGGACTAAAAGTGGGCATTTGGGACTAAAGAAAGAAGACCCAGAGGGAGTCTTTTTGGGACTTTTTCCAACAGTTGCCCCTGCCACGCATCGCACCTTGTCTCTATTAGTTCATTACTAGGGGTAACATGGTCTTTTAGCATGTCATTTAATAACCTCTAGTCCATGTTTAGTCCCTGGAACCAAGCAGGTAGGGACTAGGGAGTTTTTAACCAAACAGGGCCTTAGATTAACAACAGCTAATAAGTTACACGGGACAGTGGACGCACCAGCACCATGTGCATCTACCGATTTACTGTGGTCATGCACAGTCTGTTGCAACAAAGAACAAACAACCAAGGAGCATATTTGTGTTGGTCCCAGTTTTGTTATCTTTAGACACCTTTCCCTATGTGAGCGTAGCAAATCTAGTCCTGCTCAAACTCTACAGCCTTGTCCCTTCCTTTCCTTTTTGAACTAGTACTTTCGCCCCTTCCTTTCCTCTTTGAACCACGTCCTAGATTTATGCGATACAACTTTCCCCCATTCCTTTCCTCTTTGAACCACGTCCTAGATTCATGCTATACAACTTTCCCCCTTCATTTCCTCTTTGAACCACGTCCTAGATTCATGGTATACATGCAGCTAGAGCAATGCATGTGGAGTAAGTAAATTATACCTTAAGGTACTTGGGGCGTGGTTCGGTGGGCGACGGGATGGCGGCGAAGAAGAAGGGGTCAGAGGCCCTCCCGCGCCGCCGCTGGGTGGAAAGTGAACAGCTGCGCCGGTAGTCCCTCGCCGACGGCGACAGCGTTAAGCCTCCTTCCCTTTCCGGCGGACGGATCCTGCCGGCTCTTTGAGCAGCAGTGAGGGGAGAGAGAGGCCAACGAAGTCTTGTTTAGATCTGGAGAGGGCGAGAGAGTGTGAAGAGAGCAACTACAAGCGCTGAGGCTCCAGCGGGAGAGAGCGAGAGAGTGTGAAGAGAGCAACTACAAGCGCTGAGGCTCCAGCGTGTATATATATATATACCGGAGAGAGAGTGTGAAGCGTGCAAACCCTAGAAAACATTTTGACCAGTCAAAGAATCCTCCTGGCACAAATTATGCTCAAGTGTAGTTATCGAACCCGAGACCTCAAGTTTGATGAGCGAACAGGCTAACCAGCTACACAACCCTCCCGTTATGTTCAACGAGAGGGAAATAACCTTTTATACATTCCTGCATTCGTGTGACAAGCATGCCTTGTTTTTTTGTGTGTGTGTGGGAGTCATTGGGATTTCAATCATAATCGTGTCATGTGGCTTTGGTGGTAAGACTATCCACAATGGTGCAGAAATAATGCAGCCTTAGTCACCTTACCTCTCTCCACATAGTACGTTGGGTCCCACCAGTCAGAGGGTGAAACAAAGAAATTAATAAGAAAAATTAAAAGCGCCAGCGGTGTATCTTACCTCACACATCTCGCTAATGCTCGGGAACACTGTCCAATTGATCCCTCTGTTCGCTCACGTACTATTTTAAGTGAATCCTTATTATAACATGCACACAAATTTTGGGCACTTGTATTCGACTTAAGTCAGTGTGCCACCGTATCTCGTATACTTACTACTCCCTCCGTCTAGGTGTAATAAGTCACGTTAGAAGGTGCAACGGGACCAAGGTGCGTGCGTGCGTGTGTGTGTGTGTGTGTGTGTTTAACAGCATGTGTGTGTTAGAGAGAGCGACAGATCAACCTACTCCTACAGAGAGATGTTGTGTAGTGTACGATTTTAGCCGCGAGAGTCGGTGCATCCTCTCGTTTCCGGGCGTGTCCGGTAGGGACATGCGGACAGCTGCCACGCTCGCTCCTGACCAGCCTGGCCCACCCAAAGCCCCTCCATCGCCCGCGCGCGCTTCCCGCCCGAAACGGTCAGCGCCGCTCCAAAGAATCGGTGCCGCATTCATGCCCGGCAGAGCGGACGCGACCTCTCACTGGCGCAAGAGTGATGGTTGCTTCGTCCGTCCAACTTACAGCTGGGTCTATGTGATTTGACGGCTCATTGGTCTTTATTACTGAGATGGTAGGACTGCTGGATGTCCCACGCTTTCGGCGAAAGGAGGTACTACTACTAGATTACAATTTTCTCCATTCTTACAGCGGAGGCGTGCAAGAGTAGTGAAAACACACAGGCTCAGTGATTACATGGCCCACCTCACACTATCACCATGCGACACCTAACTCTTTACATAGTACTCCCTCCATTCCTAAATATTACTAGATGAGTCCCCGCGCGTTGCCGTGGAACAGCGGTATATCTCTCTGCGCAAAATTATCGATTTCATAGAACTAAAAAAAACTCACCGGCAACTGCCCACGTCGCGGCAGTGAGCAAGGGACGAAGGCAACCTCACCGGCTTTGTGAGAGAGAACGGCGGGGACCCCTGATCGGGACGTGCCGATAGTGGGTTTTCACCGTCGGCGACGGCCACCGCATCTACACTAAGCATCCACCCCTTCCCCAAGCGGACGTGATCCGCCGGGATGTTAGAGATGTGGCCACAGTCGTTTTGTGCGAGAGAGTGTGAAGAGAGCAACCCCAGCAAGCAACCGTGTAGGCTGGCCCATCCTGACTATGTATATAGTGGAGCGGTTTCCTTTTCTCTCCATATGAACCTATCATATTGCGTACGTGCCACTGAAGAAAAAAAACTTTATTTATAAATGACGCGACACCTACTACTCGTTCTCCTATAACCTTGCGCTTGGCATCTCCAAAATATTAACCTTGCGATTGGCTCTTCGCCTCTTCGGGAAGTCGAGCAATAATGGTAGTGCAGTATATATCATTCTGGCTATATGAGACCGAATGAATTGCTGCACATCCACCACGTGGGCGAGGGTCGAGGGGCGAGGGAGAGTGCTACATACGGAGCAAAATGAGTGAATCTACACTCTAAAATACGTCTATATACATCAGTGTTTGGAGTATGTACTAGTAGTTCATATTGAAATCTACTAAAGGACATATATATTCCAAACAATATGATATAATCTCTATAACCAAGGTAGTAGGGACGAGGAGTAAACGGAGGGAGTAGTAAAATTTTCTCCTCGTCCTGCGAGCCACCGCGCGCATGGGCGAGGGAGCGGGCGTAAGGCGGAGCAAGCTTCACCTCATCCTGTGAGCCACCGCGCCCGTGGGCGGGGGAGACGGCGTACTAAGCAAGCTTCTCCTCGTTCTGCGAGTTGACGGGACACATCAAAAGTACTCCAGTGTATAGAGCCTTGCCTCTAAGGTAGGCCCCACATGGTTTGCCTCTTTTTTTAACATAACACGTCAAGTCGCAATTTGTTTGTTCACCCATGGTAGATGATCCTCCCTCCACCAAGTGGACAACCAGTACACGTGCCAAATTACCACGTGGGCTGCCTTTTTGTACAGAAATGAGCTCCACCGTGTACCGCGCGGGTGTGGTTGGGAAAGAGACGGGAGTACGTGCGCCGTGCATGCACCTCTTCTCTTCATGCATGTCCCCCAACTATGTGGGTGTGTGTGAGAGATACAAACCGCGTTCGTGAGTGTTTTTTGTTTTGGGGTGGGGGGTGGGGTGGGGGGTTGATTTTGTGAATTATTTGTGGGAATATGTGTCAATGACATCTCAAACAAAATTTTGCATGCAATGTGTGTGAAATGGAGGCCTATCCATATCATACATAGAGGGTCGGGCAATCCACGAGAAGAGAGGGAGGGGTCATAGCTATCGATAGAGTCGAAGAGAGGATCAAGTGGGTGGGTGCGAGATCGATGAAGAGAGCCATCAAAATTGTGTGTGTGTGCAAGTCAAAGATATAGGGCGACTGGCCTACCGGAACGTTAGAGGGCACATGTCAAGTTTGTGTGTGGCAGGGAGACATGACTAGAGCGCTCGATGTATCGGGGTGTGTGGGGGGAGGGGGTGGGGGGAGGGGTAGGCAGAGGCCTAACTATAGAGGTAGAACAACTCGTATATGTGTTGAGAAGGAGAGACCCAGCTATGTCTTGAGGAAGATCGGTCGACATCCATACATAACTGAAGGACGGGAAATATGATGGGACAGAGAGAGAGAGGAGAGAGAGAGGGAGGGAGAGGGGTAGAGTGCTGGATGGGTGATGGAGTTGCTTCTCGAAGATGGTGGGAGAGGCCTACTAGACAAACTGAGGGTGGAACTGCAATGTTATCAATAAGAGTGGGGATGTGTTTCTGTGTGTGCCTGTGCGTGATAGATCTGTCGGGACGCATCCATGGATGATGAAGGGGAACCATGTGTTTGGTAAGCAAACCTAACTAGATCGGTAGATCAATTGTTGTTTGTCGGAGGAAGGGAGAGACACAACTAATGAGGTAGATCGATTGACGTGTGGGTAAAAACGAGTTATAAGGACCTAGCTAGCTATATGTATAGCGAGAGATCGGTCGGTGTACGTCCATTTGTTAGAGGCAAATAAGGCCCAGCGAGACGGATAGACAGAGAGAATGGAGCTAGGAGGTGGTGCAAGAGGCCCAACTACTAGCTAGATAGGGGGAGGAGTGTGCGGTTGTGAGATCGATGAAAAGAGGGGCGAGAGTTTACACGTGTGTCTGACCATATGAGAGACACGAGGCAAGGACACATAAAGGAGGAGATTGAAGGTGTGTGTGTATGTTGTAGGCAGGCATCGCTGGAGAGGTTTATCGATCGGTGTGTGTCAGAAAGGAGTTGTGGAGACTCTGGGAGAACGACCTAAAGAAAAAAATGAATGTGCTCGGTGGATAGAATGCCGAGGGAGGGGGAGGGCGAGGAGGGCGTGTGCATGCACGAGAGAAAGTTAGTGGTAGCTACAAAGGTTAGAGGGTTGTGTGGGTGTAAGAGACTAACAAAGATCATAATTTGATATGAAAGCGGATTCATATATTTGAATAGGAGATCATAGTGTTTTAAACATTGCATGCATGAATATAGCGGTGATACACGTGCTGTGCACATGTTATACCATAATGTGATAATGCATGGCGTTTGCAACTCACAGCTAAATGCCGAACAATCTAAACCATACTATACATCAAACAATCTCACATTTTATTTGAATTTGTGATAATGTGTGGCGTTTGCAGCTTACAACTAAATATCGAACAATCTAAACAATACTATATATCGAACATTCTCACATTTTATTTGAATTTGTGGTAATGTGTGGTGTTTGCAACTCACATCTAAATACTTGTAGGCATAGGGGGCGGGGCACCATACATAATGTGATAAACACATTATACATATGAGACATGGTTTAGATTATGAAGATCTAGCTAGAGCTAGAAATGTAATGTGATTTGAAATCAAAATAAAGTGGATTCAAAAAATCTAGTTCGAGTTCATATAGTACACATAGTTCATATGTAACTCGAGACTAATCATGTGGTGTGCTGTGAAGATAATACACAAACGATGGTTTAACTTGACAATAATGATGATTGTAGATCTTATTAAAACAGAGAAACGAATTCAAATGCTTTGACTTCACAACAATCATTACTGTAGATCTTATTCAAATAGAGAAACAAATTCAAATTTAGTTCATATTGAAGCGGTAGTATATACATTTGGAATGCACTAAAATGTTCATTTGAGTAGTAGGTTGCATGCATTATACACGTAGCGAAATATTTTAATTGAACATAACATGAATTCAAAGTTTTGAATGACATTTGTAGAGCGCATTGAATTGGTACAGTACACGTTAGGCTTGTCCGGAAATTTCAACCCGCGCCTTGTTAGCCCGAAATATATAAGATATATCTTTGTCTCGTTGTGCTCCGACAACTCCCTCCATCTCAACCCGCGCCTTGCTATTCCGAAATTACAACGCGCACGAAAACTCCCACCTCCTGTGAAATCCCGACACGCGAAATGCCCGTGCTACCCCTGAACTGAAAGAACCGCCTCAAATTGGTGGGGGTACTTTCGTAACTTACCCCACATTTCGGACAAGCGCGTCTCTAAGCCATGGTTCCCCACTGCCATCCCATCCACCCACCCATTCGTACACCGAGGCTGCGAAAACCTGCGATGAAACCCCACACCCTGCTCCGTCCGCCACCCAGCCGGAGCCTCTTCCCCGACGACGTCGTCCACAGCAACACCTCGACGTCCCTCATCCACCGTACCGAATGAGGATCCGTCATCGATATCATCGTCCCGCCGGTTCAGCCACCCCGTCCTCCACCTCCAAGGAGCTGCCCCGACGTTCCCCTCGTCTTTTGCGCCACCTTCATTCCCACACCACCGTCTTCACCTGCACCACCAGAAGAGCATCATCATCACCGTTTCCTCGGATGAAGCTGCGGCCTAATCGGCGCCACCAAAGAGGTTGTACACTAATCGCCGCATTTTCTTCTTGATTCGATCTCACGGTGCTGCCGGCGTTCGGTCCCGAGCCGACACGACGCGGCTCCATCCACGGCGGCGTCGCCGGCCACTTCCTCCACGGCGTCGCTCCCTCGGCGGCGACGTCCACATCAGTAGGAGCTGCTGCTGCTTTAGCTCTCGCTCGCGCTGCTACTCCGCTCTTGCTCTCGGTCCCCTGCCTGGTCTGCTCTTGCTATTGCTCTTGCTGGCGCTGCTGCTCTCGCTCTTGCTCTTGCTTGCGATGTTGCTCCGATTTAGCTACACTTCAGTCGACTGAATCGACTTTCGGGTCAGTCGATTTTCAGGGGGGGGGGCTCGCCGGGGTGAAGGAAGAACCAGCCGTAGCGGGAAGGGGGGCTCGCCGGAGAGGTACCCCACTATCTATCTTAGGGTTCAGGATGGGGGCGGTGGTCGCCGGCGGTGGCGGGGCGGTGGCGTGGGGATCGCCGGAGAAAAAGCTCGGCACGGGGGGGGGGGGGGGGCTAGAGGGATGGCTGGGGCGGCGGCGGACCGGCGGTGGGGAGTGTTTTCGGGGCGGGTGGGGCGGCGCACCGCCGGCCGCGGGCGGCGGGGGGCTGCAGTTTGGCCGGTGGTGGCTGGCGGCTCAGGGGGGTGGAGGTTGAAGATGAACCGCAGGCCCTTGATTTCGTATCCAACGACTGCAAAATCGACTGACCAGAGATGAAAAAGTCAGTCGACCAACATGTAGCCTCACCATGCTAGTGCGTTCAGTTTCGACAGCAAAATTCAGTTTCGACAGCAAAATTCAGTTTTGACAGTTAAGTTCAGTTTCGACAGTTAAGTTCAGTTTCGATAGTTAAGTTCAGAGATGAGCGGCTGATGTATTTTACATCTAGCACTTTGTGGTTATGTATTTTACGTCATGTATTGGAGATGCTATTAGAATTCCACTTAGGTTAACGTTGTTCGTTGTCTCTCTTGTCCTGCTTCAGCCTCGGCGTCGTACAACTCACCGGAGCAGCTCCAACGACGAAACCCTCCATCACAGCGGAGCAGTACCTCGGGCTCCATCTCCAGACGCCTAAGATCTTCTTCCCCTCCTCTGACAGCAAAGTCAGCCGGAGCATCCTCACCGGCCAACCCAATCACGCTGAGATCGACATGGCTTCGCCAAAGAGGTTGTACACTTGTTGCATGTCACGACCGGTTTTCCAATAAAAATATTTATTGAGAAACCAATCCCTTTTATGGACCAGTAGAGAAGAATCCTTCTCACTGGTAGACAAAATCTTGATCACAGAAGAAATACCAGGAGTACTGAATATAATACAAGGTTGAGCGGAGGCTGCTCAACAATTTATTACAAACACGCCAATAATACATAAAGGCGGATAGGGTGGCATAACTACTAACTCACGATAAAAGTGGTGGTGGATATGTCATAGTGAAGTGGGTGACATGACTCCTGAATCTAACAACTCTTCGAGCGTCGGAGTGAGGCTCGAGGATTCTTATTGTGGGTGGCGGAAGCGTAGATAATACAAGTGACCAATATCCAGGATCGCACGGGACTGACTGGGATTCCTCTAGGCGTCGGACTCACTATCGAACTCTTCATCCATGAGATCGCCTTCGTCAATATCTGGCCAAATCAACAAGCCAGGTGAGTACTATGAAAGTACTCGCAAGACAGTTCGGACATAAGATATAATAAATGTAAACATGATGCATATGAACAGATTAACAAGCGCACTCAGACAATGAGATAACAATGCATGGAAAATAAAAGGGAAGTCGGGCGGTAGTCCTCCCGAAGTCCCAAAGTAATACTGAGGGCCAATCGAGTGTCTGAATGACTCCTCGAAAGGATACAAAAGAAATAACAATGCCGCAGTCGGGCGTCAAGGCGACACCACATAAAGGGCTTATAATAGAATATAAAAGACAGTGCGTGCCACAGTTGGACGTCTGAGCGACATCACATAAATGGCTTATATCAAAAGTAAATAACAAGAGTACCACAGTCGGACGTCTGAGCGACATCACATAAAGGGCTTATATCAAAAGTAAACAACAAGAGTGCCATAGTCGGACGTCTGAGCGACATCACATAAAGGGCTTATATCAAAAGTAAATAACGAGCGTGCCACAGTCGGACGTCTGAGCGACATCACATAAAGGGCTTATATTTCACAACTTAATAATTTAGCAGCTCATGAATTTAATATCACAACAAGGAAATATTCAGATACGTGATAAAATAAAGGTTAGTCCATCCACAGGAATAACAATTCAAACGAGTATACCACTCAAGCTTGTTCACCGGGATTTACCATGGAGACTGACATAGATATGGATATACTAACCATGGTCCTTGATCACAGACACGATGACTCGAAAGGATTTGACTCTGCAGAGTTTGTACTTTAACTACAGCCAACGGATTTCAGTAGTCACAAGGACTAGTTCCGTTTACGGTGTTTTATGAGAAACACATCTAACCAGTACACACCCATTCAACATTCCGATGCCATGAATCACCCTCGGCAACGTTCAAGAAAAACCTTGAGACGGGGAGGCTACAACCTCGCGTAGCATGGGATCAAATTTATATACGCGCGCTCTAAGGGGTGCCCCCCTCTCGGTCCCAACCGGAAACACCCATGCCCCCTGACCGGATGACTGGCTTTAATCCAGGGCCATGGAACCCTCATCCCGGCCCCTCTATTTGGTGTGTACAAGGAAAGAGGTTAACAACTTACTAAACCGTATTCTTTGTAGAAAACATGTGGCAGCATGAAAGGGAAGGAACGGTAACGTGGCTCGGTCCACGTTAACATCGGAATTTATCGGATGACGTAAGACTGGCATGCTACAACAATACCATCTTACTACCTTTCATGTCACCACATGATCAGGTCATCTCTCATCAGAGATCACGGTAACTTCGGAAGACACGGATAGTTGCCTTGCATGCAACGAAATACTCACCGATGCTCATATGCCATGCACAACCATTCAAGCAAACATGCAAAACACCTATCATATCAAAGGTTAAAACATGCTTGCCTGGTTCGGAGAAGTCGGAGTCTAGCTCGGCGAAGTTCGCGGCTCCGTCACCTCCTCCGGAACCTACGGTATAGCGAAACCGTACACTAACGTAAAAATCATCGTGTGCATAAAAATTGTTCCAAAAATATTTCCAATAAATACTATAAAAAACTAGACAAAATTATAAGACTGACAGAAAAAGAATCAATCAAAAATCATCTTTTATTAAAAAGATATAAGGGTTTTAGTCCAGGGACTAATCTGTGATGAAACAGAAAAGAACCAGAGACTTAACTGAGAAAACAGAAAACGATTCGGAATAAAAGGCGCCAGCCCAAAGAGAAAGCGCATTTGCCTGAAGGCGCCAACAGAAAACGGTTCGCGGGGGGGGGGGGGAGAAGAGAGGCTGACGGGGGGGGGGGGTCCACACGTCAGGTTTAAAACTTCGCCGGCGCCCGAAGGCTGCGGTGGTCGCCGGCGTTGAACCACGGCGAGGTAGGGAGATCAGAGGGTACCAAGAGGTTCAGTGTGTTCTTCCGCGTCGGTAGGTGGTGGACTTGGCCGACGGAGAGGACCACGTCGACGGCGACACTTTCTCCGGCGGAATGTGGTTCGGGCGATGGTGGAGAACTCCGGTGGGTGCTGCAAACTCCAAATTGAAGCGCGGGTCAGCAGAGTGGATGCACTAGAAAGCTACTGGCAAGAGCTGAGGGGTAGGGGTGCACGCACGGGAGCGAATCGAGCTGGGTCCCGTGGCGGGTCGAGGCGGCCGGAGTTGGGGAAGAAGGCTCCCTCGGGGCTCTTCCAGTGGCTTGGCGTGGTATTGGTGGAGTGCAGAGGTGGTGTGGGTTCGAGTTCGAGCTCGGGGCCTCTATTTATAGGCGATCCGAGGGGGTGGCCGTGAACAGGATATCTCCGGCGAGCGATTACGGCGAGGCAGAGGTTGGGCAGGGGGTTTAGGGGGCTAGGCACCATCAGGGAAGATCACTGGTGCCGTTCCACCGCTAAACCTCGGTCGGGCAAGGCGTAATGCGCCGATCCTCGACGGGGCGGCCGTACGGGCACGGCGGCGGCAGAGAGCGCGCTCCGTGCCTAGCAGTTCACGACGAAGGATGGCAGCGTGCACGGGGGAGTGGATGGCCACGCGGCGGTCTCTGGTGGCTTGGGCGGCGCTGGACGGCGCCGTCCACGCTGCGCCTCTCTCTGGCAGCCGCAAAGCCGCTGCTGCCGTCGCTCACGGGTGGCGCACCTCCTCCTGCTCGTCGCCGACGCCCGCAAGACTCCAGGAGCTCGTGTGGCGCAGGGATAAGAAGGAGAGAACAGGGAGCAAGGCGCCACCGCGGTACTGGCGAGATCGACAACGGGCTCTGAAGAAAACGACAGTGCTCACTGAAACTGTTTAACTGAACTCTGAACATTGACAGCAACAGTGTCCATCAGGTGTTCGACGAAATGATTTGGCATGAAGAAATTTTTTTCTGGAGCTGGGACTTGGTAAGGTGACCTCTCAATGCACCCAGAGGCTGCCTGAATTTTCTCAGATTTTTAGGAGGAGAATTCAAATGAATTTCATCAAATTTGGCAAATAAGGTCCAAACTTGCAGCAAGTACAATTTGAAATATTTGAACTGGAGACCAGTGGATCTTCATGGATCCTGGTTGAGGGCTCAAAGGACTAGCTAGGGAAATTGGTTTGGAGGCCAAACTCAAAGTAGAATTGGTAGTTCCTTTGAAAACCTCCAAGGATCAAAGTAGAGGGCATAAATTATTTTTGAGAAAAAATAAATGGAAGAAAAATTTATGGGGAGGTTCAACTTGCTGGATTTGAAGCATATCATGATCCAAAGATGGGGAAAGGCTTTTGAGAGGGGATTTCCACTTGGGTCATGGCAAGAGGGATTTTTGAAAGGGGAAAAGATCACTCCAAAAGCCATAGGATTAATTAAAAGATTTTCAAATATATTCTTTTCCAAATGAAAAACATTTGAGCCAACATGAGATGAAAAACCTCCATGCCCAAAATCAAGTCTTGGGTGAATCCAAACAAAACATTTTTCATAAAAGAAAGTTTTTGAGAGGAAGAGTTCTTTAGAAGAAAATTTTAAATAACACCCCTCAAATCAAATAAAAATTTGAAAAAGCCAAATAAAATTTTGGGTGTCACAACACCTACCCCCTTAGGAAAAATCTCGTCCCCGAGATTTCTGCTGATCCTCAAATAGATGTGGGTACTCTGCCTGAAGAAAGTCTTCCCTTTCCCATGTAGCTTCATCCTCGGTGTGGTTGCTCCACTGAACCTTGAAAAATTTAGTTGTTTTCTGTCGGGTCCTCCGTTCAGACTCTTCCAATATCTTTACTGGCCGTTCTCTGTAGGTGAGATCTGGTTGCACATCGATGCTCTCATGAGATACATGCTTTTCCGGGTTACTCACACATTTCCTCAACTGTGAGACGTGGAACACGTCGTGGACGTCTGACAGCTCTTTGGGTAGGTCTAGCTGGTAGGCTAATGTGCCTCTTCGTGCAGTCACACAGAATGGTCCAATAAATCTTGGGGCTAGCTTCCCCTTAATTTTGAACCGTTGTAGGCCCCTCATAGGAGATACTCGTAGGTATATGTAATCACCGGGTTCAAAGCTGACCTCACGATGTTTTCGATCGTAGTAGCTCTTCTGTCGCCTTTGAGCTGTCTTGAGTCTGTCCCTGATCTGTTTAACCTTCTCCTCGGCCTCCTTGAGCATGTTTGGGCCGAAGATACGACTGTCACCTGTTTCTGACCAATTTAGTGGGGTATGACACCTCCGTCCGTACAGTGCTTCAAAGGGTGCCATTTGTAAGCTGGCTTGGTAACTGTTGTTGTAAGCAAACTCGGCATACGGCAAACTTTCTTCCCAACTGGATCCATAGGTGAGCACGCAGGCTCTCAGCATGTCCTCTAGGATTTGGTTCACTCGTTCAGTCTGTCCATCAGTCTGAGGGTGGTACGCTGTACTGAATGCTAGTTGAGTGCCCAGAGCTTGCTGTAAGTGATCCCAGAATTTAGAGACAAATTGAGTACCTCGGTCGGATATTATAGTCTTTGGGGCTCCATGCAGACAGACTATACGGGAGAGATAAAGGTTGGCTAGCCTTTGAGTGGAGTAGGTCGTCTTCACGGGAATGAAATGTGCTACCTTGGTTAGCCTATCTGTGATGACCCATATGGCGTCATTTCCGCGTTGAGATCGAGGTAGTCCGACAATGAAGTCCATTCCAATTTCATCCCATTTCCACTCAGGTATCCTGTTTGGCTGTAGCAGCCCTGCTGGCTTCTGATGCTCGGCTTTAATGCGCTAACATGAATCGCAACAAGCAATGAATGCGGCTATATCCCTTTTCATACCGTGCCACCAAAATCTTTCCTGAATGTCTTTGTACATTTTGGTTCCTCCAGGGTGGATCGAGTATGGAGCGGTGTGGCTTTCGGTTAGGATTTGTTGCTTGAGTTCCTCAATGTTTGGTACGCAAAGTCTGTCCCCGTACCATAATATTCCTTCATTGTCTGTGACGAACTCTGAAGCCTTGCCAAGGCTCATTTTTCTCTTTATACCTTCGATGCTAGGATGTCCCTGCTGAGCCTTCTTAATTTGTTCCATTAGGGTGGGATGTATCTCCAGATTTGATACGGTGCCCTCAGAGACTAACACCATGTTGAGTCTAGTGAACTCCTGCTGAAACTCAGGCCTCAAGTTCTATGGACTGTCGTTGCCCGGGCTGGGGTTCCGACTAAGAGCATCTGCCACTACATTGGCCTTCCCTGGATGATAGTGAATACCGACATCATAGTCCTTGACCAATTCCAACCAGCGTCGTTGCCGTAAATTTAGCTCTGGTTGTGTGAAAATATATTTGAGGCTCTTATGGTCTGTATATATTTCGCAACGGTTTCCCATCAGAAAGTGCCTCCATTCTTTGAGTGCATGGATGACGGCTGCTAGCTCCAAGTCATGAGTAGGATAATTTTCCTCATGCTTCCGTAGTTGCCTGGAAGCATACGCGACAACTTTGCCATCCTGCATCAGCACGCACCCGAGGCCCTTCCGGGATGCGTCACAATACACTTCAAAACTCTTGTGTATGTCCGGCACGATCAAAACTGGTGCTGTTGTTAGTTTCTTCTTGAGTTCTTGGAAGCTTTTCTCGCACGCTTCCGTCCATGCAAACTTCTTGTCTTTCTTGAGCAACTGGGTCATTGGTTTTGCCACAGTGGAGAATCCTTCAATAAACCTCCGGTAATATCGAGCCATTCCAAGGAAACTCCGTACATCGGTCACGTTGGCTGGTGGTTTCCAGTCAAGTATGGCCTTGACTTTTTCTGGGTCTACGGCCACGCCTTCTTGGGTTAATATATGGCCTAGAAAACCAACTTGTCTTAGCCAAAATTCACACTTGCTAAATTTGGCGTACAATTGATGTTTCCTTAATTCTCCCAAAACAATTATGAGATGTTCGGCATGTTCTTCTGGTGTCCTTGAGTATACCAGAATATCATCAATAAATACCACTACAAATTTGTCCATGAATTTCCTAAACACTTTGTTCACGAGGTGGACAAACTATGCGGGGGCGTTCGTCAGTCCAAAAGGCATCACTGTGAACTCATATAATCCGTATCGGGAGGTGAATGCTGTCTTAGGGATATCTTCTGTCCGTACTTTTAGTTGGTGATATCCCGATCTTAAATCAATTTTTGAGAACACCTTGGCTTGCGCGAGCTGGTCAAACAAATCATTTATCCGTGGCATCGGATATTTGTTTTTGATGGTGACCATATTGAGAGCTCGATAGTCTATACACAATCGCAGTGTCCCATCCTTTTTCTTGGCGAATAATACTGGCGAACCCCATGGTGAGGAGCTGGCTCGAATAAAACCTTTGTCCAGTAATTCTTTTATTTGCTTCTTCAATTCTACCAACTCTGAGGGTGCCATTCTATAAGGTTTCTTATAGATGGGAGTGGTGCCAGGTGCTAGTTCAATGCTGAACTCTATCTCTCGGTCTGGTGGCATGCCTGGTAGTTCTTCAGGGAATACGTCGGGAAATTCGCACACCACTGGAACTTTTCTCAATTCTGAAATGTCTACTTTGTTCAACTTTGGTTGCCGTGACCGTGGTCTCTCTTGGGCTATAACCTTTATTGTTTTGCCGTGATGATGAGTGAGAATCACAGTCCGATTGAAACAATCAATAAATCCCTTGTTGGTGGTCAACCAGTCCATCCCTAGGATAACATCCAGTCCTTTATTTTCCAACACGATGAGATTAGCCTGAAACTTTAGTCCTTCGAATTCAACAATCACTCCTTGGCAGTAACTCTGAGCGATCTGCTTATTTCCGGGGGACTTGATGATCATAGATTTTTCCAAGGGAAGTATCGGAAAACCATGTTGTAAAACAAAATTCTTCGAAACGAACGAGTGAGAAGCTCCAGAATCAAACAAAACCATGGCAGGTACTGTGTTGACAGGGAACGTACCGAGTACGATGTCTGGGGCATTCTGGGCCTCTTCCCTGGTCACATGGTTCAGGTGACCCTTCCTGTGATTGTTGCTGGGATTGAAATTGTTGCGCTTGGGGGCTGGATTGTTCCCACCATTGTTCGGCTTGGGGGCCGAGTTCCTTGGTTTTGGGCACTGTTTGGCATAGTGCCCTTCTTCACCACAAGCATAGCAAGTGACCCCTGGACGATATGTGAAGTCCTTGTCCCTTGATTGAAACTGTCTGGTTGGCCTTATAGCAGTCGTCGTGGATTTTCTCGCTTCATTCCTCGGAACCTCAGTCTTGCTTTGATTGTTGCGAGCAAGAGTTGTCTTGTCCCTTTTCCGCTTACAGATATCCTCCAGACTGCGGCGCTCATTTTCCAAGGTAATGGCCTTGTCAACCAAAGTTTTGAAATCTGGGAAAGTGTGTACGACCAGTTGGCATCTTAATGCTGGCGCCAGGCCGTCCAGAAATTTTTCCATCCTTTTGTTCTCAGTTATATGTTCATCGTAGGCATAACGAGATAGCTGGGTAAACTGACCGTTGTATTCTGTCACTGACATGCCTCTTTGCTTGAGGTCATCAAATTCTCTTTTCTTGATTTTTATGATGCTCCTGGGGATGTGTGCCTCGCGAAAGCCTTCCTTAAACTCTTCCCAGGTGATGTTGTGTTCACTGGGATGCATGTGTAGGAAGTTTTCCCACCATGCTGCAGCTGCTCCAGTGAGGTAGTGAGGTGCATAAAGCACCTTCTCATGATCTGAACATTGAGCAATAATCAACTTTCTTTCGATGTCACAAAGCCAATCATCGGCTTCAAGCGGCCTATCAGTGTGAGCAAACGTTGAAGGGCGTGTCTTCTGCAGTTCAGACAACTTGGAGTGTGGTTGATATGGCTCACGGTGGTTTCCCATATTGATGACGTGATTCATCATCTATTTGTGCTGTTGCTGGCTTTGTTCGAAGAGGCGGCATACTTGAGATAAGGCTGCCTCACTGTCCTGTTGACTAGACTGTCCCTGAGTGAAATTGTTGCTGGTCTGTGTTCCATAAACTTCTTCGGTTGGATTTGGCATGGAACGGGTCCAAGGACGAGACATTTTCCACTCTGGGGTATTATTTTGCAAAAACATGAGAAGAACTGTGTGGCACAAGGAAAATCTTGCAAAGACAAATTTTTTAAAAGACCTCAAGATTTTCAAAGAAAAAAAATTGACTGCGCACGGAGAAGGACTGCTTAGCACATATCTTACACGCGATACGCAAACATACGATACATCACTCAGGATGTGCGTACACATTCCTGACATGTTATTTAGACTAGCACACTCCTCCGGAATGCAGCGCACACAACTACTACAAACTTAAGCACATAAAACATAACATACATGCAGGCACAACGCGCGGCTACTAAGCGCACTCAGTCGGAGATGGTGAAGATGTCCTTCCCCTTGCCGAGGGTAAGACCTAGCGGTGCAGGAGACTCAAGCTCCACCTCCTCCCTAGTAGGCTCCAGGCGCGTAGCACTGCGCTGAGGTGATGGCGCGGGAGCGACAGGCGGCAGTGCGGGTGCGGCAGGCGGTGCAGCTCTGACTGGAGTAGGAGCGATGACTCGGTCGAACTCCTCAGTGGTAGGCAGACGGCGAGCAGTGGCCAAAATGGCTGGTGAATAAGATGCCGAGGACGAGACGAATGTCAGTGGCGGTGCCATGTGGAGAAGCTCCTTCCTGCTGGCAGGACCGCCCCGAACTAAGTCCATGCGGGCAGCCACAAGATCGTCCACGAGGTTGTCGAAAGATTCCTCCAGAGCTTTGAGGTACTCGACAAGCATCTCGATAGCTTCATCCCGCTCTCCCCTATGGCAGGCGAATGCATAGTGACAAGTATATGGCACATGGCATGGGAGGTAGCGGTAGCGACGAGTCTTCATCATAGGAAGGATATCCCGAAGGCGAGCTATTGCCTCACGGGCGGCCATCTGCATGGCATGCCTCTCCGTAGGCATGGCCCTTCCCACAAAACGGAAGTGGCGAGACGCAGAACGTCCTCCCTTGAATTGCACCATGGCTTGGTGCATAGACACGTCGTCGCTGAGCTTGTGCTGGTAAAGCGTGAACTCCGGACGCGTCGCTGGCCCGATCGCGAGCTTGGTGATGGAGACGAGGAGTTTGACAAACCCCTCGGGCACGTTAGTGAACACCCAAGTCTCGTAGTCGTTGACAGCCATCTACAAAAGTAGGCAAAAATTCTGAGTAGTCAAATCATAAATTTATGATGACCAACAGAAAAATAGCTACATTTGCAAAATGCTGAAAAAGCACCGAAGACGCTAATAACCGATTAGCGATCGCACCTAGTGGCTTCCTACAGTCAGCCAGTGCTCTGATACCAAGCTTGTCACGACCGGTTTTCCAATAAAAATATTTATTGAGAAACCAATCCCTTTTACGGACCAGTAGAGAAGAATCCTTCTCACTGGTAGACAAAATCTTGATCACAGAAGAAATACCAGGAGTACTGAATATAATACAGGGTTGAGCGGAGACTGCTCAACAATTTGTTACAAACACGCCAATAATACATAAAGGCGGATAGGGTGGCATAACTACTAACTCACGATAAAAGCGATGGTGGATATGTCACAGTGAAGTGGGTGACATGACTCCTGAATCTAACAACTCTTCGAGCGTCGGAGTGAGGCTCGAGGATTCTTATTGTGGGTGGCGGAAGCGTAGATAATACAAGTGACCAATATCCAGGATCGCACGGGACTGACTGGGATTCCTCTAGGCGTCGGACTCACTATCGAACTCTTCATCCATGAGATCGCCTTCGTCAATCTCTGGCCAAATCAACAAGCCAGGTGAGTACTATGAAAGTACTCGCAAGACAGTTCGGACATAAGATATAATAAATGTAAACATGATGCATAAGAACAGATTAACAAGCGCACTCAGACAATGAGATAACAATGTATGGAAAATAAAAGGGAAGTCGGGCGGTAGTCCTCCCGAAGTCCCAAAGTAATACTGAGGGCCAATCGAGTGTCTGAATGACTCCTTGAAAGGATACAAAAGAAATAACAATGCCGCAGTCGGGCATCAAGGCGACACCACATAAAGGGCTTATAATAGAATATAAAAGACAGTGCGTGCCACAGTCGGACGTCTGAGCGACATCACATAAAGGGCTTATATCAAAAGTAAATAACAAGAGTACCACAGTCGGATGTCTGAGCGACATCACATAAAGGGCTTATATCAAAAGTAAACAACAAGAGTGCCACAGTCGGACGTCTGAGCGACATCACATAAAGGGCTTATATCAAAAGTAAACAACAAGAGTGCCACAGTCGGACGTCTGAGCGACATCACATAAAGGGCTTATATCAAAAGTAAATAACGAGCGTGCCACAGTCGGACGTCTGAGCGACATCACATAAAGGGCTTATATTTCACAACTTAATAATTTAGCAGCTCATGAATTTAAGATCACAACAAGGAAATATTCAGATACGTGATAAAATAAAGGTTAGTCCATCCATAGGAATAACAATTCAAACGAGTATACCACTCAAGATTGTTCACCGAGGATTTACCATGGAGACTGACATAGATATGGATATACTGACCATGGTCCTTGATCACGGACACGATGACTCGGAAGGATTTGACTCTGCAGAGTTTGTACTTTAACCACAGCCAACGGATTTCAGTAGTCACAAGGACTAGTTCCGTTTACGGTGTTTTAGGAGAAACACATCTAACTAGTACACACCCATTCAACATTCCGATGCCAGGAATCACCCTCGGCAACGTTCAAGAAAAACCTTGAGACGGGGAGGCTACAACCTCGCGTAGCATGGGATCAAATTTATATACGCGCGCTCTAAGGGGTGCTCCCCTCTCGGTCCCAACCAGAAACACCCATGCCCCCTGACCGGATGACTGGCTTTAATCCAGGGCCATGGAACCCTCATCCCGGCCCCTCTATTTGGTGTGTACAAGGAAAGAGGTTAACAACTTACTAAACCGTATTCTTTGCAGAAAACATGTGGCAGCACGAAAGGGAAGGAACGGTAACGTGGCTCGGTCCACGTTAACGTCGGAATTTATCGGATGACGTAAGACTGGCATGCTACAGCAATACCATCTTACTACCTTTCATGTCACCACATGATCAGGTCATCTCTCATCAGAGATCACGGTAACTTCGGAACACACGGATAGTTGCCTTGCATGCAACGAGATACTCACCGATGCTCATATGCCATGCACAACCATTCAAGCAAACATGCAAAACACCTATCATATCAAAGGTTCAAACATGCTTGCCTGGTTCGGAGAAGTCTGAGTCTAGCTCGGCGAAGTTTGCGGCTCCGTCACCTCCTCCGGAACCTACGGTATAGCGAAACCGTACACTAACGTAAAAATCATCGCGTGCATAAAAATTGTACCAAAAATATTTCCAATAAATACTCTAAAAAACTAGACAAAATTATAAGACTGACAGAAAAAGAATCAATCAAAAATCATCTTTTATTAAAAAGATATAAGGGTTTTAGTCCAGGGACTAATCTGTGATGAAACAGAAAAGAACCAGGGACTTAACTGAGAAAACAGAAAACGATTCGGAATAAAAGGCGCCAGCCCAAAGAGAAAGCGCATTTGCCTGAAGGCGCCACAAGAAAACGGTTCGCGGGGGGGGGGGGGGGGGGAGAAGAGAGGCTGACGGGGGGGGGGGTCCACACGTCAGGTTTAAAACTTCGCCGGCGCCCGAAGGCTGCGGTGGTCGCCGGCGTTGAACCACGGCGAGGCAGGGAGATCGGAGGGTACCAAGAGGTTCAGTGTGTTCTTCCGCATCGGTGGGTGGTGGACTTGGCCGACGGAGAGCACCACGTCGACGGCGACACTTTCTCCGGCGGACGGTGGTTCGGGCGATGGTGGAGAACTCCGGTGGGTGCTGCAAACTCCAAATTGAAGCGCGGGTCAGCAGAGTGGATGCACTAGAAAGCTACTGGCAAGAGCTGAGGGGTAGGGGTGCACGCACGGGAGCGAATCGAGCTGGGTCCCGTGGCGGGTCGAGGCGGCCGGAGTTGGGGAAGAAGGCTCCCTCGGGGCTCTTCCAGTGGCTTGGCGTGGTATTGGTGGAGTGCAGAGGTGGTGTGGGTTCGAGTTCAAGCTCGGGGCCTCTATTTATAGGCGATCCGAGGGGGTGGCCGTGAACGGGATATCTCCGGCGAGCGATTACGGCGAGGCAGAGGTTGGGCAGGGGGTTTAGGGGGCTAGGCACCATCAGGGAAGATCACTGGTGCCGTTCCACCGCTAAACCTCGGTCGGGCAAGGCGTAATGCGCCGATCCTCGACAGGGCGGCCGTACGGGCACGGCGGCGGCAGAGAGCGCGCTCCGCGCCTAGCAGTTCACGACGAAGGATGGCAGTGTGCACGGGGGAGTGGATGGCCACGCGACGGTCTCTGGTGGCTTGGGCGGTGCTGGACGGCGCCGTCCACGCTGCGCCTCTCTCTGGCAGCCGCAAAGCCGCTGCTGCCGTCGCTCACGGGTGGCGCACCTCCTCCTGCTCGTCGCCGACGCCCGCAAGACTCCAGGAGCTCGTGCGGCGCTGGGATAAGAAGGAGAGAACAGGGAGCAAGGCGCCACCGCGGTACTGGCGAGATCGGCAACGGGCTCTGAAGAAAACGACAGTGCTCACTGAAACTGTTTAACTGAACTCTGAACATTGACAGCAACAGTATCCATCAGGTGTTCGACAAAATGATTTGGCATGAAGAATTTTTTTCTGGAGTTGGGACTTGGTGAGGTGACCTCTCAATGCACCCAGAGGCTGCCTGAATTTTCTCAGATTTTTAGGAGGAGAATTCAAATGAATTTCATCAAATTTGGCAAATAAGGTCCAAACTTGCAGCAAGTACAATTTGAAATATTTGAACTGGAGACCAGTGGATCTTCATGGATCCTGGTTGAGGGCTCAAAGGACTAGCTAGGGAAATTGGTTTGGAGGCCAAACTCAAAGTAGAATTGGTAGTTCCTTTGAAAACCTCCAAGGATCAAAGTAGAGGGCAGAAATTATTTTTGAGAAGAAATAAATGGAAGAAAAATTTATGGGGAGGTTCAACTTGCTGGATTTGAAGCATATCATGATCCAAAGATGGGGAAAGGCTTTTGAGAGGGGATTTCCACTTGGGTCATGGCAAGAGGGATTTTTGAAAGGGGAAAAGATCACTCCAAAAGCCATAGGATTAATTAAAAGATTTTCAAATATATTCTTTTCCAAATGAAAAACATTTGAGCCAACATGAGATGAAAAACCTCCATGCCCAAAATCAAGTCTTGGGTGAATCCAAACAAAACATTTTTCATAAAAGAAAGTTTTTGAGAGGAAGAGTTCTTTAGAAGAAAATTTTAAATAACACCCCTCAAATCAAATAAAAATTTGAAAAAGCCAAATAAAATTTTGGGTGTCACATTGCATTATAACCGTACATTTTCTTGTGGTTTGACTTAATCTCACCATGCTTCTTTGCATCCTATGATCTTCCAATTGTTGTGAATCAAACACCCAGATTGGCAGAAATCCTGTGTTTTTAAATTCTCTGTTTTGCACGTGCATTCCTATCCTATTCCTGTCTATTTCCTATCCCTGCATTGTTGGAATCCTCCAATTCAAACAAGCCCTTACAGAATTACTTCTCTTACAGATAGTTGTCAAAGAAAACCTTGCGTGGTTTGTCCCGCTCCTGCTGCGCCATCGTCCACCCCAGCTCAGCTGCTCCAACGACAGAAGGGTCCAACATAGCAGGGATCCGGCCTCCAGACTGTCTTTCGCCGCCTCAGATCTTCTTCCTCGCCGCTGGCAGCCATGAAAACTGCATTACCATCATCAACCGAGCAGATGACCTCGAGGACTACACGGGTCCGCAAGAGAGGTCACACTCTTTCGTGTCTGCTTACGTTATGCATCGCTTAATATTACATGCTACTTTATCGTCCTGTTCACCGATTAGACTCTGAGTCAGCTCCAAACTAGTGGTCAAACTTGAGTTTTTAAATGGTTGTGGGGTACATATCGGGGCCGCTATCAATAGTATCTATCTACTATCGGGTTAATCTCCGGTGTCTACTATGAGTTTCATGTTGGGTGGGAAACAAACAGTAAAGAAGCCATTATCTGTATTTTTTAACTGAAGCCATTATCTACCTGCTATTATTGGTTTTGGGTCTATCCACAGGTTGCTACCATCACTCTGGATTTCTGCATGCACTCCTTACATAATCTCACTATGTTTTATTCCTATGCATGACAGTTATTGTAAACAATGGAACTGAACATGTAGAGCAAAAGAGACGAGCCTTGCGTGGCAATAAAATTTCATGCAGACGTCGCTCCATGGTAGGCGCAAAGGCAGCCCCCCTCCACGCATTTCGGATTGTAATCGAGAGGAAGATATCTGTTCTGAGGGGGATTTAGAAGGAGAAGACAACTCCTATTTACCCCCTGAGGTCTTCGCTCTAACTTGGCATGCTGATGTTGGTTATATCATGCATATGGTGTCTTGCATTGCTTACTTTATACATCAAATATGTCATCTGCTTAGTTTAGACATCCTTTGTGCGAATGCCATCTGCTTAGTTTATTCATCATTTATGTGAATTATGCAACGCCATCTTGTTTAGCCAGGCATCATATATGTGAATTTTGCAATGCCATCCTGCTTAGCCAGTCATCTTATATGTAAATTATATCAGGCCATCCTTTTTTTTCGTTACATATTACATTTGTCAACAATGTTAGTACATTCAACTACTCTTCGTGTGCATCAACCATTTGACACGGTGATGGCAAATTCTGGAGTGAAAACAAGGTCTTCAGAGCAGACTATGCTATCTGACGAAGCGCATATCTCGCTGGTTACGGATAGCTCCTCAGAGGAGGATTCAGAGACAGATGACCAGTCCTATTCCCCCCGAGGTGTATGCTCTAACTTGGCAGGGTTATGTTGCTCATATCGTGCGTATGGTGTCTCGCATTGCTATGTCATTTGATCAGTTTAGACATGCTTTGTGTGAATGCCACCTGTTCAGTGTCTAATTACCATATATGTGAATTATGCATTGCCATCTTGTTGCAAGACATTATATATGTGAATTATACAATGCTATCTTGTTGCAAAGGCATTATATATGTGAATTATGCAATGCCATGCTGTTTAGCCAAGCATCATGTATGTGAATTATACCATGCTATCATTTTTTGTATTACGTGTTCCATTTGTCGACAACGTTTGTATATTCAACTACTCTTCCTGTGCATCAGCCATTTGAAGCGGTGATGGAAGTATCTGGAGTGAAAACAAGGTATTCAGAGCAGACAATGCTACCTGCTGAAGCAGACATCTTGCTGGTTACAGAGAGCTCCTCAGAGGAGGATTTAGAGACTGATGACCAGTCCTATTTCCCCCCTGAGGTCTATGCTCAAACTTGGCAGGGTTATATTACCCATGTCATGCATGTTGTCTTGCATTGCTTAGTTTACATCATATATGGATTGCCATCTGCTTACTTGCTTACTATATAAATCATATATTTGAATTATATCATGCCATCATGTTTACATAGTACATACACATCATCTATCTGAATTATGGCATGGTAACCCCTTTAATAAAGACATCATATAGTTATATCATCTCATCCTGTTTAGTGTTTACAGTCATCATATTTTGAATTATGGCATTCTATCCGTGAATGTATGTGAATTATGGCATGCCAACCTATTTAATAAACACATTATATAGTTATGTCATGTCATCCTGTTTACATAGTCTCATATTTTGAACTATGTCTTTCCATCTTTTTTAGTTAGCCATCATAATGTGAAATTGTGTCATGCTATCCTGTTTAGTTAGCCATCATATATGTGAAATTGTGTCATGCTATCTTGTTTGGTTAGACAACATAAATATGAATTATTTCATGCCCTCTTTTATTCCCCACTATCCATTGCACCTGTCTATCATACAATGTCTATACTTTCAATTACTTTTCTTGTTTATCAGCCATTTGAATTGGAGAGCGTGATGGCAGTATCTAAGGGAGTAACAACACGGTCTTCAGAAAAGATAGTGCTACCAGTTGATGCAGATAGAACCACGGTTGTACTTTCCCAAGGACCAGATCCACCACACATAACCCAGACTCTCGCAGATTGTACCCATACCCAGTTGGACAGAGAACCAGCTACACCCCTTCTAACCCCAACCCCGACAGATAGTATTCCAGTTCCAGTTGACACAACACCGTCTCCACCACAGAGCACCCAAACACGAGCAATTAGTAAGGGAACTGCAGTGCCCAAAGCACGAGGACCACCACTCTGAATCCCAACTCAATGCTTAAAGGAGAAGAAGATTTGTTCTCGGGTCAGGTTCTGTAGCTATGGTTCATACTCCTTTGATCTTGCATTACTGTATTTACTCATACCAACTATTTTCAATTTTGAAGGATGGAATTGAAACTCCAATGGCGCAACAGGTATGTTTTAAACCTGTTTCTTTAACTGGTTTGCTGTTGTAACCTGCTCTATGTTGATTTCAGTTTCAATTGAATAAACAGTTATGTTCTCATGTCATGCACATTACAAGTGTTGTTATTGCTCTATAGTTACCCACACTTATATTCTGTCTATTCTGCTTTGTCTTGAACAAATATTATTTGAACTGTGTCTCTATCTTGATTTGGCAACAAAAACTAGAATGATATAGACCATAAAGTGACCATGGTACATAGATATATGTTTGTTTCATGCTGTTATCCTGTCCACTTTACTACTGAACTCATTTACCAAAATGATTTTCATATACAACATGGTAAACATGTGATGTGTCTGCTTGTTTCTCTTTTAGAATGCGGACAAAATATTGGAGAACAGTACCGCGTTATCCAATGGTAAAGGAAGTAATGCAGATAAGGTTCAAGATAGTGAGACATCCCTGTTGGTCTCCAAGAAAGCTGATAAAAACTATCTTGACGACAGTGAGGGAACCCAAAAGTCCTGTCTTGATGTAGTGTTCGAGTTACTAGCCACTACTGCTGGCACAAGCTCTTCGAACTCGCTGCCTGAATCAGTTCGTCTTCTTGAGTCTCAACTTCAAGTTGAAAGACATCGATCAGATGTGCTGCGACAGGAAGTTGAAGGACTGAGGAAGTCCCTGCAGAATTCAGATGCATATTTTCTGGTGCAACAACAAGCGCTGGAGGATTTAAGCGCCAAACAAGAGAAAGTTAATAAGCTTGCTAAGCATCTTGCCAGCATTATGGGTACCCAGGATATTGTTTCTTGAGATCTTCTGAAATGGTTTCAGTTCTGGATTTGTTTTGCCGCGACATTTATTTGCGCTGGTCGCCAACTTTGACAACCAGTGTATATGATATGCTGCTTTGTTCCCTATATTTGCACTGGTGGCGAACTTTGATGCCCAGTGGATGTAATATGTGTAATAGCCGTGATAGCCTAGCGTTAGTTGCTTGCTTAATTATTTCCTTGTTGTCTTGTTTATTTGTTTGCTTGTAGTCATTGCAGTTCTTTTTCCGCGGTTAGCTAGTGGCTGCAATAACCTATTTTTTAAAACTAGGCCACAATAACCATGGGCTAATATTTACTGTAGTGACACTGGGCCTCCTACTGGCCGTAGAAATAGTGGGCCTTCTACGGGCCGTAGAAACAATGGGCCTTCTATGGGCCGTAGAAACAATGGGCCTTCTGCGGGCCGTATCATCAATGGGCCTTATACGGGCCGTATGATTGATTGGCCAAACATGGGCCAAACAGACCGCATTATGGCCATAAACGGGCTAGACTTGGAATCGTCCGTTCATGGGCCGACCATAACGGGCCATCGTTAATAGGCCATATTTGATGATGCTATGAAAATGGCCCAACGTATTAACGAACCACAAACGGGCCAACTGTAACCACGGGCTGAATTTGGGCCACAAGCAGAAAATGACAGTAACGGGCCGTAAGTAAACGAATGCTGGAAATGAGCCCAAGAATAAATGGGCTCTGAGAAGGCCAAAAGATAACATGGGCTGGAAACGGCCCAACGGAATAACGGGCCGTTAATGGGAATAAAGTGATACACTGTTCATTACGGGCCAGTTTCACCACGGGCCGTTAATGGGTGTAAAGTGATACACTGTTCATTACGGGCCAGTTTCACCACGGGCCGTTAATAGGCCAAGAGTTACATAGGGCCTCATATGGGCCGAAAGACGTCATGGGCCATACATGCGCCAGAAGTGAAAACGGGCTGGAATCATATTGGATGGCCCAGATGATGCTACTGGGCCTAATTCGGATAGGGCGTAACGGGCCTTGGGTTAGCGGGCTGTAAATGGCCTATATGCGAACATGCCGTTAACAGGCTTTCCATGGGCCGGCCCGCCACCTTTTGACCAAGTCAAACGGGACGGCCTTTTCACAGGAATGGGCCTCTGTTGGGCCATGCCACATGTCGACGTATCATAGGCGCCTTCCGTCCAATGAGTGCATGACATCTGTCCCAACGATGAGCCGACACGTGTTTCGTCCAGCCAATGATGATTTTACACGTGGAAAATCCCCATTGGTCGGGGCTGTTAATGGGTTATCGGATCCAAAACCCGACCCGATAGCTTAACGGCGTTCCGTTACGGTGGATGCCACGTGTTGGTCACCCTTGACGAAAGCACTTCTGTGACGCGCGATTTATCGTCATGGAAGTGGACACTTCCGTGATGATAATTTTGGCAATGTCATGGAACACTTCTACGGCAGCACAGGTATGACTATCTTGATTCTGTCATAAATTTGTCATGGATGTACATGCATGACAGAAAATGCGACCTACTGTGACAAACACGTATCATCACGGAAGTGTATTTTTTTTGTAGTGGTGGGCCCCTCGTTGCTCCACCAACGTACTTCTTCCTCCTATATATACCTACGTACCCCCAAACCATCAGAGACGGAGCCAAAACCCTATTTCCACGGCCGCAACCTTCTCTACCCGTGAGATCCCATCTTGGGGCCTTTTCCGGCGCTCCGCCGGAGGGGGCATTGATCACGGAGGGCTTCTACATCAACACCATAGCCTCTCCGATGATGTGTGAGTAGTTTACCTTAGACCTTCCGGTCCATAGTTATTAGCTAGATGGCTTCTTCTCTCTCTTTGGATCTCAATACAAAGTTCTCCTCGATCTTCTTGGAGATCTATTCGATGTAATCTTCTTTTGCGGTGTGTTTGTCGAGATCCGATGAATTGTGGGTTTATGATCAAGATTATCTATGAACAATATTTGAATCTCCTCTGAATTCTTTTATGTATGATTGGTTATCTTTGCAAGTCTCTTCGAATTATCAGTTTGGTTTGGCCTACTAGATTGATCTTTCTTGCAATGGGAGAAGTGCTTAGCTTTGGGTTCAATCTTGCGGTGTCCTTTCCCAGTGAAAACAGGGGCAGCAAGGCATGTATTGTATTGTTGCCATCGAGGATAAAAAGATGGGGTTTATATCATATTGCATGAGTTTATCCCTCTACATCATGTCATCTTACTTAAAGCATTACTATGTTCTTATGAACTTAATACTCTAGATGCATGCTGGATAGCGGTCGATGTGTGGAGTAATAGTAGTAGATGCAGAATCGTTTCGGTCTACTTGTTACGGACGTGATGCCTATATACATGATCATACCTAGATATTCTCATAACTATGCTCAATTCTACCAATTGCTCGACAGTAATTCGTTTACCCACCGTAATAATTATGCTCTTGAGAGAAGCCACTAGTGAAACCTATGGCCCCCGGGTCTATCTTCCATCATATTAATCTTCCAACACTTAGCTATTTTTATTGCCGTTTATTTTACTTTGCATCTTTATTTCTCTTTATCATAAAAATACAAAAAATATTATCTTATCATATCTATCAGATCTCAATCTCGTAAGTGACCGTGAAGGGATTGACAACCCCTTCATCGCGTTGGTTGCGAGGTTCTTATTTGTTTGTGTAGGTGCGTGGGACTCGAGCGTGATCTCCTACTGGATTGATACCTTGGTTCTCAAAAACTGAGGGAAATACTTACGCTACTTTACTGCATCACCCTTTCCTCTTCAAGGGAAAACCAACGCAGTGCTCAAGAGGTAGCAAGAAGGGATTCTGGCGCCGTTGCTGGGGAGATTCACGCCAAGTCAAGTCAAGATTTGACTCCCAACAACAAGCCATTTTTGGTGTCGTTGTCGAGTGTACGCACAAGTCAAGACATACCAAGAACCCATCACAAACTCTTATCCCTCGCATTACATTATTTGCCATTTGCCTCTCGTTTTCCTCTCCCCCACTTCACCATTGCCGTTTTATTCGCCCTCTCTTTTCTGTTTGCCTCTTTTTCGCTTGCTTCTTGTTTGCTTGTGTGTTGGATTGCTTGCTTGTCATGATGGCTCTACCTAGATTTGGTGATCTTCACCTTAAAAGGTTAGAAGAGATCGAAAGCAATGTCAGGAGTTTTATGACTTTACAATTTGAGCATAATAATTTCTTTAGGAACGAGCTTAAGGAACAAAAAAGTTTTATGGGTTATATGAATAAAGAGCTCGATGATATGTCCAAAGAATTTTATGGTTTGAAATCTCAGATTGCTCATCTTGAAAAATTAATAGCTGAAGTTTCGGATAAGCAGGCCACCTTAGTTAATAAGATGGCCGCTAAGTCGGAAAATTTCTATGAAAATAAAGATGAAGATCTAAAAGTTATTTATGTGTCTCCTATTAAATCTTTGTTTTGCAATATGAATCTTGATAATGATGGGACTGGAGATGAGTCACCTTTACCTAGAAGGCATCCTAAAAATTCGGAGTTTTTAGATCTTGATGCAAAAATTGGTAAAAGTGGGATTGAAGAGATCAAAACTTTTAGATATTAATGAACCCACTATTTTGGATTTCAAGGAATTTTATTATGATAATTGCTCTTTGATAGATTGTATTTCCTTGTTGCAATCCGTGCTAAATTCTCCTCATGCTTATAGTCAAAATAAAGCTTTTGCCAAACATATCGTTGATGCTTAAATGCAATCTTATGAAGAAAAACTTGAGTTGGAAGTTTCTATCTCTAGAAAACTTTATGATGAGTGGGAACCTACTATTAAAATTAGAATTAAAGATCATGAATGCTATGCTTTGTGTGATTTGGGTGCTAGTGTTTCCACGATTCCAAAAACTTTGTGTGATTTGCTAGGATTCCGTGAATTTGATGAATGTTCTTTAAACTTGCACCTTGCGGATTCCACTATTAAGAAACCTATGGGAAGAATTAATGATGTTCTTATTGTTGCAAATAGGAACTATGTGCCCGTATATTTCATTGTTCTTGACATAGATTGCAATCCTTTATGTCCTATTATTCTTGGTAGACCTTTCCTTAGAACGATTGGTGCGATTGTTGATATGAAGGAAGGGAATATTAGATTCGAATTTCCATTAAGGAAAGGTATGGAACACTTTCGTGGAAAGAAAATAAAATTACCATATGAATCTATTATGAGAGTTACTTATGGATTGCCTACCAAAGATGGCAATACCTAGATCTATCCTTGCTTTTATGCCTAATTAGGGGCGTTAAACGATAGCGCTTGTTGGGAGGCAACCCAATTTTATTTTAGTTTTTTTTCTTTTTGCTTCTGCGTAGGAATAAATATTTTATCTAGCCTCTGGTTAGATTTGTTTTTATGTTTTAATTAGTGTTTGTGCCAAGTTAATCCTATAGGATCTTCTTGGATGATAGTTATTTGATCTTGCTGAAAATTCCAGAAACTTTCTGTTCACAAAAACAATTGTTTAAAATCACCAGAACGTGATAAAATACTGATTCCAATTGCAGTAGTTCAATAGACAAATTGTCTAGGTCGTACTATTTTGGTAGATTTTTCTGAGTCCAGAAGTTTGCGTTAGTTACAGATTACTACAGACTGTTCTGTTTTTGACAGATTCTGTTTTTCGTGTGTTGTTTGCTTATTTTGATGAATCTATGGCTAGTAAAATTGTTTATAAACCATTGAGAAGTTGGAATACAGTGGGTTTAACGCCAATATAAATAAATAATGAGTTCAATAAAGTACCTTGAAGTGGTGTTTTGTTTTCTTTCGCTAACGGAGCTCACGAGATTTTCTGTTAAGTTTTGTGTTGTGAAGTTTTCAAGTTTTGGGTAAAAGATTTGATGGATTATGGAACAAGGAGTGGCAAGAGCCTAAGCTTGGGGATTCCCATGGCACCCCAAGATAATCTAAGGACACCAAAAAGCCAAAGCTTGGGGATGCCCCGGAAGGCATCCCCTCTTTCATCTTCGTCCATCGGTAACTTTACTTGGAGCTATATTTTTATTCACCACATGATATGTGTTTTGCTTGGAGCATCTTGTATGATTTGATTATTTGCTTTTTAGTTTACCATAATCATCCTTGCTGTACACACCTTTTGAGAGAGACACACATGATTTGGAATTTATTAGAATACTCTATGTGCTTCACTTATATCTTTTGAGCTATATAGTTTTTGCTCTAGTGCTTCACTTATATCTTTTAGAGCACGAGGGTGGTTTTGTTTTATAGAAACTTTTGTTCTCTCATGCTTCACTTATATTAATTTTAGAGTCCTACAAAACAGCATGGTAATTTGCTTTAATCATAAAAATTAGTCCTAATATGATAGGCATCCAAGATTAGTAAAAAAAAATCTTATGAGTGTGTTGAATACTATGAGAAGTTTGATGCTTGATAATTGTTTTGAGATATGAAGATGGTGATATTAGAGTCATGCTAGTTGAGTAGTTGTGAATTTGAGAAATACTTGTGTTAAAGTTTGTGATTCCCGTAGCATGCACGTATGGTGAACCGTTATGTGATGAAGTCGGAGCATGATTTATTTATTTATTGTCTTCCTTATGAGTGGCGGTCGGGGATGAGCGATGGTCTTTTCCTACCAATCTATCCCCCTAGGAGCATGCGCTTAAAAGTTTGCTTTTATAACTTGTAGATTTTTGCAACTAGTATATGAGTTCTTTATGACTAATGTTGAGTCCATGGATTATACGCACTCTCATCCTTCCACCATTGCTAGCCTCTCTAATACCGCACACTTTTCGCTGGTATCATACATCCACCATATACCTTCCTCAAAAAAGCCACCATACCTACCTATCATGGCATTTCCATAGCCATTCCGAGATATATTTCCATGCAACTTACCACCGTTCCGTTACTATGACACGCTCCATCATTGTCATATTGCTTTGCATGATCATGTAGTTGACATCGTATTTGTGGCAAAGCCACCGTTCATAATTCTTTCATACATGTCACTCTTGATTCATTGCATATCCCGGTACACCGCCGGAGGCATTCACATAGAGTCATATTTTGTTCTAAGTTTTGAGTTGTAATTCTTGAGTTGTAAAGTAAATAAAAGTGTGATGATCATCATTATTAGAGCATTGTCCCAAGTCAGGAAAGAATGATGGAGACTATGATTCCCCCACAAGTCGGGATGAGACTCCGGATGAAAAAAAGGACATAAAAAGAGAGAGATAAAAGGCCCAAATAAATTAAAAAAATGAGAGAAAAAGAGAGAAGGGACAATGCTACTATCCTTTTTCCACACTTGTGCTTCAAAGTAGCACCATGATCTTCATGATAGAGATTCTCCTATGATATCACTTTCTTATACTAGTGGGAATTTTTCATTATATAACTTGGCTTGTATATTCCAATGATGGGCTTCCTCAAAATGCCCTAGGTCTTCATGAGCAAGCGAGTTGGATGCACACCCACTTAGTTTCTTTTGTTGAGCTTTCATACACTTATAGCTCTAGTGCATTCGTTGCATGGCAATCCCTACTCACTCACATTGATATCTATTGATGGGCATCTCCATAGCCCGTTGATACGCCTAGTTGATGTGAGACTATCTTCTCCTTTTTTGTCTTCTCCACAACCACCATTCTATTCCACATATAGTGCTATGTCCATGGATCACGCTCATGTATTGCGTGAAGATTGAAAAAGTTTGAGAACACCAAAAGTATGAAACAATTGCTTGGCTTGTCATCGGGGTTGTGCATGATTTAAATATTTTGTGTGGTGAAGATAGAGCATAGCCAGACTATATGATTTTGTAGGGATAACTTTCTTTGACCATGTTATTTTGAGAAGACATAATTGCTTAGTTAGTATGCTTGAAGTATTATTATTTTTATGTCAATATTAAACTTTTGTCTATAATCTTTCGGATTTGAATATTCATACCACAAATAAGAGAATTACATTGAAAATTATGCTAGGTAGCATTCCACATCAAAATTTTTGTTTTTATCATTTACCTACTCGAGGACGAGCAGGAATTAAGCTTGGGGATGCTTGATACGTCTCCAACGTATCTATAATTTTAGATTGTTCCATGCTATATTATATTCTGTTTTGGATGTTTAATTGGCTTTATTATACACTTTTATATTATTTTTGGGAATAACCTATTAACCGGAGGCCCAGCCAAATTGCTGTTTTTTTTGCCTATTTTAGTGTTTCGAAGGAAAAGGATATCAAACGGAGTCCAAACGGAATGAAACCTTCGGGAATGTGATTTTCGGAACAAACGTGATCCAGAGGACTTGTAGTCTACGTAAAGCAATCAACAAGGAAGGCACGAGGCAGGGGGCGCGCCTACCCCCTGGGCGCGCCCTCCACCCTCGTGGGCCCCTCGTTGCTCCACCGACGTACTTCTTCCTCCTATATATACCTACGTACCCCCAAACCATCAGAGACGGAGCCAAAACCCTATTTCCACGGCCGCAACCTTCTGTACCCGTGAGATCCCATCTTGGGGCCTTTTCCGGCGCTCCGCCGGAGGGGGCATTGATCATGGAGGGCTTCTACATCAACACCATAGCCTCTCCGATGATGTGTGAGTAGTTTACCTCAGACCTTCCGGTCCATAGTTATTAGCTAGATGGCTTCTTCTCTCTCTTTGGATCTCAATACAAAGTTCTCCTTGATCTTCTTGGAGATCTATTCGATGTAATCTTCTTTTGCGGTGTGTTTGTCGAGATCCGATGAATTGTGGGTTTATGATCAAGATTATCTATGAACAATATTTGAATCTCCTCTGAATTCTTTTATGTATGATTGGTTATCTTTGCAAGTCTCTTCGAATTATCAGTTTGGTTTGGCCTACTAGATTGATCTTTCTTGCAATGGGAGAAGTGCTTAGCTTTGGGTTCAATCTTGCGGTGTCCTTTCCCAGTGACAGCAGGGGCAGCAAGGCACGTATTGTATTGTTGCCATCGAGGATAAAACGATGGGGTTTATATCATATTGCATGAGTTTATCCCTCTACATTATGTCATCTTACTTAAAGCATTACTCTGTTCTTATGAACTTAATACTCTAGATGCATGCTGGATAGCGGTCGATGTGTGGAGTAATAGTAGTAGATGCAGAATCGTTTCGGTCTACTTTTCACGGACGTGATGCCTATATACATGATCATACCTAGATATTCTCATAACTATGCTCAATTCTATCAATTGCTCGATAGTAATTCGTTTACCCACCGTAATACTTATGCTCTTGAGAGAAGCCACTAGTGAAACCTATGGCCCCCGGATCTATCTTCCATCATATTAATCTTCCAACACTTAGCTATTTTTATTGCCGTTTATTTTACTTTGCATCTTTATTTCTCTTTATCATAAAAATACCAAAAATATTATCTTATCATATCTATCAGATCTCACTCTCGTAAGTGACCGTGAAGGGATTGACAACCCCTTTACCGCGTTGGTTGCGAGGTTCTTATTTGTTTGTGTAGGTGCGTGGGACTCGAGCGTGATCTCCTACTAGATTGATACCTTGGTTCTCAAAAACTGAGGGAAATACTTACGCTACTTTACTGCATCACCCTTTCCTCTTCAAGGGAAAACCAACGCAGTGCTCAAGAGGTAGCAAACTTCTGCGATGATTTTTCTTGGACCAGAAGACACCCTGGAGATTTGGAGTGCAAGTCAGAAGAGCCACGAGGCGGCCATAAGGGTGGAGGGCGCCCCCCCAACCTTGTGGGTCCCTTGTAGACCCCCTGACCTAGATCTTCCTCCTATATATACTCTTATACCCCCAAAACATGCAGGGGAGCCACGAAGCCACTTTTCCACCGCCGCAACCTTCTGTACCCGTGAGATCCCATCTTGGGGCCTTTTTCGGCATCCTGCCAGAGGGGGATTCGATCATGGAGGGCTTCTACATCAACACCATTGCCTCTCCGATGAAGCGTGAGTAGTTTACTTTAGACCTACGGGTCCATAGCTAGTAGCTAGATGGCTTTTTCTCTCTCTTTGATTCTCAATACAAAGTTGTTCTTGGAGATCTATTCGATGTAATACTCTTTTGCGGTGTGTTTGCCGAGATCCGATGAATTGTGGATTTATGATTAGCTTATCTATGAATATTATTTGAATATTCTCTGAATTCTTATATGCATGATTTGATATCTTTGCAAGTCTCTTCGAACTATCAATTTGGTTTGGCCAACTAGATTGGTTTTTCTTGCAATGGGAGAAGTGCTTATCTTTGGGTTCAATCTTGCGGTGTCCTTTCCCAGTGATAGTAGGGGCAGCAAGGCACGTATTGTATTGTTGCCATCGAGGATAAAAAGATGGGGTTTTCATCATATTGCTTGAGTTAATTCTCTACATCATGTCATCTTGCTTAAAGCGTTACTCCGTTCTTTATGAACTTAATACTCTAGATACATGCTGGATAGCGGTCGATGTGTGGAGTAATAGTAGTAGATGCAGAATCATTTCGGTCTACTTGACACGAACGTGATGCCTATATTCATGATCATTGCCTTAGATACCGTCATAACTTTGCGCTTTTCTATCAATTGATCGGCAGTAATTTGTTCACCCACCGTAATAAATTCTATCTTGAGAGAAGCCTCTAGTGAAACCTATGGCCCCGGGTCTATTTTACAACATATTAGTTTCCCGTCAACTAGCCAATTTCTGTCGCCGTTCCCTTACTTTACAATCTTTTACTTTTCGTTCCATAAACCAAAAATATCAAAAATATTACTTTACCGTTTATCCATCTCTATCAAATCTCACTTTGCGAATAACCGTGAAGGGATTGACAACCCCTTTGTCGCGTTGGTTGCAAGTTGGTGTTTGTTTGTGCAGGTATTCGGTGGCTTGTCGCATTGTCTCCTACTGGATTGATACCTTGGTTCTCAAAACTGAGGGAAATACTTACGCTACTTTGCCGCATCACCCTTTCCTCTTCAAGGGAAAAACCAACGCAAGCTCAAGATGTAGCAAGAAGGATTTCTGGCGCCGTAGATCTACGCCAAGCCAAGACATACCAAGTACCCATCATAAACTCTCATCCCTCGCATTACATTATTTGCCATTCGCCTCTCGTTTTCCTTTCCCCCACTTCTAAAACGATTTTCGAAAAGATTTACCTTTTCTTCGCTCCTCTTCCATTGGCCTTTCTCGCTTCCATGGCTAGTCCTCCTATCCTTGTTAGCACTCCTGATAATGAGGTTCTCAACCTCAAACAAATGGAAGGAGAGAATTTAAAAGATGCTTGGTATAGAATTTGCAATGCTGAAAATAGATCTACTCGAAAGCAATCTACTTCCGTTCTTCTTTGCAATTTTTATGTAGGCATTACTCCTTGGAATAGATATGTTCTGGATACCATTACTGGGCGAAATTTCTTGGGAGCCATACTTTCGATTCTTATAATGCCATGATAGATTTGCTAGGCCCACCACCTCTTTTGGTTAATGGAACTGTTTTAACCTTGGAACATGTAATGCAAAGGTTGGATATTATTGAAAATAAAATTGCTACCATTGAGTTGATTGAAAATTTGGATAAAAAGATTCATAATCAGATTACTCAATATGGATCTAAGGTAGGAGTTACTCTAAATAATCTTAGAGAAAAGGAACCCATAGTTAATGAAAAGATGGATCAAGATTCTACTAGAATTGGCAAACTAGAAGATATTATTACCAACTTGGCTTCTGCTTTTTCCTCCGTTAAAACTACTCCAAACCTTCCTCCTACTAAGATTGCCAAGTTTACTTATGTTCCTAAAAATAAGGGTGAATCTTTTAGTAAGAACAATGAAGATCTCAAATCAATTAGTGTTCACCCCAATTTTTTCGACATTATTAAGGAACCTATTGTCACGAATGAATTTCTTGATTTCTTGCCTTGGAGTTTGACCATTTATAAAATCAAAGAATCTCCTAAGAATCATAAGTGTGTAATTGAAGAATTGAATGCCAAAGATGATAATACTTGGATCTATTCATGTTTTTATGCCTAGCTAGGGGCGTTAAAACAATAGCGCTTGTTGGGAGGCAACCCAATTTTATTTTTGCTTTTGCTTTTTTAGGTCCTGTTTTGCTTTGAATAAATCATCTAGCCTCTGGTTAGATGTGGTTTTGTGTTTTAATTAGTGTTTGTGCCAAGTAAGACCTTTGGGATAGCTTACGGTGATAGTTGATTTGATCTTGCTGAAAAACAGAAACTTTTGCACGCACGAAAATAATTTTCATAAATCACAGGAACGTGCTTTTCAGTTGATTATTGCAGAAGATTAATAAACAAATTTCTTAGGACTTCCTAATTTCTCAGGATTTTTGGAGTTACAGAAGTATTCAAAATTTCCAGATTGCTATAGACTATTCTGTTTTTGACAGATTCTGTTTTTCGTGTGTTGTTTGCCTATTTTGATGCATCTATGGCTAGTATCGGGGGGTATGAACCATGGAAAAGTTGGAATATAGTAGATATTACACCAATATAAATAAAGAATGAGTTCACAATAGTACCAAAAGTGGTGATTTATTTTCTTATACTAACGGAGCTTACGAGATTTTCTGTTGAAGTTTTGTGTTGTGAAGTTTTCAAGTTTTGGGTAAGGATTTGATGGACTATGGAATAAGGAGTGACAAGAGCCTAAGCTTGGGGATGCCCAAGGCACCCCAAGGTAATATTCAAGGACAACCAAGAGCCTAAGCTTGGGGATGCCCCCGAAGGCATCCCCTCTTTCGTCTTCGTCTATCGGTAACTTTACTTGAGGCTATATTTTTATTCACCACATGATATGTGTTTTGCTTGGAGCTTCTTGTATGATTTGAGTCATTGCTTTTTAGTTTGCCACAATCATCATTGCTGTACACACCTTTTGAGATAGACACGCATGAATCATGATTTATTAGAATGCTCTATGTGCTTCACTTATATCTTTTTAGAGCACGGCGGTGATTTTATTTTATAGAAATTGATAAACTCTTGCACTTCAATTATATAATTTTTAGAGTCTTTAGAACAGCATGGTAATTTGCTTTGGTTATAAAATTAGTCCTAATATGATAGGCATCCAAGAGGGATATAATAAAAACTTTCATATAAAGTGCATTGAATACTATGAGAAGTTTGATTCCTAATGATTGTCTTGAGATATGAAGATGGTGATATTAGAGTCATGCTAGTGAGTAGTTTTGAATTTGATAAATACTTGTGTTAAAGTTTGTGAGTCCCGTAGCATGCACGTATGGTGAACCGTTATGTAACGAAGTTGGAGCATGAGATGTTTTTTTGATTGTCTTCCTTATGAGTTGCGGTCGGGGACGAGCGATGGTCTTTTCCTACCAATCTATCCCCCTAGGAGCATGCGCGTAGTACTTTGTTTCGATGACTAATATATTTTTGCAGTAAGTATGTGAGCTCTTTATGACTAATGTTGAGTCCATGGATTGTACACACTCTCACCTTTCCGCCATTGCTAGCCTCTCTAGTACCGCGCAACTTTCGCCGGTACCATATGAAGGAAATGTGCCCTAGAGGCAATAATAAAGTTATTATTTATTTCCTTATATCATGATAAATGTTTATTATTCATGCTAGAATTGTATTAACCGGAAACATGATACATGTGTGAATACATAGACAAACAGAGTGTCACTAGTACGCCTCTACTTGACTAGCTCGTTGATCAAAGATGGTTATGTTTCCTAGCCATAGACATGAGTTGTCATTTGATTAACGGGATCACATCATTAGGAGAATGATGTGATTGACTTGACCCATTCCGTTAGCTTAGCACTTGATCGTTTAGTATGTTGCTATTGCTTTCTTCATGACTTATACATGTTCCTATGACTATGAGATTATGCAACTCCCGTTTACCGGAGGAACACTTTGTGTGCTACCAAACATCACAACGTAACCGGGTGATTATAAAGGTGCTCTACAGGTGTCTCCGAAGGTACTTGTTGAGTTGGCGTATTTCGAGATTAGAATTTGTCACTCCGATTGTTGGAGAGGTATCTCTGGGCCCACTCGGTAATACACATCACTATAAGCCTTGCAAGCATTGTAACTAATGAGTTAGTTGCGGGATGATGTATTATGGAACGAGTAAAGAGACTTGTCAGTAACGAGATTGAACTAGGTATTGAGATACCGATGATCGAACCTCGGGCAAGTAACATATCGATGACAAAGGGAACAACGTATGTTGTTATGCGGTTCGACCGATAAAGATCTTCATAGAATATGTAGGAGCCAATATGGGCATCCAGGTTCCGCTATTGGTTATTGACCAGAGAGATGTCTCGGTCATGTCTACATAGTTCTCGAACCCGTAGGGTCCGCACACTTAACGTTCGTTGACAATATAGTATTTATGAGTTATGTATGTTGGTAACCGAATGTTGTTCGGAGTTCCGGATAAGATCACGGACATGACGAGGAACTCCGGAATGGTCCGCAGATAAAGATTGATATATGGGATAATAGTGTTTGGTCTCCGGAAGGGTTCCGGAATTCATCGGAAGGGGTTCCGGATGTTTCCCGAAATGTTTGGGTACGAGAACACTTTATTTGGGCCAAAGGGGAAAGCCCACAAGGCTTGAAGGTGCAAAAGGAAGTTTTGCGGAGACCAGAGGCTAGACGCCAGGAACCCTGGCGTCTAGGGGGTAGACGCCGGGAACCCAGGCGTCTAGCCCTGGAGTCCAAGAAGGACTCTTACCTTTCAGGCAAAACCGACTTTGAGGAGGCTTTTACTCCAAGTTTCGACCCCAGGGCTCAACATATAAATAGAGGGGTAGGGCTAGCACCCAAGACACATCAAGGAACACCAAGCCGTGTGCCGGCAACCCCGTCCCCTCTAGTTTATCCTCTGTCATAGTTTCCTTAGTGCTTAGGCGAAGCCCTGCGGAGATTGTTCTTCACCAACACCATCACCACGCCGTCGTGCTACCGGAACTCATCTACTACTTCGCCCCTCTTGCTGGATCAAGAAGGCGAGGCCGTCATCGAGCTGAACGTGTGCTGAACGTGGAGGTGCCGTACGTTCGGTACTTGATCGGGACGGATCGTGAAGGTGTACGACTACATCAACCGCGTTGATAAACGCTTCCGCTTATGGTCTACGAGGGTACGTAGACAACACTCTCCCCACTCGTTGCTATGCATCACCATGATCTTGCGTGTGCATAGGAAATTTTTGAAATTACTACGTTCCTCAACAGTGGCATCCGAGCCAGGTTTTATGCGTAGATGTTATATGCACGAGTAGAACACAAGTGAGTTGTGGGCGATACATGTCATACTGCTTACCAGCATGTCATACTTTGGTTCAGCGGTATTGTTGGATGAAGCGGCCCGGACCAACATTACGCGTACGCTTACACGAGACTGGTTCTACCGACGTGCTTTGCACAAAGGTGGCTGGCGGGTGTCAGTTTCTCCAACTTTAGTCTAACCGAGTATGGCTACGCCCGGTCCTTGAGAAGGTTAAAACATCACTAACTTGACGAACTATCGTTTTGGTTTTGATGCGTAGGTAAGAACGGTTCTTGCTCAGCCCGTAGCAGCCACGTAAAACTTGCAACAACAAAGTAGAGGACGTCTAACTTGTTTTTGCAGGGCATGTTGTGATGTGATATGGTCAAAACATGATGCTATATTTATTGTATGAGATGACCATGTTTTGTAACGGAGCTATCGGCAACTGGCAGGAGCCATATGGTTGCCGCTTTATTGCATGCAATGCAATCGCCCTGTAATTGCTTTACTTTATCACTAAGCGGTAGCGATAGTCGTAGAAGCAATAGTTGGCGAGACGACAACGATGCTACGATGGAGATCTAGGTGTCGCGCCAGTGACGATGGTGATCATGACGGTGCTTTCGAGATGGAGATCAAAGGCACAAGATGATGATGGCCATATCATATCACTTATATTGATTGCATGTGATGTTTATCTTTTATGCATCCTATTTTGCTTAGATCGACGGTAGCATTATAAGATGATCTCTCACTAAATTTCAAGGTATAAGTGTTCTCTGTGAGTATGCACCGTTGTGAAAGTTCTTCGTGCTGAGACACCACGTGATGATCGGGTGTGATAAGCTCTACGTTCAAATACAATGGGTGCAAGACAGTTTTGCACACACGGAATACTCAGGTAAACTTGATGAGCCTAGCATATGAAGATATGGCCTCGGAACACTGAGACCGAAAGGTCGAGCGTGAATCATATAGAAGATATGATCAACATAGTGATGTTCACCATTGAAAACTACTCCATCTCACGTGATGATCGGACATGGTTTAGTTGATATGGATCACATGATCACTTAGATGATTATAGGGATGTCTATCTAAGTGGGAGTTCTTAAGTAATATGATTAATTGAACTTTAATTTATCACGAACTTAGTCCTGGTAGTATTAGCATTTCTATGTTGTAGATCAATAGCTCGCGTGTAGCTCCCCTGTTTTATTTTTGATATGTTCTTAGAGAAAACTATGCTGAAAGATGTTAGTAGCAATGATGCGGATTGGATCCGTGATCTGAGGATTATCCTCATTGCTGCATAGAAGAATTATGTCCTTGATGCACCGCTAGGTGACAGACCGATTGCAGGAACAGATGCAGACGTTATGAACGTTTGGCAAACTTGATATGATGACTACTTGATAGTTTAGTGCACCATCCTTTACGGCTTAGAATCGGGGCTTCAAAGACGTTTTTGAAATGCCACGAAGCATATGAGATGTTCCAAGAGTTGAAATTACTATTTCAAACTCATGCCCATGTCGAAAGGTATGAGACCTTTGACAAGTACTTTGCCTACAAGATGGAGGAGAATAGCTCAGCTAGTGAGCATGTGCTCAGAATGTCTGAGTACTACAATCACTTGAATCAAGTGGGAGTTAATCTTTGAGATAATATAGTGATTGACAGAGTTCTCTAGTCACTATCACCAGGTTACTAGAACTTCGTGATGAACTATAATATGCAAGGGATAACGGAAACGATTCCCAAGCTCTTCATGATGATGAAATCGACGAAGGTAGAAATCAAGAAAAGCATCAAGTGTTGATGGTTGACAAGACCACTAGTTTCAAGAAAAAGGGCAAAGGGAAGAAGGGGAACTTCAAGAAGAACAGCAAGCAAGTTGCTGCTCAAGTGAAGAAGCCCAAGTCTAGACCTAAGCCTAAGACTAAGTGCTTCTACTGCAAAGGGACTGGTCACTGGAGGCGGAACTGCCCCAAGTATTTGGCGGATAAGAAGGATGGCAAAGTGAACAAAGGTATATTTGATATACAGATTATTGATGTGTATTTTACTAGTGTTCGTAGAAACCCCTCGGCATTTGATACTGGTTCAGTTGCTAAGAGTAGTAACTCGAAACGGGAGTTGCAGAATGAACATAAACTAGTTAAGGGCGAGGTGGCGATGTGTGTTGGAAGTAGTTCCAAGATTGATATGATCATTATCGCACACTTCCTATACTTTCGGGATTAGTGTTGAACCTAAATAAGTGTTATTTGGTGTTTGCGTTGAGCATGAATATGATTTGATCATGTTTATTGCAAAATGGTTATTCATTTAAGTTAGAGAATAATTGTTGTTCTGTTTACATGAATAAAACCTTCTATGGTCATACACCCAATGAAAATGGTTTGTTGGATCTCGATCGTAGTGATACACATATTCATATTATTGAAGCCAAAAGATGCAAAGTTAATAATGATAGTGCAACTTATTTGTGGCACTGCCATTTGGGTCATATTGGTGTAAAGCGCATGAAGAAACTCCATTCTGATGGACTTTTGGAATCACTTGATTATGAATCACATGGTACTTGCGAACCATGCCTCATGGGCAAGATGACTAAGACTCCGTTCTCCGGAACAATGGAGCGAGCAACTGACTTATTGGAAATAATACATACTGATGTATGCGGTCCGATGAGTGTTAAGGCTCGCGGCAAGTATCGTTATTTTCTCACCTTCACATATGATTTGAGCAGATATGGGTATATCTACTTGATGAAACATAAGTCTGAAACATTTGAAAAGTTCAAAGAATTTCAGAGTGAAGTGGAAAAACATCATAACAAGAAAATAAAGTTTCTACGATCTGATCGTGGAGGAGAATATTTGAGTTACGAGTTTGGTCTCATTTGAAACAATGCGGAACAGTTTCGCAACTCACGCCACCTGGAACACCACAACGTAATGGTGTGTCCGAACATCATAACCGTACTTTATTAGATATGGTGCAATCTATGATGTCTCTTACCGATTTACCAGTATAGTTTTTGGGGTTATGCATTAGAGACAGTTGCATTCATGTTAAATAGGGCACCATATAAATCCGTTGAGATGACACCATATGAACTGTGTAATTTGGCAAGAAACCAAAGTTGTCGTTTCTTAAAGTTTGGGGTTGCGATGCTTATGTGAAAAATTTCATCCTGATAAGCTCAAACCCAAATCGGAGAAATGTGTCTTCATAGGATACCCAAAGGATACAATTGGGTACACCTTCTATCACAGATCCGAAGGCAAGACATTCGTTGCTAAGAATGGATCCTTTCTAGAGAAGGAGTTTCTCTTGAAAGAAGTGAGTGGGAGGAAAGTAGAACTTGATGAGGTAACTGTACCTGCTCCCTTATTGGAAAGTAATTCATCACAGAAATCTGTTCCTGTGACTCCTACACCAATTAGTGAGGAAGCTAATGATGACGATTATGTAACTTAAGATCAAGTTACTACCGAACCTCGTAGGTCAACCAGGGTGAGATCCGCATTAGATTGGTACAGTAATCCTGTTCTAGAGGTCATGTTATGTCACGACCGGGTTTTTCGGGATATTAATTTCCCAGAAAACGGCCTTTGTGCTCACCAGCCCCAGGATTACTGTTAGCTGATGAGGAACCAACTTGATACAAGAATTCCAAGCAAAGTACAAAATATGTAGTACAAGACCATTGTGGCCTAGGAGTACAACACTTGGTTTCTAGTGGTTGATGGCGGAAGCGGTTTGTGGTTCATCTGCGTCTATGGGACTCCATTTCCCACAAGAACAGCTGACCTGGATAACTCCTATCTTCGCGAGGCTGCTATCACCTTTACATGGGTTCCCGGGCTGTCGTCGTAACGCTCTTCTCCACGCAAGAAATCTGGCCAAGACAATAGCCAGGGACAAGCCAGTGAGTACGTTTGAATGTACTCGCAAACATCAAGAACACGGGTATAATATAACAAGGGGGTAATCATGCTCCGAAATATTTTATGATGACAACGTGTGTCACGACATAAGCGAAAACCGTGATGCACGCATGCAGGAAAAATATGAACATGCAATACGAGAGTAGAAATAGAATGCACTGATCGAGTGTCTGAAATAACTCCTCGAAAGGGTACAAATGAATTAACAATGCCGCAGTCGGGCGTCTGAGCGACACCACATAAAGGGCTTATAAAGAATAATTAAATAACAAGCATGCCGCAGTCGGGCGTCTGAGCGACACCACATAAAGGGCTTATAAAGAATAATTAAATAACAAGCATGCCGCAGTCGGGTGTCTGAGCGACACCACAGAGAGGGCTTATATAAGAATAATTAAATAACAAGCATGCCGCAGTCGGGCGTCTGAGCGACACCACAGAGAGGGCTTATATAAGAATAATTAAATAACAAGCATGCCGCAGTCGGGCGTCTGAGCGACACCACAGAGAGGGCTTATATAAGAATAATCACAGTGAATATCCAGGAGGTAGAACCGTCCCAGGGGTACTCAATAATTCAAGTAATGTAAATGGTTAGTCCATAATAAAAATAAACATAATCCTCATACGTCACAGGTCATAAAAAATATCTAGTCTAGCCGTTTCTCCATCCGAAGACCGTCACTAGATTCTAGTTTAGCCGTATCTCCATCCGAAAACCGTCACTAGACTCTAGTTTAGCCGTATCTCCATCCGAAACCGTCACTAGACCCATCTCAGACTGTAGTCCTTACCCATGGACGTGGCTATCCGAATAGATATAACCTCTGCAGAGGGTGTACTCTTTACCCACGAGTAACGGATTTATTTAGTCCATCGGGACTAATTCCGTCTACGGCCTTTTAATTGAAAAACACGACTGACCTGCACACACCAGCTTAACTTACCGGTGTCTGGAATCACCCATGACACCTGCCAAGCAAAACTCTAAGTGGGGAGGCTACAACCTCGACGTAGCATGGGATCAAATTTATATCACGCGCTCTAAGGGGTGCCCCCCTCTCGGTCCCAACCGGAAACACCCATGCCCCCGGACCAGGTGGCATGCCTACCAGATGCATCCGGTATCTTCCACCATGGCCTCTCTGTACGGTGTGTGCCTTGGTAAGGGGTTGACAACTTACTGAACCATACCCTACCTGCGGCAGGGACAAGTGGTAGTACAATACAAGTAGGGGGAGTCACTGAACAAGACTCGACCTACGACCGACTCAGGTGGTCCAAATATTCTCCGAATGATTTGCATAACCAATAATATTTCCATCAATAGATAAACTCACCACTCATCAAGCCTCACCATGCCATACAGGACATACTCGTCTCGACGAGGAACTAGGGACAAGCTCGTGTCTACCCAAGACCACGACTTTCCCGGCTTCCTTCCGGTATGCATGAGAAGCTCACGAGGATGGTCTTTATCTCTAGCAGAACCATTACTAACAGTAAAGCATCTCCAATATGCACTTATGTGTGTGACTTTATCGCTACAAAAAAAATTAACGTATGCTCCACGTCAAGGTGGTGTTGTAACCGTATCAAAACACCACACGAAAATATTATGTAGAGTTCAGAATGCTTGCCTTCAAGAGTATGCAAGGGGGTGCACTTTTTGAAAGTTTTCTTCTCTCTCCATTTCCTATTTTGAAAAATATTCAAATAACAAATATTTCAAAAACAGTACAAAAAGTTGTCCCAAATATTTTTGAAATAAATCTTAAAATAAACTAGATGAAATTTGAGAGAGGTAGGAAAAAGAATCAACTCGTTTGGAGTTTTATTTTAAAAGATATAGCCAGTCAAAGTTGAGTCAAAGTTTTGTTTTAAATAAAACAGAAAAAAAGAAAACGTTTCGGAGGGGCTTACGCTTTCTGTTTAGCGAAAACGTATTTTGTGAAACACGTCTCCACTTAAAACGCGCGTCGGCGGGGCTGGGTCGCTGACAGTGGGTCCAGGGGGGCCCACTGGTCAGGTTTGACTATTCCCCCCTCTCCCTCCTCTTCCTCTGCCCGAACGGGGCGGGACTCCGGCGATCGCCATCGACGAACGACAGTTCCCCATGGGTATCCGAGGGCGGGGATGGACCTGCCAGACCGGGGCGGTCCTCTCGGTGGTCGTTGGGTCGACGGTGGTGGGAGGAGTCGCTGGCGGCGAGCTCCGCGGCGGAGGTGGCTACGGGAGTGAAGGGGGTTTTGGGCTCCGGTGGTTTCCGATCGAGGCTGAGGCGCTGGGCAGCTCCGTAAGAACAAGGGGAAGTGAGTGGTGGCGCTGGATGGGCGAGGGAGTGCCTGGTTGCGACGAATGGCACCGGAAGGCAGCGGCGGCCGAACCGGCCGGAGGTGGGGGAGATGGCCTCTTCCGGTCAATCTGCGGCTAGGGAAGCACTAGGGGGACAGCCTGAGGTCGCCTGAGCGCTCGGAGGGGCTCAGGGCCTCCTTTTATAGGCGTTCGAGGCTGGTCCCGCGGCGGCCGTGGATAAGAACGTCGGCAACCGTCGCTCTGTAGCCGCAGGGCGACGTGGCGGCGACGAGCGCGTGCCGACGGGCTCCAGGATAAGCTCGAGCTGTTCACAGGGGCAGCTGGCGCGCGCGGGTGGCTTGGGCGGCGCCGTCCATGGCAGGAGCTCACTGCCGACACCGGCGTGCCGCCAAAGGCTCTGACGGCGGCGCTGTAGGGCACCAGGGCTGGCATGGAGGGTACTGGCGAGTGGGCGAGGATAGTGCGCGGCTCTGCAGGCGAGCAAGGGCCAGGGGCGGGACGCGGCGAGGGCGGCACTGGGACGCGGCGACTCGGTGCGCGCGCGTGCAAAACGTGCGCTCTGGGCGCGCCCAGAGCACGCACGGGACGTGCTCGACGAAATGCCAGGGCAGCCTAGAGTGCTAGAGGGAAGCTGGCAATTAACAGGACTAGGTTAGGAGTAGCTAGGAGCTTAGTGGACAAGGTTGCTGGGTCAGAGGATCAAGTACACAGTGCATACTAAAACTCATGTCAAAACTGACTGTGCACACCAAGTGTTCGACAGAATGCCAAGTGCATTTAGGCAACTCTTGGAGTGGCCAAAATCTCCAGACCAGGGTCTCTCTAGATGTAGGTGATGATGGCAAGATCATTTGGGCAAAACCAGAAACTTGCTAGTGCAAGTTTTGCAAAACTACAGTCTTGGGCAGAAAGAAAAAGGTCTCATTGCATGCACTTAAAATCCTCCAATGGGACCACTCTCCTGGACTTAAGGGTTTTGTAGGGAGGGCTACAAGTAGGAAAAAGCTCATGGGCTCTAGAGCAAAATAAAATAGGGTTGTAGTACAAATCACCAAACTGGACCAGAATGAAAAAGAGGTTGATTCGCTCAAATTTTTCAAAGAACAACACTGAGTTTTTGCATGAAGTTGAATTGTATGCATCTACTGACATCTCCAAACACTTGGAAGAATTTTTAAAAAATATATTTAAATAGGTTGCAGTGCAAAAATGCCTACTGGACCAGATTTGAAAAGTTGGTGTAGAGCTCAAAATCTCCAATGACCAAAAGATATTTTTGCACAAAAGTGATGTGGAAACATCACATGACATCCCCAAATTTTGGTGGAAACTTTAAATGCATTTGCCAAATGGTTGCAGTGCAACAGAGACTCCAATTTCATGAAAAATCATTTTAAAAGAATAATGCTCAGGGAAAGGCAAATCTTGCAATTAAATCCACTGAATAAGAATTGTTTCTTAGAGAGGGTATATAAGTCCAATAATACCTTTGGAAAGTTTTCACTTGAGGTAAAAACCCATAATATCAAAAGGGTAAATCTAGACAAATGGAAAAGTTTTATTTCCTGGCAAAATTTTAATTAATAAAACAAGGTCAAAATTTTGGGGTGTCACATGTTACTTGACCATGACGAAGCTACGAACTATGAGGAAGCGATGATGAGCCCAGATTCCGCGAAATGGCTAGAGGCCATGAAATCTGAGATGGGATCCATGTATGAGAACAAAGTGTGGACTTTGGTTGACTTGCCCGATGATCGGCAAGCCATAGAAAATAAATGGATCTTCAAGAGGAAGACAGACGCTGATAGTAGTGTTACTATCTGCAAAGCTAGACTTGTCGAAAAGGGTTTTGACAAAGTTCAAGGTGTTGACTACGATGAGATTTTCTCACTCGTAGCGATGCTTAAGTCTGTCCGAATCGTGTTAGCAAATTGCCACATTTTATGAAATCTGGCAAATGGATGTCAAAACTACATTCCTTAATGGATTTCTTAAAGAAGAGTTGTATATGATGCAACCAGAAGGTTTTGTCGATCCTAAAGGTGCTAACAAAATGTGCAAGCTCCAGCGATCCATCTATGGACTGGTGCAAGCATCTCGGAGTTGGAATATACGCTTTGATGAGTTGATCAAAGCATATAGTTTTATACAGACTTGTGGTGAAGCCTGTATTTACAAGAAAGTGAGTGGGAGCACTACAGCCTTTCTGATAAGTATATGTGAATGACATATTGTCGATCGGAAATGATGTAGAATTTTCTGTAAAGCATAAAGGAGTGTTTGAAAGGAGTTTTTCAAAGAAAGACCTTGGTGAAGCTACTTACATATTGAGCATCAAGATCCATAGAGATAGATCGAGACGCTTGATAAATTTTTTCAATGAGTACATACCTTGACAAGTTTTTGAAGTAGTTCAAAATGGAACAGTCAAAGAAAGAGGTCTTGCGTGTGTTGCAAGGTGTGAAGTTGAGTAAGACTGAAAACCCGACCACGACAGAAGATAGAGAGAGAATGAAAGTCATTCCCTATGCCTCAGCTATAGGTTCTATAAAGTATGCCATGCTGTGTACCGGACCTATTGTATACCCTGCCCTGAGTTTGGCAAGGGAGTACAATAGTGATCTAGGAGTAGATCACTAGACATTGGTCAAAATTGTCCTTAGTGGAATAAGGATATGTTTCTCGGTTATGGAGGTGACAAAAAGTTCATCGTAAAGGGTTACGTTAACGCAAGGTTTGGCACTGATCCGGATGACTAAATCTCAATCTGGATACATATTGAAAGTGGGAGCAATTAGCTAGAGTAGCTCCGTGCAGAGCATTGTTGACATAGAAATTTGCAAAATACATACGGATCTGAATTTGGCAGACCCGTTGACTAAAATTCTCTCACAATAAAACATGATCACACCTTTGTACTCTTTGGATCTTAATAACATGGCGATGTGAACTAGATTTCTGAATCTAGTAAACTATGGGTGTTAATAACATGGTGATGTGAACTATTGATGTTAAATCACATGGCGATGTAATCTAGATTATTGACTCCAGTGCAAGTGGGAGACTGAAGGAAATATGCCCTAGAGGCAATAATAAAGTTATTATTTATTTCCTTATATCATATTTTATTATTCATGCTAGAATTGTATTAACCGGAAACATGATACATGTGTGAATACATAGACAAACAGAGTGTCACTAGTATGCCTCTACTTGACTAGCTCGTTGATCAAACATGGTTATGTTTACTAGCCATAGACATGAGTTGTCATTTGATTAACGGGATCACATCATTAGGAGAATGATGTGATTGACTTGACCCATTCCGTTAGCTTAGCACTTGATCGTTTAGTATGTTGCTATTGCTTTCTTCATGACTTATACATGTTCCTATGACTATGAGATTATGCAACTCCCGTTTACCGGAGGAACACTTTGTGTGCTACCAAACGTCACAACGTAACTGGGTGATTATAAAGGTGCTCTACAGGTGTCTCCGAAGGTACTTGTTGAGTTGGCGTATTTCGAGATTAGGATTTGTCACTCCGATTGTCGGAGAGGTATCTCTGGGCCCACTCGGTAATACACATCACTATAAGCCTTGCAAGCATTGTAACTAATGAGTTAGTTGCGGGATGATGTATTACTGAACGAGTAAAGAGACTTGCCGGTAACGAGATTGAACTAGGTATTGAGATACCGACGATCGAACCTCGGGCAAGTAACATATCGATGACAAAGGGAACAACGTATGTTGTTATGCGATTCGACCGATAAAGATCTTCGAAGAATATGTAGGAGCCAATATGGGCATCCAGGTTCCGCTATTGGTTATTGACCAGAGAGATGTCTCGGTCATGTCTACATAGTTCTCGAACCCGTAGGGTCCGCACGCTTAACGTTCGTTGACGATATAGTATTTATGAGTTATGTATGTTGGTAACCGAATGTTGTTCGGAGTTCCGGATAAGATCACGGACATGATGAGGAACTCCGGAATGGTCCGGAGATAAAGATTGATATATGGGATAATAGTGTTTGGTCTCCGGAAGGGTTCCGGAATTCATCGGAAGGGGTTCCGGATGTTTCCCGAAATGTTTTGGTACGAGAACACTTTATTTGGGCCAAAGGGGAAAGCCTACGAGGCTTTTGGAAAGTACAAAAGGAAGTTTTGCGGAGACTAGAGGCTAGATGCCAGGAACCCTGGTGTCGTGGTGGGCGCACAACAGATGCCAAGGGATGGCTAAAGAGAGGAGGAGGCTCGAGGGCGCTGGTGGGCTCCAGAGGCGAGGTTGGCATGAGCGGGCGCGGGACGCCGGACAGACCCAGGTTGGGGGTTCTCAGGAGAGATAATACCCCTAGTCCTGCCGAGTGTAGTTGGATGATCGATAGTACAATGTTGCTCCTGGAGCTGTATGAGGGAGGAAGGAAGCTGGCCAAGGCTTGGGCTGCCCCTTCTCTCCGGTGTTGCTGTTTTTGTGGCTAGTCCTCCTCCTTCGCCTCTCGAATGATCGTGGGCTCCCGGGGGTTTTATAGTCCAACCCCTCGGGGGTACAATGGTAATGTTATAAGTCGGTGGGTCCGTGTTGTCGATGTCCGGGGACCCGGGCTGGGCCCCGCTGAGGGCTTGTGGTTCGCTGGGTTCCCCTAGGTGCGGGCCCTGCAAGCCTAGGGGGACTGTGCGCTGTCTTGTCGATCGTCAGGGCGTGGCCGAGCCGAGTCGCGTACAGTGCTCTCCATCAGGTTGCCGCTTGCTGTCGTCAGCGGTGAGGGTGGGGGCACTATTGCCACGCCGGCCCTGGTCAGCGGGTAGGTGAGGGGCACTGTTGCCACGTTCCTGTTGACTAGAGGCATGGGCGGGGCACTGTTGCCTCGGTCATCGTTGATTGAAGTCTCGTCCCCATCATATGGCCTGGATGGGACGGGAGTTGACCCGCGGCTGGATTGCATAGCACGCCATGGGTGGCGCTGGCTTGGTGAGGAGGCTTTGGCCGTGTCGGGTTCGGCTGTCTTGCACCAGTTGTTGGGGCCGAGTCGACGTGTCTTGCCGGGTCGGCTAGTCTGGCCGGCTTGGGGCGCTTGGCTGGGTGGAGCGACCCGGCCAAGCCCGCGCCGGTATTGAGGGGCGGTGCCACCCCCGTTGTTTCTTGAAGAGGATCCGGGTTCCGTTGCCTGCCCGGGGTCCATCCCCTCGACAGTAGTCCCCGAAGCTGTGAAGGTCCGCTGTCTTCGGATGAGTGGGCCTTCGCAGTTTCCCCCTTAAGCAAGGTGGATTCTGCGAGCGCCAGGTCCGGAAACACCCACTGTGTGCCGGTTTTCTCGGAAACCGGATCGCGGCGTCTCGGTCGTGGCGGGGACCGAGAAGTCCGCCGAATCTTGGGGCAATCCCTCGGGCTTTGCGCGGGCGCCACGTGGTGCCCGGAAGCCGAGGGGCCTGACAGGCCACGCGCGTGACGGGCCCGGGCGACGGGCTGGGGCCCGCCGTCGCGCGCCCTCGGCCCAAGCGCGCGGATTTATTGCGGCGTCCGGGGGCCGGTTGCTCTTCCCTGGGTAGTTACTATGCATGTACGCGCGCACTTATTGCGGGGTAGTGGAACGGGCGCATGCAGACGATCCCACTTCCCCACTTCCCCACGTTCAAACCGAGGGTTATAAATCGGGGGGGGGGGGGCAGGGGGGCGGCGGACATTATTCTCGCTCGCGCCCTCCTATCCCTTTGCTCTCGCTCCGCTCTTCGCGACAGACGCACTGCGGCGCCCGCTGCTCCGAGCAGAACTCCTTTGCCGTCCATCTTCCTTCTTCTTCCTTCGATCATGTCGCTGCCATCGGGCTCCTGGATGGGCTCGAACGTCACCTCCGAGGACATCACCCAACTCCGGGCGACGCAGCGCCTGCCGCGGGAGACGGACGTCGGTGTCCGCCTGCCGCGCGGCGAGCAGAGGGCTCGTCCCGAGGGGCAGGAGCCGTGGTCTTCCTTACGCACTTCGAGCGCGGGTTCGGGCTGCCGGCGAGCACCTTCTTCCGCGCTTTCCTGGAGTTCTTCGGGCTCCAGCCGCATCATCTTGGCGCCGGCGCCATCGTCCAGCTCTCCAACTTCGTCACCCTATGCGAGGGGTACCTGAGGGTCGAGCCTACGATCGACCTCTGGGCGCGCTTCTTCTCCTTGAAGCAGCAGGGCCCGTCGGCTGGGGAGTTCGCCGATTGCGGCGCCGCCGTCATCTCGAAGCGGTCGGGGGCGGATTTCCCCAAGATCCCGCTGGAGGACTCTGCCAAGAAGTGGCAGAACTCCTTCTTCTACGTCCGCAACCTTGGAGCGGATCGCATCAATCTTCCGGCCTTCGCCATCGTACCGTCGCGGGCGAAGACGAACTGGGGCTACTCGCCCAAGCGCCCGTCGCAGGAGATCGTTAATCTCTGCGAGCGGGTGACGGTGATGAGGACGCAGGTGGGGCTCACCGGCACCGACCTCCTCGCCGCGTTCATCATGCGCCGGGTCCTTCCGCTTCAGGGGCGCTCCTGCCTCATCGGCGAAATGGTCGGCCTTCAAGACCCCAACCGCATGGGGTCGACGTGGCTGTCCGCGGAGCAGGTCGCGCGCGGCGTGAACGACATCTCCAAGGCCAACCTTGGGGAGGACTGGCGGTTCGGCAAGGCGCCGTACAGGTAGTCGAACCCGGCGCCGCAGGTGAGTGTCTGGTCTTCTCACTTTGCTGCCGTGCACCTTCTCATCCGTCTTGACGCGACGCGCGCGCGGGGGGGGGGGGGGTACTTCTGAACGCGATTCGGCATCCTTATGCCCGGGCTCCGTCGCAGGTGGAGCCGGGTGCGCCAGAGGAGCCCGTGGCTCGTGGCAGGGAGGAGGAGGCCGAGTCCGACGCCGGCGCTGGGCATCGCGCGGGTAAGTCTCGCGTTTTTCTTCATGTGTCTTGAATTGCTGACCGCGGCACAGAACGGCCGGTGCTGACGCCAATTGTTGGTGTAGCGGCGTTGGGCGGGGGAGGCGGCGACGCGGGCGGAGCCGGGTCCTCGCATGGGGCGGCACCGAGCCGCCTGCATGGGAAAGACAGCGTCGCGCCGCGACCCCGGGCCCCGAAGCGCACAGCGGACCCGGCCGGGGCCAGGAGGCCGGCCAAGAGGAAGCGCGGCGGCGGGCACGGGAGGCCAATCCCGGTCCCGGTCTTGGCAGGGTAAGCTTCATCTCTTGTTTGCGCTCAGGTTTTTTTTCTTGAGCTAGTCTTGTTTCTTTTCTGCTCATTCTGTCTTCTTCTCTAGGTCGCCAATCGCGCTGGCGAGGGCGGCGGCGGAAGCCGCGACCGCCGAAGGGGTCGCGTTCCGCAGGAGCCGGTCCGACCTTGCCGACCAGGCCGAGGCGGAGGGACGGGCCGACTCGGACCTCGGCCTGAATCCGAATGACGCCGAAGACTTGGCCTGGCGGGACAGGAACCGGGCCGAGGCGGAGCTGGAGGCGGCGTCGGTCCGAGCTTGGACCGACGCGGCGGCGGCATGGGCTCGACCCGGCGAGGAGCCGGTCTGGCGCGAGATGCCGGAGGGCACGGTGGTGGCGGCGACGGTCTTTGAGCCGTCGTCGGTGAGGGAGCGCGGCTGTGGAGGCCGGGCTGAGGTGGTGATCCCCGACCGGGGGTCGTGGAGGTGGAGGATGACACCCCGCCACGGGCCGATGTGGCCGAGCGAGCGGGGACTGATGGTGGTGGAGGCGGCGTCGTTTTGGAAGAGACGCTGCTGGCGGCGGCGTCGGAGGCGCCGCCGGTTTTGCAGGAGGCACCGCGGGCGGCGGTGCCGGAGGTCACCCCGGCAGCTGGGCCCGAGACGGCGATGCAGGGCGTCCCGGCATCCGGGTCAGGGACGGTGACACAGGGCATCCCGGAGGAGGTGCTGGCCGCGTCGCGAGCGGCCAGCGAGGAGCACGTCTTGGTGCCCCGGCAGGTAGAGCGCCGAGCTGCCGTGCCGCAGCCGGCGCGGAGCGGGGGCGCCGTTGTCTTCGGGCCTCAGACCCAGGAGGAGGAGGCGCTGGACGCCGTCAGTCGCCGCCTGCGAGGCCGGACGGAACGGCTCGAGGCCTTCGCCCAGGCCGAGGTGGAGCGGTCGCGCGACCTGGAGCGCGCTGTTCTCGTAAGTCTTCTTGCAATTTTCTTCTTTGTGGGGGCGCGCCAGCGCACCCACTGGGTGTAGCCCCCGAGGTTCGGGCCAACTACGTAGTAGTTGGGTCGAATCTTTAGAGTGTTGGCCTTGTTCTGATTTTTGATCTCTTCAGCATCTCGACACCTTCCGGGTCGCCGCCTACAATCATCTCCTGGGCAAGCACCGGGAGCTCGTGGAGCGGCTTGCCGCCAAGGAGGAGGAGCTCCGCGTCGCCGCAGGTATCCTTGTGCTCTTTTCTAGTGGGGGCGCGCTAGCGCACCCACTGGGTGTAGCCCCCGAGATTCGGGCCAACTGTGTAACAGTTGCCGGCACCAGCCGTCTTGGCGCCGAGGCGGCGCAGGCGAGGGCGGAGGCGGCCGCGGCTCGGCGGTCTCTCGACGAGGCCAACCGGCTGCATGAGCAGCTAGCGGGTCACAAGAGCCGCCTCGAGGCCGAGGTGGAGCTCCTTAAGGCGGAAGCCGCCAAGGTGGCAGAGGCTCAGCAGGCCCTGGTGGAGGCGAACTAGCAGCGCGGCCAGCTGGCCGACGACAAGGGCCGGCTCCAGGCCGAGGTGGATCGCCTGCGGGGGCAGGTCACCACGGCTGAGGGGGCCCGTCAGGACGAGGCCCGTCGCCGCGAGGAGGCCGAGAAGGCGGCCGAAGACAAGGACGCCGACTTTAAGGTGGCCCTTGCCAAGGCAGCCGATCTGGAGAAGGCGCTCGAGGAGCGCGACCGCGCCATCGAGCGGGAGCGGCGTGGTGCGTTGCTTGAGGCGCAGCACCTGGAAGACTCCTTCTCCAATAAGTGCTTTTTTTCTTGTTGTTTGCCGGGTCGGGATTCGGCCTTTCTTCCTTGTCATTCTTCTTCTAACTCGCTTCTTCCTTTGTGGTATGGGCCTTCCCAGAGACGCAGCGGCTGGCGGAGGAAGCTGTCCGCTATCAGCGTGACCTGACCGGCGTCGTTGGGTCCGGGACGGATCCGCGGGTGGCCTGGACCTTCCCGGAGATCATCGCCGCCGCCGAGGCTCGCCTGCAGGTTCCGGGAACGCAGTTGCGGTGGCTGTCCCAGGCCGGCACCGCGATGACGGCGGCCCTATGGTCGGACTCCGTCCAACCGAGCAGCTTCTCGCGCATGGCGCGTTGGTTGGAGATGGGGCCGGACCGGCTTGGCGAGTGGCGCGTCTCCGCCGCTCGTGCCAGTGCTGAGATGGCGCTCCGGTTCGCGCTGTCCTGGCATCCGGACCTGCAGCTGGACGCGTTGATGGGCCAGCGGGCCGGTTCGGAGCAGCTCTTGCAGGAGCAAGCCGGCCGGTTCGCCTCCCGGGCGAGCTACATCGCCGAGTTCTCCTTCCACGACGAGTTCCATCCGGAGCGGACGGAAGACGGCGGGGTCGTGGACGGCGACGACTATGGCTTGCTCCTCCATGATCCGGAGGGGAGCTCGGAGGAGATAGGCGTCTACCGCAACGCGGATGCTGAGGAGGGCACCGGCACCTCGCTGGACCCGGAGGCCGTGAGGGGAGAGCCGTCGATGTCGCGACGTGGCGCTGGAGATGCCTGAGACACTTTGTGTAAAATCTGTTAAATAGCAGGTCCACCCACCCACTAGGGGTTTTTAGGGTGTAATGAACTCGGGCCGTGGGCCTTTTCTTAAATACTTGTAGATGTCGTGGGTGCTTTTGCTTTTTTTGCCTTCCGTTTTTTGGACCGATTTCATGCGCTTTTCCTTTCTCAAACCTCCCCCCCGCGAGTCAGACGGCCGAGGCTCCGGTCCGTGACAAGGAGTTCGGTTCTTTGAGAGGAGCACGCAGGACTTGGGTCCCTCGAAACGTTGAGCGCGAGCGAAACACCCACTGGGCCGGCTGGTGGCAATCCGGCAAAGCCGGTTGGCGACCAGCCGGTCGTGCGGCTGTTCATTTGATGAATGGCGGGCCGGGTTGATCGACCCGACAACCTTTGGCTTAGTGTATGAAGCGTAAAGGAGTTTTGGCCCGTTGTGCTTGCCAGCCGACAGCCAAAGCTGGGTCTGTGGCTTTAGGGCGAAGTGGGGGACCGCGGCATCCTAACTTTATCAGGAATCACCAAGTAAGGCGGCGGGGTAGCGACCGAGCCGGCCAGCCCCCGAGCCCCCGGGTCGAGCGAGTCGGACCGGTGGCCGGGTTCAGTAGTATAGTGATGCAAGAAAATAGGGACACAATAAATTGGTCGACAAAAGGCAGCCCCCGAGTCTCGTTCGGGGACCCCATAGTTTCATGCGTTTACAAAAGGCGATGATACATACGCTCGTGCGGCTAACTGTAAAACGGGCGGAGGAGTTCCGCGTTCCACGGCCGGGTCGTTTCTTCACCGGCGGTGTCCTTCTTGCGCTTCCTCGACTTGCATGCATCGATGAGGTAGTAGGCGTTGCGGTCGCGCAAGGCCCTGCTGACGACGAATGGGCCCTCCCATGGAGGGGACAGCTTGTGCTGGCCTGCCTGCTCTTGGACGAGTCGGAGGACGAGGTCGCCCTCGCGGAACGCGAGGGGCTTGATCTTCTTGCTGTGGTAGTGCCTCAGGCCTTGTTGGTAGATGGCCGAGCGACTGAGCGCCAGGAGGCGTGCTTCTTCGAGCAGGTCGACGCCATCTTCGCGGGCTTCTCTGGCTTCGGCTTCGGTGTACATCGCGACGCGCGGCGAGTCGAACTCGACGTTGGTCGGGATGACGGCTTCGGCTCCGTAGACGAGGAAGAACGGGGTGAACCCGGTTGACTGATTCGGCGTGGTGCGTAGACTCCAGAGAACGGCTGGCAACTCGTCAAGCCAGCTGCCGGGTGAGCGGATGAGCGGCTCGACGAGTCGCGGCTTGACGCCGGACAGGATGAGTCCATTGACCCGCTCGACCTGCCCGTTGGACTGCGGATGCGCAACGGAGGCCAGGTCGAGGCGGATGCCGGAGATGGAGCAGTATTGCTCGAGCGCGCCCTTGGCGAAGTTGGTGCCGTTGTCGGTGATGATGCTGTTCGGCATGCCGTAGCGCACCGCTATGTCCTTGATGAACCGGACGACTGTTGGCCCGTCCAGTTTCTTGATTGGTCTTGCCTCGATCCACTTGGTGAATTTGTCCACTACCACCAGCAAGTGCGTCATGCCGCCTCGGGCGGTTTTGAAGGGTCCCACCATGTCGAGTCCCCAGACCGCGAAGGCCCAGGCGATCGGTATGGTGCGGAGTGCTGACGCCGGCTAGTGGCTGCGTTTGCTGAAACGCTGGCATCCCTCACACTTGAGGACGAGCGACTCGGCGTCTTGGAGGGCCGTGGGCCAGTAGAAGCCGTGGCGGAACGCCTTGGCCACTAGGGATCGTGATGCGGCGTGGTGCCCACACTCGCCCTGATGTATGTCGAGGAGGATGTCGATGCCCCGCTCCTGCTCGACGCAGCGCTGGAACACGCCAGTGGAGCTGCGCTTGACGAGCTCGGTGTTGATGATGCTATAGGCGGACGCCCGGTGCTGCACTTGCCAAGCTTCGGTCTCGTCCATGGGGAGAACCCCGTTCTCCAAAAATTCTGATATTGAGAGGGCCCAAGATGGAGCCGTAACCACGGCGAAGACGGCCACCAGGGTGGGTTCCGAGTCGGCAGCCCCCGAGCCGGGTTGAGCAGCCCCCAAGTCGGGGATGGCGACGGCCGGGTCCGGGACGATGGTGGCCGGGTCGAGCTGAGCAGCCCCCGGGCCGGGTTCAGCAGTCCCCGGGCCGGGTTGAGGTGCTGCCGGGTCGTCTGGAACGTGACAGACTCGGAGTCCGGCGATGGCTTGACGGACGGCTTGCGCAGGTGCTCGAGGGAGACGTCGGACGGGATGGCTTGTCGTGACGAGGCGATCTTGGCAAGCGTGTCGGCTGCTTCATTCTCCGCGCGTGGGACGTGGAGGAACTCGCAGCCCTCGAAGGATCCGGACAGCTTCTGGACGAGGAAGCGGTAGCTTGCCATGTTGGAGTCACGGGCGTCCCATTCGCCGGAGCATTGCTGCACCACCAGGTCCGAGTCGTCATAGCACAGGATGCGCCGGATGCCGAGTTCCTTGGCCAGCCGGAGGCCGTGCACAAGGGCTTCGTACTCGGCGACGTTGTTGGAGGCGGCGAAGTGGATCTGGAGCGCGTAGCGGAGCCGGTCGCCCTTTGGGGACGATGGTACGATGCCGGCCCCCAAGCCGAGTCACATCTTGGACCCGTCGAAGTGCATGCGCCAATGCGTCGAGTCGGGAGGCGGCGGCAAGTACTGGGTTTCGGTCCAGTCGACGAGGAAGTCGGCCAGGGCTTGAGACTTGATCGCGGTGCGGGGCTCGTAGAGGATGGTGTGGCCGGCTAGCTGGAGCGCCCATTTGGCAACCCGGCCAGAGGCATCCCGGCACCCGATGATTTCTCCGATAGGCGCCGTGATGACCACGGTGACGACGTGCTCTTGGAAATACTGCTTCAGCTTCTTGGCGGTGAAGTACACGCCGTAACACATCTTCTGGTAGTGCGGGTAGTTCTGCTTGGAGATGGAGAGCACCTCACTCAGGTAGTAGACTGGGCGCTGGACGACTTAGATCTTGCCCTTCTCTGGTCGCTCGACCACCAGCACCATGCTGACCGCCCGCGAGGTCGCGACTATGTAGACCAACAGCGGCTCCTTGTCGGTCGGCGCGGCCAGGACTGGCGTGGTGGAGAGCATGCGCTTGAGGTCTTGGAAGGCCTCGTCTGCCTTGCCGTTCCATTCGAACGGGCTCATTTTCTTCATCAGCTGGTACAGGGGTAGCGCCCTCTCGCCCAGCCGGCTTAGAAACCGGCTGACCGAGGCCAAGCATCCGGTGAACTTCTGGACATCGCGCAGCCGAGCCGGCTTGCACATGCACTCGATGGCCTTGATCTTCTCCGGGTTCGCCTCAGTGCCGCGTTCCGAGACGAGGAAGCCGAGTAGCTTTCCGGTCGGGACGCCGAAGACGCATTTTTCCGGGTTAAGCTTGACCTTGTATTCGCGGAGGTTGGCGAAGGTTTCCTTCAAATCGTCGAGGAGCGTGAGGTGCTCCTTGGTCTTCACCACGATGTCGTCCACGTATACGTGGATATTGCGGCCGAGTTGCGGCAGCAGGCATTTCTGCATGCAGCGCTGGAAGGTGGCGCCGGCGTTCTTCAAGCCGAACGACATGGTGATGTAGCAATACGCCCCAAAGGGCGTGATGAAGGACGTCTTCAGGGCGTCGGCCGGGTCCAGCTTGATCTGGTGGTAGCCGGAGTAAGCGTCCAGGAAGGACAGGAGCTCACACCCGGCGGTCGAGTCGATGACTTGGTCGATCCGCGAGAGGGCGAACGGATCCTTGGGACAGGCCTTATTGAGGCTGGTGTAGTCGATACACATGCGCCAGGTCTTGTTCTTCTTCAGGACAAGGACTGGGTTGGCCAGCCACTCGGGGTGAAACACTTCCATTATGAAGCCAGCCGCCAAAAGCTTGGCGACCTCTTCACCAATGGTTCTTCTCTTCTCTTCGGAAAATCGTCGTAGGGGTTGATGGACAGGCTTGGCGTCCTTGCGGACATGAAGTTTGTGCTCGGCGTACTTCCTCGGGATACCCGGCATGTCCTTGGGGGTCCATGCGAAGATATCCCGATTCTCACAGAGGAAGTCGACGAGCTCGCCTTCCTATTTGCTGTCGAGGCGTGCGCCTACGACAACGTACTTGCTGCAGCTGGGGTCTTCTGGGTTGAGCTTCACTTTCTTGGTCTCCTTGGAGGGCTTGAAGGCGGCCTCGTCGGCCGGGTCCGGGGTCGGGATTGACGCGGTGGAGGCCTCGCCTGCCAGGGCGACGATCCGGTCGAGCTGGCGCCGCTCCTCGGCAATGACCAGCGACTCGGCCAACTTGGAGCCGTCTCGGGCGCACTCCAGGGACTTGTGGTAATCGCCGGCGACGGTGATGAGGCCCTTGGGACCTGGCATCTTCATCTTAAGATACACGTAGTGGGGAACCGCCATGAACTTGGCGAGCGCGGGCCGGCCCAGCAACGCGTGATACGCGCTGGACAGGTCCACCACCTCGAACCAGATCGGTTCACGCCGGAAGTGGCCGCTGTCACCGAACAGGACATCTAGCCGGACCTGGCCAATGGGGGAGCAGGAGAGGCCGGGTACGATGCCGTGGAAGATCGTTCGGGTTGGCTACAGGTCCTCGGCCTTGAGGCCGAGCTTGGTCATCGTGTCGCGGTAGAGGATGTTGATGCTGCTGCCGCCGTCGATGAGGACTCGGGAGAACTTGCATGTGCGCCGCGCGACGATGGTGGGGTTGAGGACGAGGGCGTAACCACCCAGGCTCGGCATGACTGCCGGGTGATCCTCCCGGGTCCAGGTGATCAGGCGATCCGACCAATGCATGAACTCCGGTTTGGCCGGGACGACGTTGTTCACCTCCTGCCAAAGGAGGCGCTCGCGGCGCTTGTCGTCGCGGAGGCTGGTGAAGACGATGTAGGGCGCGCTCTGGTCCGGGTAGGCGTCGTCACGCATCGCGCCGCCAGCCGGAGGCGGCGGTGGATGCGGAGGCGGCTGCCCCGCGCCTGGAGCCGGAGCCGGAGGGGGCGGGACGTCGACCCTCATGATGCGCTTGGTGATGGCGCACTGCCGAAGCGTGTGCGTGGAGGGTCTTGCGCCGCTGTGGTGCTTGCAGGGGGCGGCGAGCATCTGCTCGAAGCTAATGGCGGGTTGCCATGCCGTCTTGCCGGTTTGCCGGCGCTTCGCCGCCGGGTCCGCCGCGGGCTCGGTGGCCGCGACGAGCCGGTTGTCGTGACGCGGCGCCGGCTGGTCGGCCTTGCGCTTGTTGTTCTGGTGATGCTGCTGCTGGCTGCTTTCGCCGGCCGGCTTTGGAGGGGGAACCGGCTTCGCCTTGCCGGCTTCATCCAGCGCCACCTGGATCTTCATGGCGTAGTCGGTGTTGGCGTACTTGTCCGCCGTCACCATGAGCGCGGCTATGGTGGCCGGCTCGGAGCGTAAGAGCTTGTGCTTGAGGAGGGTGCCGTCTCGGCACCCGCTGACGAAGTACTGGATCGCCTGGACTTCATGGATGCCCTCGCAGCTGTTCTGGAGCTCGGTCCAGCGTGCGAGGTACTCGTGACCGGTCTCCGTAGGCCCTTGCACGCACATGGCGAGCTGGCTAGGGCGGCCGGGTCGCTTGTAGGTCCCCGTGAAGTTGCGGACGAAGGCTTCCTCGAAATCCACCCACGTGTTGATGCTGCCCATCGGCAGGCTATTCAACCACGTGCGGGCCGACCCTTGGAGCATGAGCAGTGCATAGCGCATGGCGAGACGACGATTGGCACCGGTGATGCCAATGGCCGTGGTGTAGTCGGTGAGCCAGTCTTCTGGCTTCACCGTCCCATTGTACTTGGGGGTGTCGCGGGGGAGCATGAATCCTTTGGGGAAGGGCTCCCCCCGGATGCGCGGACCGAAGCACGCTGGCCCGATAGCGCCGCTCTCCTCCACCTCGAGGGAGCGAGCGAGCTGATCGAGGCGGTGGCGAGCGTCGGTGTCGTCGATGGCGCGCGGGCCGAGTCAACTTGCGGCCAGGCCACGGGGGGCCGGGTCGGTTGGAGCCGGACGCCGGCCATGCTGGCCGGGTCAGCGTTGGGTCTCTAGGATGGGCTCGTCGCCCAATCCGCCGGCGGCTGTCCGGAACGCGCCAAGTCTGGGCTTGGCCGGAGTGCGACTCGCCGGGTGGCAAGGAAGCGGTGTGCAGAAGTTCGCCGGGCCCGCCAAGGCGGGCGGAGCCGGATCCCGCTGGCTTGGCGAGCTGGTTGAGGCGGTCCTGCTGGGTGTTGGCGGCATGGAGGAGTTCACGCATCCGCCCGATGCGCTGTTTCAGCTCCTCACCCGCGAGCTGGTCCAGGCCGACTGCGGCTACCTGGGCAACGCGCATGTTCTTCGCTGGGGTCTCGTAGACGGTTGGGACGACGCCGAGGGCCCGTCCGATCGCTCTTCCCCGGGCACGCACATCGGCGACCCGGCTTGGCTCGGCCGTGGCGGGCGTGAATCCGTAGGCGGCGTCGCGCTCCAGCTGAGCGACGTCCAGGCGGCGCTGAGTGGCGGCGAGCGTCTCAGATAGGTCCAGCATCTGCTGGCGCCTTTCCTCGAGCTGGGTTCGGGCCTCAGCGACGTTGGTGGCGTCGACGTCGGTGCCGATGGGGATGCGGAGGCTCTGCATCGCGGCGCGCAACAGATCGGACGGCTTGATCCGATCCGCTGCGGCCCTGGCTTCGGCAGCCTTCCTTGTCTTGCTTGACGAGGAGGAGGCGCCGTCGCCCGCGACGAATTCCTCCACAAGGACGTCCATTGCCCTGGCGGAAATGCTGCCGCCGAGGGAGAGGGGAGATTCGGAGTAGCTGAGCACCTCGCTGGGGTACTCGTCGGCCGCGAACGCATCGGAAATGTGCAGCGCGGCGAAGGAGGCGGCAAGCGCGCCGACGACGTCGTCCGCCAGCGCGACGGATTCGTCGGTGTAGGAGAAGGGCCCCGTCTGAAGCATGCTCCCGGCCAGCTCCTCGAGCTGCCCCACGGTGGGCGCCAACTGTCGTGGTGGGCGCACGGCAGATGTCAAGGGATGGCTAAGAAGAGGAGGAGGCTCGAGGGCGCTGGTGGGCTCCAGAGGCGAGGTTGGCATGAGCGGGCGCGGGACGCCGGACATACCCAGGTTCGGGGCTCTCCGGAGAGATAATACCCCTAGTCCTGCCGAGTGTAGTTGGATGATCGATAGTACAATGTTGCTCCTGGAGCTGTATGAGGGAGGAAGGAAGCTGGCCAAGGCTTGGGCTGCCCCTTCTCTCCGGTGTTGCTGTTTTTGTGGCTAGTCCTCCTGCTTCGCCTCTCGAATGATCGTGGGCTCCCGGGGGTTTTATAGTCCAACCCCTCGGGGGTACAATGGTAATGTTATAAGTCGGTGGGTCCGTGTTGTCGGTGTCCGGGGACCCGGGCTGGGCCCCGCTGAGGGCTTGTGGTTCGCCGGGTTCCCCTAGGTGCGGGCCCTGCAAGCCTAGGAGACTGTGCGCCGTCTTGTCGATCGTCAGGGCATGGCCGAGTCGAGTCGCGTACAGTGCTCTCCGATAGGTTGCCGCTTGCTGTCTTCAGCGGTGAGGGTGGGGGCACTATTGCCACGCCAGCCCTGGTTAGCGGGTAGGTGAGGGGCATTGTTGCCACGTTCCTGCTGACCAGAGGCATGGGCGGGGCACTGTTGCCTCGGTCATCGTTGATTGAAGTCTCGCCCCCGTCATACGGCCTGGATGGGACGGGAGTTGACTCGCGGCTGGATTGCGTAGCACGCCATGGGTGGCGCTGGCTTTGTGAGGACGCTTTGGCTGTGCCGGGTTCGGCTATCTTGCGCCAGTTGTTGGGGCCGAGTCGACGTGTCTTGCCGGGTCGGCTAGTCTGGCCGGCTTGGGGGGCTTGGCCGGGTCGAGCGACCAGGCCAAGCGCGCGCCGGTATTGAGGGGCGGTGCCAGCCCCATTGTTTTTTGAAGAGGATCCGGGTTCCGTTGCCTACCCGGGGTCCATCCCCGCGAGACCTGGCGTCTGGGGGGTAGACGCCGGGAACCCTGGCGTCTAGCCCTGGAGTCCGAGAAGGACTCTTTCCTTTCGGGCAAAACCGACTTTGAGGAGGCTTTTACTCCAAGTTTCGACCCCAGGGCTCAACATATAAATAAAGGGGTAGGGCTAGCACCCAAGACACATCAAGGAACACCAAGCCGTGTGCCGGCAACCCCATCCCCTCTAGTTTATCCCCCGTCATAGTTTTCGTAGTGCTTAGGCGAAGCCCTGCGGAGATTGTTCTTCACTAACACTGTCACCACGCCGTCGTGCTGCCGGAACTCATCTACTACTTCGCCCCTCTTGCTGGATCAAGAAGGCGAGGACGTCATCGAGCTGAACGTGTGCTGAACGCGGAGGTGCCGTACGTTCGGTACTTCATCAGGACGGATCATGAAGGTGTATGACTACATCAACTGCATTGATAAACGCTTCCGCTTACGGTCTACGAGGGTACGTAGACAACACTCTCCCCACTTGTTGCTATGCATCACCATGATCTTGCGTGTGCGTAGGAAAAATTTGAAATTACTACGTTCCCCAACAGTGGCATCCAAGCTAGGTTTTATGCGTAGATGTTATATGCACGAGTAGAACACAAGTGAGTTGTGGGCGATACAAGTCATACTGCTTACCAGCATGTCATACTTTGGTTCGACGGTATTGTTGGATGAAGCGGCCTTGACCGACATTACGCGTACGCTTACGCGAGACTAGTTCTACCGACGTGCTTTGCACAAAGGTGGCTAGCGGGTGTCAGTTTCTCCAACTTTAGTTGAACCGAGTATGGCTACGCCCGGTCCTTGAGAAGGTTAAAACAGCACTAACTTGATGAACTATCGTTGTGGTTTTGATGCGTAGGTAAGAACGGTTCTTGCTCAGCCCGTAGCAGCCACGTAAAACTTGCAACAACAAACTAGAGGACGTCTAACTTGTTTTTGCAGGGCATGTTGTGATGTGATATGGTCAAAACATGATGCTATAATTATTGTATGAGATGATCATGTTTTGTAACGGAGTTATCGGCAACTGGCAGGAGCCATATGGTTGTCCCTTTATTGTATGCAATGCAATCACCCTGTAATTGCTTTACTTTATCACTAAGCGGTAGCGATAGTCATAGAAGCAATAGTTGGCGAAACGACAACGATGCTACGATGGAGATCAAGGTGTCGCACCGATGACGATGGTGATCATGACGGTGCTTTGGAGATGGAGATCAAAGGCACAAGATAATGATGGCCATATCATATCACTTATATTGATTGCATGTGATGTTTATCTTTTATGCATCTTATTTTGCTTAGATCGACGGTAGCATTATAAGATGATCTCTCACTAAATTTCAAGGTATAAGTGTTCTCCCTGAGTATGCACCGTTGCGAAAGTTCTTCATGCTGAGACACCACGTGATGATCGGGTGTGATAAGCTCTACGTTCAAATACAACGGGTGCAAGACAGTTTTGCACACGCGGAATACTCAGGTTAAACTTGACGAGCCTAGCATATGAAGATATGGCCTCGGAACACTGAGACCAAAAGGTCGAGCGTGAATCATATAGAAGATATGATCAACATAGTGATGTTCACCATTGAAAACTACTCCATCTCACGTGATGATCGGACATGGTTTAGTTGATATGGATCACGTGATCACTTAGATGATTAGAGGGATGTCTATCTAAGTGGGAGTTCTTAAGTAATATGATTAATTGAACTTTAATTTATGATGAACTTAGTCCTGGTAGTATTAGCATTTCTATGTTGTAGATCAATAGCTCGCGTGTAGCTCCCCTGTTTTATTTTTGATATGTTCCTCGAGAAAACTAAGTTGAAAGATGTTAGTAGCAACGATGCGGATTGGATCCGTGATCTAAGGATTATCCTCATTGCTGCATAGAAGAATTATGTCCTTGATGCACCGCTAGGTGACAGACCGAGTGCAGGAGCAGATGCAGACGTTATGAACGTTTGGCAAACTCGATATGATGACTACTTGATAGTTTAGTGCACCATCCTTTACGGCTTAGAATTGGGGCTTCAAAGACGTTTTTGAAACGCCACGGAGCATATGAGATGTTCCAAGAGTTGAACTTAGTATTTCAAACTCATGCCCATGTTGAAAGGTATGAGACCTTTGACAAGTACTTTGCCTACAAGATGGAGGAGAATAGCTCAGCTAGTAAGCATGTGCTCATAATGTCTGAGTACTACAATCACTTGAATCAAGTGGGAGTTAATCTTTCAGATAAGATAGTGATTGACAGAGTTCTCTAGTCACTATCACCAGGTTACTAGAACTTCGTGATGAACTATAATATGCAAGGGATAACGGAAACGATTCCCAAGCTCTTCGTGATGATGAAATCGACGAAGGTAGAAATCAAGAAAAGCATCAAGTGTTGATGGTTGACAAGACCACTAGTTTCAAGAAAAAGGGCAAAGGGAAGAAGGGGAACTTCAAGAAGAACATCAAGCAAGTTGCTACTCAAGTGAAGAAGCCCAAGTCTAGACCTAAGCCTAAGACTAAGTGCTTCTACTGCAAAGGGACTGGTCACTAGAAGCGGAACTGCCCCAAGTATTTGGCGGATAAGAAGGATGGCAAAGTGAATAAAGGTATATTTGATATACAGATTATTGATGTGTATTTTACTATTGTTCGTAGCAACCCCTCGGCATTTGATACTGGTTCAGTTGCTAAGAGTAGTAACTCGAAACGGGAGTTGCAGAATGAACATAAACTAGTTAAGGGCGAGGTGATGATGTGTGTTGGAAGTAGTTCCAAGATTGATATGATCATTATCGCACACTTCCTATACTTTCGGGATTAGTGTTAACCTAAATAAGTGTTATTTGGTGTTTGCGTTGAGCATGAATATGATTTGATCATGTTTATTGCAAAACGGTTATTCAGTTAAGTTAGAGAATAATTGTTGTTCTGTTTACATGAATAAAACCTTCTATGGTCATACACCCAATGAAAATGGTTTGTTGGATCTCGATCGTAGTGATACACATATTCATAATATTGAAGCCAAAAGATGCAAAGTTAATAATGATAGTGCAACTTATTTGTGGCACTGCCGTTTGGGTCATATTAGTGTAAAGCGCATGAAGAAACTCCATTCTGATGGACTTTTGGAATCACTTGATTATGAATCACTTGGTACTTGTGAACCATGCCTCATGGGCAAGATGACTAAGACTCCATTCTCCGAAACAATGGAGCGAGCAACTGACTTATTGGCAATAATACATACTGATGTATGCGGTCCGATGAGTGTTAAGGCTCGCGGCAAGTATCGTTATTTTCTCATCTTCACATATGATTTGAGCAGATATGGGTATATCTACTTGATGAAACATAAGTCTCAAACATTTGAAAAGTTCAAAGAATTTCAGAGTGAAGTGGAAAAACATCATAACAAGAAAATAAAGTTTCTACGATTTGATCGTGGAGGAGAATATTTGAGTTACGAGTTTGGTCTTCATTTGAAACAATGCGGAATAGTTTCGCAACTCACGCCACCTAGAACACCACAGCGTAATGGTGTGTCCGAACATCGTAACAGTACTTTATTAGATATGGTGCAATCTATGATGTCTCTTACAGATTTACCACTATCAGTTTTGGGGTTATGCATTAGAGACAGCTGCATTCACGTTAAATAGGGCACCATCTAAATCCGTTGAGACGACACCATATGAACTGTGTGGTTTGGCAAGAAATCAAAGTTGTCGTTTCTTAAAGTTTGGGGTTGTGATGCTTATGTGAAAAATTTCATCCTGATAAGCTCAAACCCAAACCGGAGAAATGTGTCTTCATAGGATACCCAAAGGAGACAATTGGGTACACGTTCTATCACAGATCCGAAGGCACGACATTCGTTGCTAAGAATGGATCCTTTCTAGAGAAGGAGTTTCTCTCGAAAGAAGTGAGTGGGAGGAAAGTAGAACTTGATGAGGTAATTGTACCTGCTCCCTTATTGGAAAGTAGTTCATCACAGAAATCTGTTCCTGTGACTCCTACACCAATTAGTGAGGAAGCTAATGATGATGATCATGTAACTTCAGATCAAGTTACTACCGAACCTCGTAGGTCAACCAGAGTGAGATCCGCACCAGAGTGGTACAGTAATCCTGTTCTGGAGGTCATGTTACTTGACCATGATGAACCTACGAACTATGAGGAAGCAATGATGAGCCCATATTCCGCGAAATGGCTAGAGGCCATGAAATCTGAGATGGGATCCATGTATGAGAACAAAGTGTGGACTTTGGTTGACTTGCCCGATGATCGGCAAGCCATAGAAAATAAATGGATCTTCAAGAGGAAGACAGACACTGATAGTAGTGTTACTATCTATAAAGCTAGACTTGTCGAAAAGGGTTTTGACAAAGTTCAAGGTGTTGACTATGATGAGATTTTCTCACTCGTAGCGATGCTTAAGTCTATCCGAATCATGTTAGCAAATTGCCACATTTTATGAAATCTGGCAAATGGATGTCAAAACTACATTCCTTAATGGATTTCTTAAAGAAGAGTTGTATATGATGCAACCAGAAGGTTTTGTCGATCCTAAAGGTGCTAACAAAATGTGCAAGCTCCAGCGATCCATCTATGGACTAGTGCAAGCATCTCGGAGTTGGAATATACGCTTTGATGTGTTGATCAAAGCATATAGTTTTATACAGACTTGTGGTGAAGCCTGTATTTACAAGAAAGTGAGTGGGAGCACTACAACCTTTCTGATAAGTATATGAGAATGACATATAGTCGATCGGAAATGATGTAGAATTTTCTGTAAAGCATAAAGGAGTGTTTGAAAGGAGTTTTTCAAAGAAAGACCTTGGTGAAGCTGCTTACATATTGAGCATCAAGATCTATAGAGATAGATCAAGACGCTTGATAATTTTTTTCAATGAGTACATACCTTGATAAGTTTTTGAAGTAGTTCAAAATGGAACAGTCAAAGAAAGAGTTCTTTCCTGTGTTGCAAGGTGTGAAGCTGAGTAAGACTGAAAACCCGACCACGGCAGAAGATAGAGAGAGAATGAAAGTCATTCCCTATGCCTCAGCTATAGGTTCTATAAAGTATGCCATGCTGTGTACCAGACCTATTGTATACCCTGCCCTGAGTTTGGCAAGGGAGTACAATAGTGATCTAGGAGTAGATCACTGGACATTGGTCAAAATTATCCATAGTGGAATAAGGATATGTTTCTCGGTTATGGAGGTGACAAAAAGTTCATCGTAAAGGGTTACGTCAATGCAAAGTTTGGTGCTGATCCGGATGACTAAATCTCAATCTGGATACATATTGAAAGTGGGAGCAATTAGCTAGAGTAGCTCCGTGCAGAGCATTGTTGACATAGAAATTTGCAAAATACATACGGATCTAAATTTGGCAGACCCGTTGACTAAACTTCTCTCACAAGCAAAATATGATCACACCTTTGTACTCTTTCGGTCTTAATCCCATGGCGATGTGAACTAGATTGCTGAATCTAGTAAACTATGGGTGTTAATCACATGGTGATGTGAACTATTGATGTTAAATCACATGGCGATGTAATCCAGATTATTTACTCTAGTGCAAGTGGGAGACTGAAGGAAATATGCCCTAGAGGCAGTAATAAAGTTATTATTTATTTCCTTATATCATGGTTTATTATCATGCTAGAATTGTATTAACCGGAAACATGATACATGTGAGAATACATAGACAAATAGAGTGTCACTAGTATGCCTCTACTTGACTAGCTCGTTGATCAAAGATGGTTATGTTTCCTAGCCATAGACATGAGTTGCCATTTGATTAACGGGATCACATCATTAGGAGAATGAAGTGATTGACTTGACCCATTCCGTTAGCTTAGCACTTGGTCGTTTAGTATGTTGCTATTGCTTTCTTCATGACTTATACATGTTCCTATGACTATGAGATTATGCAACTCCCGTTTACCGGAGGAACACTTTGTGTGCTACCAAACGTCACAACGTAACTGGGTGATTATAAAGGTGCTCTACAGGTGTCTCCGAGGTACTTGTTGAGTTGGCATATTTCGAGATTAGGATTTGTCACTCCGATTGTCGGAGAGGTATCTCTGGGCCCACTCGGTAATACACATCACTATAAGCCTTGCAAGCATTGTAACTAATGAGTTAGTTGCGGGATGATGTATTACGGAACGAGTAAAGAGACTTGCCGGTAACGAGATTGAACTAGGTATTGAGATACCGACGATCGAACCTCGGGCAAGTAACATACCGATGACAAAGGGAACAACGTATGTTGTTATGCGGTTCGACCGATAAAGATCTTCGTAGAATATGTAGGAGCCAATATGGGCATCCAGGTTCCGCTATTGGTTATTGACCAGAGAGATGTCTCAGTCATGTCTACATAGTTCTCGAACCCGTAGGGTCCGCACGCTTAACATTCGTTGATGATATAGTATTTATGAGTTATGTATGTTGGTAACCGAATGTTGTTCAGAGTTCCGGATAAGATCACGGACATGACGAGGTACTCCGGAATGGTCCAGAGATAAAGATTGATATATGGGATAATACTGTTTGGTCTCCGGAAGGGTTCCGGAATTCATCGGAAGGGGTTCCGGATGTTTCCCGAAATGTTTGGGTACGAGAACACTTTATTTGGGCCAAAGGGGAAAGCCCACAAGGCTTTTGGAAGGTGCAAAAGGAAGTTTTGCGGAGACCAGAGGCTAGACGCCAGGAACCCTGGCGTCTAGGGGGTAGACGCCGGGAACCCGGGCATCTAGCCCTGGAGTCCAAGAAGGACTCTTACCTTTCGGGCAAAACCGACTTTGAGGAGGCTTTTACTCCAAGTTTCGACCCGAGGGCTCAACATATAAATAGAGGGGTAGGGCTAGCACCCAAGACACATCAAGGAACACCAAGCCGTGTGCCGGCAACCCCGTCCCCTCTAGTTTATCCTCCGTCATAGTTTTTGTAGTGCTTAGGCGAAGCCCTGCGGAGATTGTTCTTCACCAACACTGTCACCACGCCGTCGTGCTGGCGGAACTCATCTACTACTTCGCCCCTCTTGTTGGATCAAGAAGGCGAGGACGCATCGAGATGAATGTGTGCTGAACGCGGAGGTGCCGTACATTCGGTACTTGATCAGGACGGATCGTGAAGGTGTACGACTACATCAACCGCGTTGGTAAACGCTTCCGCTTACAGTCTACGAGGGTACGTAGACAACACTCTCCCCACTCGTTGCTATGCATCACCATGATCTTGCGTGTGCGTTGGAAAATTTTGAAATTACTACGTTCCCCAACACCATAAACCCACCACATATCCTTCCTCAAAACAGCCACCATACCTACCTATTATGGCATTTCCATAGCCATTCCGAGATATATTGCCATGCAACTTTCCACTGTTTCGTTTATTATGACACGCATCATCATTGTTATATTGCTTTGCATGATCATGTAGTTGACATCGTATTTGTGGCAAAGCCACGATTCATAATTCTTTCATACATGTCACTCTTGATTCATTGCACATCCCGGTACACCACCGGAGGCATTCATATAGAGTCATATTTTCTTCTAGTATCGAGTTGTAATTCTTGAGTTGTAAGTAAATAAAAGTGTGATGATCTTCATTATTAGAGCATTGTCCCATGTGAGGAAATAAAAAAAGGAGAAAGGAAAAAAAGAGAAGGCCCAAAAAAATGAGAGAAAAAGAGAGAAGGGACAATGTTGCTATCCTTTTTGCCACACTTGTGCTTCAAAGTAGCACCATGATCTTCATGATAGAGAGTCTCTTATGTTGTCACTTTCATATACTAGTGGGAATTTTTCATTATAGAACTTGGCTTGTATATTCCAACGATGGGCTTCCTCAAATTGCCCTAGGTCTTCATGAGCAAGCAAGTTGGATGCACACCCACTTAGTTTCTTTTTGAGCTTTCATACACTTATAGCTCTAGTGCATTCGTTCCATGGCAATCCCTACTCACTCACATTGATATCTATTAATGGGCATCTCCATAGCCCGTTGATACGCCTAGTTGATGTGAGACTATCTCCTTCTTTTTGTCTTCTCCACAACCACCATCTATTCCACCTATAGTCCTATGTCCATGGCTCACACTCATGTATTGTGTGAAAGTTGAAAAGGTTTGAGAACATCAAAAGTATGAAACAATTGCTTGGCTTGTCATCGGGGTAGTGCATGATTTGAATATTTTGTGTGATGAAGATGGAGCATAGCCAGACTATATGATTTTGTAGGGATAAGCTTTCTTTGGCCATGTTATTTTGAGAAGACATAATTATTTTGTTAGTATGCTTGAAGTATTATTATTTTTATGTCAATATTAAACTTTTGTTTTGAATCTTACGGATCTGAACATTCATGCCACAATAAAGAGAATTACATGGATAAATATGTTAGGTAGGATTCCGCATCAAAAATTCTGTTTTTATCCTTTACCTACTCAAGGACGAGCAGGAATTAAGCTTGGGGATGCTTGATACGTCTCCAACGTATCTATAATTTTTTGATTGTTCCATGCTATTATATTATCTGTTCTGTATATTTTATATGCATTAATATGCTATTTTATATGATTTGTTGGACTAAACTATTAACCTAGAGCCCAGTGCCAGTTTCTGTTTTTTCCTTGTTTTAGAGTTTCGCAGAAAAGGAATACAAACGGAGTCCAAACGGAATAAAACTTTCGCGATGATTTTTCTTGGACCAGAAGACACCCAGGAGACTTGGAGTGCAAGTCAGAAGAGCCACGAGGCGGCCACACGGGTGGAGGGCGCGCCCCCCGACCTTGTGGGCCCCTCGTAGACCCCCTGACCTAGATCTTCCTCCTATATATATACTCTTATACCCCAAAAACATCCAGGGGAGCCACGAAACCACTTTTCCACCGCCGCAACCTTCTGTACCTGTGAGATCCCATCTTGGGGCCTTTTCCGTCATCCTGCCGGAGGGGGATTCGATCACGGAGGGCTTCTACATCAACACCATTGCCTCTCCGATGAAGCGTGAGTTGTTTTATTCAGACCTACGGGTCCATAGCTAGTAGCTAGATGGCTTCTTCTCTCTCTTTGATTCTCAATACAAAGTTGTTCTTGGAGATCTATTCGATGTAATACTCTTTTGCGGTGTGTTTGCCGAGATCCGATGAATTGTGGATTTATGATCAACTTATCTGTGAATATTATTTGAATCTTCTCTGAATTCTTATATGCATGATTTGATATCTTTGCAAGTCTCTTCGAACTATCGATTTGGTTTGGCCAACTAGATTGGTTTTTCTTGCAATGGGAGAAGTGCTTAGCTTTGGGTTCAATATTGTGGTGTCCTTTCCCAGTGACAGTAGGGGCAGCAAGGCACGTATTGTATTGTTGCCATCGAGGATAAAAAGATGGGGTTTTCATCATATTGCTTGAGTTAATTCCTCTACATCATGTCATCTTGCTTAAAGTGTTACTCCGTTCTTTATGAACTTAATACTCTAGATGCATGCTAGATAGCGGTCGATGTGTGGAGTAATAGTAGTAGATGCAGAATTGTTTTGGTCTACTTGACACGGACGTGATGCCTATACTCATGATCATTGCCTTAGATACTGTCATAACTTTTTGCGCTTTTCTATCAATTGCTCGACAGTAATTTGTTCACCCACCGTAATAAATTCTATATTGAGAGAAGCCTCTAGTGAAACCTATGGCCCCCGGGTCTATTTTACAACATATTAGTTTCCCGTCAACTTGCCAATTTCTGTCGCCGTTCCCTTACTTTACAATCTTTTACTTTCCGTTCCATAAGCCAAAAATACCACAAATATTACTTTACCGTTTATCCATCTCTATCAGATCTCACTTTGCGAATAACCGTGAAGGGATTAACAACCCCTTTGTCGCGTTGGTGTTTGTTTGTGCAGGTATTCAGTGGCTTGTCGCGTTGTCTCCTAGTGGATTGATACCTTGGTTCTCAAAACTAAGGGAGATACTTACGCTACTTTGCTGCATCACCCTTTCCTCTTCAAGGGAAAAACCAACGCAAGCTCAAGAGGTACGTAGTAGGGCCCCGTCGCCAGCGCCAACCACCGGAGATCGGGTCGCGGCTAGGTGGCCGGATGTGATGGAGGAGGCTTTTAATAGCTCCTCCATCGTCGCAGAACACCGCGCCCTGATGGGCGTGGTTTTACAAAGTATTCAGTCCGTTAACAGAGGACTGAAGGAGGCTTTTGGCGGCCTCCTGACGGGCTTCGAGGTAAGCCATGTAATATCCTTTTTATGAAAAGAGTTTAATATTTAAGGTCATGCAATCCTCATATATAGCAGCCCCCGAGTCTCTGTCAGGATTGAAAAAACCTGGCGGAGGATCAAGAATCAATAAATCGGGAGTCTAATGTGTATGAGCTGTTGTGTAGGCCTCATCTTTGACAGCAGCTGCCAATGCGGCGGAGCTAGCTGAGGTGAATCGAAAGCTCAAGAGCTCCGATGAGGAGCTCAACCTTCTGAACAAGCATTTCAATGAAGCACAAGGTTGGTCCGGACTAGAAATGTTTAATAGTTCGGTTTGCTTTTAGCGAGCAAAGTATTCGGGGTTAACCCTAAGCAAAAATTGATTCGTTATGAATGTAGTTGTAGCTGCGGAGGTCGAGAGCCTCATGGTGGAGCAAGAGTCCGCCGAATTGTCGACGGTGAAAACCGTAAGTGACAAGCACGAGGTTAGAGTGGCCGAGGTGCAGTAGGAGCTCAAGGATGCCATCACTAAATGTGAGGACCTTGAGCAGAAAAATTAGGGTCAAGCCACTGGACTGTCCTCAATGAAGCTGGAGCTCAAGGAGGCGAGGATGGAAATGCGGGGCGCCCAGAAGAACTCCGCCAAGTGAATCTTATTGCAGATGGTAAGCCATACTTACTGCAAAGTGTCTTTGGTGGTCACAGGTTCGCTTTGCTCACACGAGTCTGGCGTACCTCAGGCGCATTTACGGATCTTCTGAGGAGTGCGGCAAAGCATTTTGCGTCTCAAGAGGGCGATGCCGAGCATAGGCTGTTCTGGGCGCAGTTCCAGGCACCCAAGCACCCTCCCCTCCTGAGCAATCAAATGAAATAGCTGATGGAGTCGCACCGGATGGCGGAGCCGACCTTGAGGGACCTCTGTGTCTGGCTATGGCCTTCAGAGTCACCGCCGAGCAGCTACTTCGGCTTAGTGCAGAAGCTTTGAGACGCTGCACCCTGGATTGATGCTTTGAAACGCTCAGTATGCATCGAGGGAGCTCGGATGGCCTTTGCGAGGACCACGGTGCACTGGCCGAAGATCAAGCCGGTTGAGATGGCCACCGGATCCCCGCCCCTGGGAAGGAGCATAGGCACCCCGAGTAGTACTTTCCCCTTGTAATGGATGGTGCTCGGGCAATAGAGGCCCAGTGCTCCAAAGATGTAATTTATGAATGAACCGTACTATCATGTATCAGATGATAGTTGAATCTTTATGTTTCTGTAATGCGGCTCCTTTGTATGATGCATCATACTTTGTCTGTGTTTGTTTATTTTGACACCTATGCGGCCGTTTTAATCTGAAATTTACCAGTCATCGGCTTTAGCCCCCTTGTAGATGTTACAAGGGGTGTTTCTACCTCCGCACTATGACCCTTAGCCGACGTTGATACGTCTCCAACGTATCTACTTCTCATAACGCTTTTCCTCTTGTTTTAGACTCTAATTTGCATGATTTGAATGAAACTAACCCCGGACTAACGCTGTTTTCAGCAGAACTACTATGGTGTTGTTTTTGTGTAGAAATAAAAGTTCTCGGAATGGAACAAAACTTTGCGAGGATTTTTTTATATCAATAAAGAGAATTTCTGGAGCCAAGAGCCACCTGAGGGGGCACCTGGGTGGGCACAACCCACCAGGGTGCGCCTGCCCCCCCAGGCGTGCCCAGGTGGGTTGTCCCCACCCGGTGGTCCCGCAGACCCTGAAACCGATGCTATAAAATCCTATTTTTCCAGAAAAAAATTAGGGAGAAAGAATTATCGCGATCCACGAGACGGAGCCATCGTCACCTCCTCTTCTTCATCGGGAGGCCAGATCTGGAGTCCGTTTGGGGCTCCAGAGAGGGGGATCTTTGTTCTTCGTCATCACCAACCCTTCTCCATCGCCAATTCCATGATGCTCCCCACTGGGAGTGAGTAATTCCTTCGTAGGCTCGCTGGTCGGTGAGGAGTTGGATGAGATTCATCATGTAATCGAGTTAGTTTTGTTAGGGCTTGATCCCTAGTATCCACTATGTTCTGAGATTGATGTTGCTATGACTTTGCCATGCTTAATACTTTTCACTTTGGGCCCGGGTGCCATGATTTCAGATCTGAACCGTTTATGTTATCACCATTATATCCATGTTCTAGATCTGATCTTGCAAGTTATAGTCACCTACTACGTGTTATGATCCGGCAACCCCGGTGTGACAATAGTCAGGACCACTCCCGGTGATGACCGTAGTTTGAGGAGTTCATGTATTCACCGTGTGTTAATGCTTTGTTCTGGTTCTCTATTAAAAGGAGGCCTTAATATCCCTTAGTTTCCAATAGGACCCCGCTGCCACGGGAGGGTAGGACAAAAGATGTCATGCAAGTTCTTTCCATAAGCATGTATGACTATTTACGGAATACATGCCTACATTATATTTATGAACTGGAGCTAGTGTCGTATCGCCCTAGGTTATGACTGTTACATGATGAATAGCATCCGACAAATTACCGATCCAATCCCTACGAATTTATCCTATATTGTTCTTGCTAAGTTACTACTGCTATTGTTACTGTTGCACTTGCTGCAAAATCACTGCTATCATTGTTACCGTTACTATTGCTGTTGTCACTACTATCAAAACTATCATACTACTTTGCTACTGATCACCTTGCTGCAGATAATTAATCTCCAGGTGTGGTTGAATTGACAACTCAGCTGCTAATACTTGCAAATATTCTTTGGCTCCCCTTGTGTCGAGTCTATAAATTTGGGTTGAATACTCTACCCTCGAAAACTGTTGCGATCCCCTATACTTGTGGGTTAGCAAGACCTTTTTCTGGCGCCGTTGCCGGGGAACATAGCTATATTTGTTGAGTCACTTGGAATTATTATAAATTATTCACTATGAGGAATCTGAAGGATGGTAAGACTACAATTTTTCCCTCTAAGACGAGGGGAGGTAAGGAACTACCATCTAGCTCTGCTTTAGATTCACCTTCTATTATAAGTAAACTTGCAACACCAGCGCATGGTATTAATCCTGATATGTCGCAAGTTGTTGATGATGCTACTTCTGCTATGAATGATACTTATGATGATGCTAGTACCTTATTTGATGATGATGTGCCACTAGGTGATTTTCTTGATGAACAAATTGCTAGAGTAAGACAACATGATATTGTTGAATCTGATGATGAACTTGAAACTGAAAATCTTGAAACACCTGCTAGAACTAGCCTTCCTAGATATGAATTGCCTAAGGTACCGAAAGGTTATGTTATGAATGAGGAGACAAGTAGAGATATTCTTGCTTGTAAGGATAGAGATGATCTAGAGAAATTATTATGCAAGTATAAAGAAAAATCTCTGGATGCTAGAATGCAATATGGTCCTAAGTTTGCTACCTCACCTATCTTTATTGATGATAAGGATTATGAATTCTCTGTCGACCCAGAGTTAATTACTTTGGTTGAATCTGATCCTTTCCATGGTTACGAAACTGAAACTGTTGTTGTACATCTTACTAAGTTGAATGACATAGCCACCCTTTTTACTCATGATGAGAAAACTCGCTATTACTATATTCTCAAATTATTTCCTTTCTCATTAAATGGTGATGCTAAAGCTTGGTACAATACTCTTGCTCCTGGTTGTGTGCGTAGTCCCCAGGATATGATTTATTACTTCTCAGAAAAATATTTTCCTGCTCATAAGAAACAAGCTGCCTTGCAGGAGATATTTAACTTTGTGCAAATTGAAGAAGAGAGTCTCCCACAAGCTTGGGGGAGGCTTCTCCAATTGCTTAATGCTTTGCCTGATCATCCTCTTAAGAAAAATGAAATACTTGATATCTTCTATAATGGACTAACCGATGCTTCTAGGGACTTCCTAGATAGTTGTGCTGGTTGTGTTTTTAGGGAACGAACTATTGGGCAAGCTGAAGAATTATTGAATAACATATTGAAAAATTATGATGATTGGACTCTTCCTGAACCACCGCCGAAATCCACTCTGAAGAAGAGGGGTATATTATATCTCAGTCCTGAAGATATGCAAGAGGCAAAGAAATCCATGAAGGAAAAAGGTATTGAAGCCGAGGATGTCAAAATTTTACCTCCTATTGAAGAAATACATGGGCTTAATACACCACCGCTGCCTAAGGTGGTAGAGGTCAATTCTCTAATGAAGTTCAATGATAATGACAATCCCCATAATATGCACCCTAGCCAATGCCTCCATGAGTTTGAAAATTATATTAGAAAGCAAGATCACTTCAATGCAAATGTTATGAAACAATTGAAATACAACTCTGATATGATTGCTCGCTTGAGTGACTTGTTATTTAGAATCTCAAATGATGTTAGAGGTGTAGGAAAGCATGCTTCTATGGTACAAACCCAGTTAGAACACGTAGCTAAATCTCAAAGAGAGTTACTTGATGGAATGAATAACAACATACATGACTTTGCTGTTAGAGTAGCAACTAGAGGAGGTAAAATGACTCAGGAACCACTTTATCCTGAGGGACACCCAAAAAGAATTGAATAGGATTCACAAAGGAATAATACCACTGCACCTAGTCCTTCTAAAAAGAAGAAGAAAAAGAAAAATGATAGGACTTTGCATGCTTCTAGTGAACCTGAAGTAGAAAAACCTCCTGATAATGATAATGATGTTTCTATTTCTGATGCTGAAACTCAGTCTGGTAATGAACATCCACCTAGTGATAATGAAAATGATAATGCTGATGTTCATGAAGATACTCAACCAAACAATGAACAAGAACCAGATAATGATGTAGAAATAGAACCAACTGTTGATCTTGATAACCCACAACCCAAGAATAAAAAATATGATAAAAGAGACTTTGTGGCTAGGAAACACGGTAAAGAAAGAGAACCGTGGGTTCCAAAACCTATGCCCTTTCCACCCAAGTCAACTAAAAAGAAAGATGATGAAGAATTTGAACGCTTTGCTGAAATGCTGAGGCCAGTCTTTTTGCGTACTCGCTTGACTGACATCTTGAAAATGCCTCCTTATGCAAAGTACATGAAAGACATCATCACTAATAAGAGAAAAGTACCGGAAGCTGAAATCTCCACCATGCTTGCTAATTATACTTTTAAGGATGGAGTACCTAAAAAACTTGGAGACCCAGGAATACCAACTATACCTTGCTCCATCAAAAAGAATTATGTGAAAACTGCTTTATGTGACTTAGGAGCTGGTGTTAGTGTTATGCCTTTCTCTTTATATAAAATACTTGATTTGAATAAACTCACACCTACTGAAATATCTTTGCAAATGGCTGACAAATCAACTGCCATACCTATCGGTATTTGTGAGGATGTGCCCGTTGTTGTTGCTAATGTTACTATTTTGACTGACTTTGTTATACTTGAGATCCCGAGGACGACAACATGTCAATTATCCTTGGTAGACCCTTCTTGAATACTGCAGGGACTGTTATTGATTGCAATAAAAGCAAGGTCACTTTTCATATCAATGGTAATGAGCAAACGGTGCACTTTCCAAAGAAACAATTCCAAGTGAATGGTATTAATGTCATTGAAAATTCTTCGACAATCACTATTGGAAGTTTTCAACTACCTCCACCTACTGTTAAAAATAAATATGAAATTCTTATTGTTGGGGACATTCATATCCCCGTTGAGGTAACTTAGTGATTTACGAAAGTTCTCTGGTTTCATGCTAATCAAAAGTGGTTGTTAATAAGACTTGATCAACCTTATTAATGGATCATTTTTTAGAGGTATGAAGTTGATGAATTTAGTGAGCACTACCTTCTTTTCCTACATTTTATTTTCTGTTCTTATTAGTTAAATAAAATAAAATGCCATGTTTTGTCTATTTTCTGAATTTTCCGTGCAATAAAAAAATGACCCAAAAATAAAGTTCTCAGAATGCTCTGAAAATTTGATACGATTTTTTTTTCTGAATATTTGAGAATTTCTGTTGCAAATAATATCAGAGGGAGGTGCACCAGGTGGGCACAACCCACCTTGGCGCGCCAGGACCCTCAGGCGCGCCCTGGTGGGTTGTGGTCCCCATGTGGCCCCCTCACTTATCCCTTCACACCACTTCATCACCTACCTTCAGAAAAAATTCTCCATTGCTCTCTCTCTCTCTCTCGTGTTCTTGCTCTCAAACCCGCGAATTTTGATCTCTTTGCTCGAAGCTCCGTTTCCGAAACTATTTCGGGGGATTGTTGCTTGGTATGTGACTCCCTCGTTTGTCCAATTAGTTTTTGTTTTAATAGTTTATATTTTGAATAATTAGCTACTCTTGGTGCTGTTGTAGATGAGCTTGCATGTTAAATTCTTAGAGTTCTAAGTAGTTTGAATGCTTGCTATGGCCTCTATGTATCCCTATGAGTAGTTGCTATCAATCTTGTAAAGTTTTGTTGATAAACTTTTGTCACCCAATTTTTTTAAGAAAGTTGTATGCGGACATGATGAACCTATTTGGAAGGAGTTCTTCGAGGAGGAGATCCTCGGGGGCATCCTCTAGTGACAACTCCGCTCGTCGGTCTTATGTTGAACCGAGTGAAAGTTCCATTCGAGATGCCGCCACCAAAACATGTTTATGGCCATGCGATGATTATATGGTGCATGTGGGCATTAAGGAGGAATTTGAGCAATATGTTCAAAATGCCGGTCTTGGTCCCTACATTTTAGATAAGTGCGATCAACACCACACCCTCACTGAATCTTTTGTTAAAGGATTTAAATTTCATCCGTGTGAGTCTAGGGTGTCATTTAAACTGTACGAAAATTCATTTACCATATCACTAGAGAGATTTGCTCACCACTTCAAAATCCTGTTCTGGGGTTCGCTTGACGAACCACCAAGGGCTGAGTACCAATCATTTTTGACTAGTCTACGGTGAGACGAGGGGAGTGACACAAGGTAGAATAAAGAGCATTCATTTTCCCGCAATTCAATACTTTGCTTTATTCAATGGAAAATGTATTGTAGGCAAACAAGATTGTAGTACACTTTGTGCTCCAGACTTGAGCCTTTTACGTACCGCTCTCACCGGTGATAGGAGTTATAATCTCGGAGCAATTGTTGCACGCAGATTGCAGCACAACGCTAATAGTGGCTATTTCTATGGTGGAATTTATGCCACGTGTTTAGCAAGAGAGCTGGGTGTTTCACCTTTGCCCTTTGACCCTATCCTACTCACGCAGTATTTAGACTTTGATGCTTTGAAAAATCATAAGATCCTTAAAGGAGATATTCATAATTTCACCTATAAATTGTTGTTTAACCAATCATCTGCGGTGTACACATATTTGCCTATGCCTGCTCTCTTTGATCATCACAGCAAGGGAAGGTATTTTGTTCTTCAGAGTGAGGCCTGAGCCCACAACTCGGCGGTTGAGGCATCACGGCAGGCCGAAGCATCTGCACCGAGAGCCACCATGAGCTACCACGTCGACTACTATCCAGGCTACTGACTGCTTAGCAAGTTAGGCCAAAAGCCTAAGCTTGGGGAGTACGTGTTTCCCACCGACATTACATTCATGTTCGTATATTTCATTCTAGTTGTCGGTGTTCACACTTTTTCATTGTATTATCCATGTTAAATTTATTTTCTCGTTTTCTTTTTGTGTGTTTGAAAAACTTTGAGAAATTCCAAAAATATTTCTTGCTTCTTTTTGATTTTTCTTCTAGAGTAGTTTGCTGTAGCACTAAAAAGAAAACCCAAAAAGATTTCCTTATTCTTCTTTTGCTTGTTGGGAGCTTTCCCGTGTATATAGTTTTCTCGTTCCTGCTTTTCCATTTTATTTGCCTGTTCAAGAAAACCAAAGAATCCAAAAATACTTCAGTGTGTTTCTCTGAATTTCTTTTCTTTTTATTTGAGTCATACCGAGGAGAAGGCCACGATGAAAATGTTGAGTGGCTCTCATTTGCATAATTGTTGATCTAACGAAGAGCCCATTTTACCTTGTCTTCTCCTGTTTAATAAAATGTTTGCAGATTCCAGCTTAGTCCACGGCACTCTTGCACTATTATTATTTTCACATCGTTCAGTCATGCAAGTGAAAGGCAATAATGACGATATCCGATGAACTGGCCGTGGCAGAGAGAAACTGGTATGAACTCGACTTGTTCTGTTTTTGTAAATACGTTTAACCTAGTATCCATGATTCAACCCATTATGATTAAACATGTTTGCAATGACAATTAGAGATTATAGTTTCTCATCCCATGCATAAGTAGCTAGGAGTGGATAATGATTTATCTTGGATGTCAACATTGCGTTAAAATGATTGTGATGTAGTATGATGATATGGTATCATCCTCTGAATGTTCGAGTGGCTTGACTTGGAACATGTTCATGCATGTAGTTGAATCAAAACCAACATAACCTCTATGATATTTATGTTCATGGTGTTCATATCCTACTCATGCTAGTGTCCAATGTTACTTACGCATAATGCATGTTCATGACCGTTGTTGCTCTCTAGCTGGCCGCTTCTCAACCTATTTGCTAGCCTTCGCCTGTACTAAGTGGGAACTCTGCTCGTACATCAAAAACCTGAAACCCAAGTTATTCCAGATGAGTCCACCATACCTACCTATATGCGGTATTACCCTGCCGTCCTAAGTAAATTTGCATGTGCCATCTCTAAAAACTTCAAATAAATATCCTTTTTGTGTGCCTGGATTGTTCATGGAACGACAGGAGGTAGTCGGTATCTTCCATGCTAAGCGGGTTATTCTCAGGTCGAGTGTTTATTCACTCGCCATCGCATGAGAAAAGGGCGGTAATAGGGATGCCCAGTCCCAACAAAAGGGTTTACAAATAATCAAACAAAAACTCCCAATGGAGTCATAATTTTTACTTTATCACTTGGGAACCGCCACTAGCGTGTTTAGCATGGAAGATATTGATAGCTGATGGTCGTGAAGTAAACAAGAAGGGTGCGTGTCTCAAAATATCATTTACCTCTGTTTTAAAAACTTGAGCTCTGGCACCTCTACAAGTCACTACTTCCCTCTGCGAAGGGACTATCTATTTACTTTTATGTTGTGTCATCACCTTCTAAAATAAGCGCCAGAACCTGAGAGCACTGCTGTCATGCTTATGCATTGTGTGTAGCTAATTTTGGGTGCTTCATGACTGGATCTTTTCTACCATGAATTACAATGTTTAGTCGTTGCTTGAACTTTGGAGGTGCTCTACATTTATGTTTTGCGGTCTCAGAAAGGGCTGGCGAGATACCACTATTGTCATATTATATCATGGTTGTTTTGACAACATGTTGCTGTTTGAGATATCTTATTATTGCTCGCTAGCTGATTATGTCATTGATATGAGTTAAGATAATTTTTAAGAGTTATTGTCGGCATGGTTAGTTATAATGTTGGCTGAAAACCTGAGTGCTGTTTAAGCTTATTTATGCAAACAAGAGCAAAAGAATTTTTTTCTTGTTCACTTTCAGTTTATCAACTGAATTGCTTGAGGACAAGCAAAGGTTTAAGCTTGGGGAAGTTGATACGTCTCCAACGTATCTACTTTTCCTAACGCTTTTCCTCTTGTTTTGGACTCTAATTTGCATGATTTGAATGAAACTAACCCCGGACTGACGCTGTATTTAGCAGAACTACCATGGTGTTGTTTTTGTGCAAAAATAAAAGTTCTCAGAATGGAATGAAACTTTGCGAGGATTTTTTATATCAATAAAGAGAATTTCTGGAGCCAAGAGCCACCTGAGGGGGGCACCTGGGTGGGCACAACCCACCAGGGTGCGCCTGCCCCCAGGCACGCCCAGGTGGGTTGTCCCCACCTGGTGGCCCCGCAGACCCTGAAACCGACGCTATAAAAATCCTATTTTTCCAGAAAAAAAGCAAGGAGAAAGAATTATCGCGATCCATGAGACGGAGCCGCCGTCACCTCCTCTTCTTCATTGGGAGGCCAGATCTGGAGTCTGTTTGGGGCTCCAGAGAGGGGGATCTTCGTTCTTTGTCATCACCAACCCTTCTCCATCGCCAATTCCATGATGCTCCCCATCGGGAGTGAGCAATTCCTTTGTAGGCTCACTGGTCAATGAGGAGTTGGATGATATTCATCATGTAATTGAGTTAGTTTTGTTAGGGCTTGATCCCTAGTATCCACTATGTTCTGAGATTGATGTTGCTATGACTTTGCCATGCTTAATGCTTGTCACATTGGGCCCGGGTGCCATGATTTTAGATCTGAACCGTTCATGTTATCACCATTATATCCATGTTCTAGATCAGATCTTGCAAGTTATAGTCACCTACTACGTGTTATGATCCGGCAACCCTGGAGTGACAATAGTCGTGACCACTCCCGATGATGATCATAGTTTGGGGAGTTCATGTATTCACCGTGTGTTAATGCTTTGTTCCGGTTCTCTATTAAAAGGAGGCCTTAATATCCCTTAGTTTCTAATAGGACCCTGCTGCCACGGGAGGGTAGGACAAAAGATGTCATGCAAGTTCTTTCCATAAGCACGTATGACTATTTACGGAATACATGCCTACATTATATTTATGAACTGGAGCTAGTGTCGTATCGCCCTTGGTTATGACTGTTACATGATGAATATCATCCAACAAATTACCGATCCAATGCCTACAAATTTATCCTATATTGTTCTTGCTAAGTTACTACTGCTATCGTTACTGTTGCACTTGCTACAAAATCATTGCTGTCACTGTTACCGTTACTATTGCTGCTGTCACTACTATCAAAACTATCATACTACTTTGCTACTGATCACCTTGCTGCAGATAATTAATCTCCAGGTGTGGTTGAATTGACAACTCAGCTGCTAATACTTGCAAATATTCTTTGGCTTCCCTTGTGTCGAATCTATAAATTTGGGTTGAATACTCTACCCTTGAAAACTGTTGCGATCCCCTATACTTGTGGGTTATCAGACATCTCGGTGGCCGAAGGCGGTAGTGCGTAAGGGAAACGAGGCAATCCGACTATGCGGTTTTAGAGCTTTCACTTAGCCATAGGAGCTTGACTAAGGGGGCTAGTGACTAGCCCCCAGTGTTTTGTGATGTTCGGATGAGTCGAGGTATATACTTTCATCACTTAGTTTGTGTGAAGACAAACCCTTCGTGTAACACAACATAACCTCCATCGATTTGTAGTTTAACACTTGTCATCGGATCGCCGACCAGTTCTTGCTACCTCTTGAGCACTACGTTGGTTTTTCCCTTGAAGATGAAAGGGTGATGCGGCAAGTATTTCCCTCAGTTTTTGAGAACCAAGGTATCAATCCAGTAGGAGACTACACGCAAGTCCCCTCGTACCTACACAAACAAATAAGAACCTTGCAACCAACGCGATAAAGGGGGTGTCAATCCCTTCACGGCCACTTGCAAAAGTGAGATCTGATAGAGATAATAAGATAAATATTTTTGGTAATTTTATAATAAAGATTGAAAGTAAAGATTGCAAAGTAAAATAGATTGGCAACTTATATGATGGAAATAGACCCGGGGGCCATAGGTTTCACTAGTGGCTTCTCTCAAGATATCATAAGTATTACGGTGGGTGAACAAATTACTGCCGAGCAATTGATATAAAAGTGCATAGTTATGAGAATATCTAGGCATGATCATGTATATAGGCATCACGTCCGCGACAAGTAGACCGAAACGATTCTGCATCTACTACTATTACTCCACACATCGACCGCTATCCAGCATGCATCTAGAGTATTAAGTTCATAAGACCAGAGTAACGCATTAGGCAAGATGACATGATGTAGAGGGATAAACTCAAGCAATATGATATAAACCCCATCTTTTTATCCTCGATGGCAACAATACAATACTTGTCATTTCCCTTTCTGTCACTGGGATCGAGCAACGCAAGATTGAACCCAAAGCTAAGCACTTCTCCCATTGCAAGAAAGATCAATCTAGTAGGCCAAACCAAACTCATAATTCGAAGAGACTTGCAAAGATAACAAATCATACATGAAAGAATTCAGAGGAGATTCAAATATTGTTCATAGATAATCTTGATCATAAACCCACAATTCATCGGATCTCGACAAACACACCGCAAAAAGAATTACATCGAATAGATCTCCAAGAAGATCGAGGAGAACTTTGTATTGAGATCCAAAGAGAGAGAAGAAGCCATCTAGCTAATAACTATGGACCTGAAGGTCTATGGTAAACTAGTCACACATCATTGGAGAGGCTATGGTGTTGATGTAGAATCCCTCCGTGATCGATTCCCCCTCCGGCGAAGCGCCAGAAAAGGCCCCAAGATGGGATCTGACGGGTACAGAAGGTTGCGGCGCTGGAAATAGGGTTTCGTGGTGCTCTCGGATGTTTTTGGGGTATATGGGTATATATAGGCGAAAGAAGTTGGTCAGGGGAGCGACAAGGGGCCCACGAGGGTGGGGGCGCGCCTACCCCCTGGGTGCGCCCTCCTGTCTCGTGGCCTCCTTGGTTCTTTCTTGACCTCCACTCCAAGTCTCCTGGATTGCGTTTGTTCCAAAAATAACTCTCCCGAAGGTTTCATTTCGTTTGGATTCCGATTGATATTCCTTTTCTGCGAAACACTGAAATAGGAAAAAAAAACAGCAATTTGCACTGGGCCTTCGGTTAGTAGGTTATTCCCAAAAATAATATAAAAGTGTATAATAAAGCCCATTAAACATCCAAAACAGATAATATAATAGCATGGAACAATCAAAAAATATAGATACGTTGGAGACGTATTAGTTCTCGCTTAGTATGACAGTCAGTTTTCAGCTTTCTCCACTGAGGTACTTTACCAGGCAAGCTGGAAATACAATCGCAACGGTTCTCCCTTTACCCTCCTAGCCGAACACACGGAACGTAAGATGCTAAATACAGGAGCCGGGCAACCCAACTATTAACCCACATAATTCGGAACTAATTCATATGCAACATCCGAGATGCCGAGCACGTGATCTAGTGCCAGGATGATGCTTGCATTGGGGCGAGTTTATAATCGAGCCCCGGTCTATTAGCCGATCGCATCTAAACAAGATATGTATCAAACTAGTTTGTTTTGGCGTCGAAGAGCGGAAAAGGTTATGCAACATAAATGACTGCAAAGGGACCGTAAAGAATGGTCTTTTATTTCCGATAAACTCATGACGTCTAACCGTACAATCCGAACCGCCGAAGCAACTGTTACAGATACTTCGTTTAAGAATGAATTTTACAGAGAAAAGGTTTACACAGGGCCTTAATGCATGGTTTGACGTCCCTACTGGGCCCTGCTGCAGGTCTGCACATTTGCTCTTGACTGGAGGAGGAGTTCCTTGGAGGGGATGGTAGTCGACAAATGGGCCCTTGAGAGAGGGTCTTGAGAAGTCGCTGCAATGTATAAGCTTGCACTACAAAAAAAATACACTTCCATGATGATATGTGTTTGTCACAGTAGGTCACGTTTTTTGTCATGCATGTACATCCATGACAATTTTATGACAGAATCAAGATAGTCATACCTGTGTTGTCGTAGAAGTGTTCCATGACATTACCAAAATTATCATCACGGAAGTGTCCACTTCCATGACGATAAATCGCGCGTCACAGCAGTGTTTTCGTCAAGGGTGACCGACACGTGGCATCCACCATAACGGGTCGCCGTTAAGCTATCGGGTCCGGTTTTGGATCCGATAACCCGTTAACAGCCCGGACCAATGGGAAATTTCCACGTGTAAAATTCTGATTGGCCGGAGGAAACACGTGTCAGCTCGTTAGTGGGTGAGATAGGCGCCTATGATATGTCGACACGTGCGACGACCCACCACTGGCCCATTTAGCTTACAAAGGCCGGCCCGTTTGACTTGGCGAAAAGTTAGCGGGCTGGGCCATGAAAAGCCTGTTAACAGTCTCTTCGCAAATAGCGCATTTTACGGCCCGGTAACTCACGGCCCGTCAGGGCCTACACAAAATTGGCCCAAAAACGTCATGTGGGCCGTCGAATATAACACCAGCCTGTTTCACTTTCGGCCCATGTATGGCCCACGATGTCTTTCGGCCCATCTGAGGCTTTCGTATCTTTAGGCCCTTTAGAGGCCCACGGTGACTCTAGCACATAATGAACAGTAAATTTCTTTGTACCCGTTAACGGCCCATGATTCACATGGGCCGTTTCCAGCCCGTGTTAGCTTTCGGCCTACTGATGGCCCATACGTTCTTGGGCTCCTTTCTGGCCCTCGATTACTTCTGGCCCGTTACTGGCATGTTCCCCTAGTGGGACAAATTCGGCCCCTGGCAAGAGTCGACCCGTTTCTGGCTTGTTAACCCGTTGTGCCGTTTCCAGCCCGTCCTATGTTCTGGCCCATTAACGACCCGTTATGCCTGTGACAGAATTAAGCCTTTGCTGTCCTCCGGCCTGTTAACGACCCGTTACCATGCTGGGCCGATACCAATTACGCCCGTTTACGACCCATGTAGACCCATTTATCCGACGGCCCAAGGCCCATCGATTTTACAGCCGTGTTGGAGGCCCATTTAAAGATGGCCCGTAGGAGGCCCATGGATCCTACGACCCATAGCAGGGTCAAGGTTACCACGGTCCGTATATGGCCCATGGTTGTTGCGGCCACTAGCAAACCAGGGAAAAAGAAGACTAGGAAATAAATAAGCCCAAAACTAACGCTAGGCTATTAAGGCGATTGCATAGATTACATCCGCTGGGCATCAAAGATCGCCACCAGTGCAAATATAGGGAACACCCTACACTATACAAAAATGGCTTGCTGTTTTCTTCAGCCGGTGGCTGCACGTTAAGAACAAATTACAACTATAAAACAAAAGGAAGGTTGGCATAAAAGTTAACAGTCCGGCAGATAAATGCACCACCAGAAGTTCAGAAGCTCAGTTCACTTGACCTGACTGTTACGTTTTCATGTTGTATTGTCCGATGGAGCACCATAACCTTGGCCTTCATTTCTCCTAGGCTCCTGAACAACATAGCATATCTTGACCATGAGGCAGTTTGGACGAGATTGCCTTAACAACCAACCCAGTATTATGCAGGAACGTGCTTTTGGCACTGTTAGTGGACAGGTACTGACCCACTGCAGCAAGAGCTGACATTGCGGTTATAGTTGCCTCGCCACCTTCAGAAGGTGGCGGTTCCACCATTTTTTCCATAGTTTGCTGAAAAGTTGAGTCTTACATTAGTAGTACCAGAACAGAAGATACTAATGAGGCAGCAAAACCAAACAAAATAGCTTTGGTCTATATACAGAACTTATTCTGGTGAACCCATGTAAAATATTAGTTGTATTTTACTGCAAAGTACATAATAAAACCAGGTTCCAAACATATGACCATGTGCCATGGCTAATGTATTGTCTATTTCTTCACATTGTATTGACAGCTAAGGATAAAGAGACAAAGTTTATAATACGGTAAGCATAGTATGACATCATTCATATCATAAAACAACTGAGAACAGACAAATAGGCAATTGTAACATTGTGTGGGCAAGTCCAGCACGGAACTAGATTACAGGTCAAGATCAAAGGAACATCACTCCTCTCTTTTAAACCTTGTAACGTGCAATGATACGCTAAGACAATTGTGTATAAAATTGAAAAGAGTAATAGACATTGGCTACAAACCTTGCAGTTCAAGGCACAAGTCAGAGTAAGTAGCAGTTCAAAGGCATGAGGATTATGGACTTACAACAGCGGCTTTGACTGGTGTAGTCATGCCCTTCGTCTTGCTGGTGTGACAGTCCTTGAAGATTTCCACAACATTTGGTTCAGGTACATTTTGGTCCTTGCGGGCTTTCCTCTACATTTGGAACAAGTCAATATAGATCTGATAATATGGTACAGCGAAAAGAGTGAAACAACAGCTAATTACAAGAGCCTCGCAGTGTGCAATATAGCTACGAGATCCTATCGTCTATTAGAATTTCACTTTCGTACGGTTGGGCTTGTTCTTTGAACAGTTCATCTACAAGAAGATAGATTTGTGTGGCACATGCGTAAATAGGACTTCAACATGTGATCTGATCACATATATATATATAATGTACCTGATACTTCAGATCAGACCAGTGTTTAACGAGGACTCTCCAGTCTTCATCCGATATATTTTCCACTGGAGTTGTTTGGGCAAGTTCACTGTTAGCCTTCCCTTCAAAGTGAGTTTTCCTCAAGTTATACCGATACTGTCGCAGAGCAGACTTGAAAACATGGGTGCAAGCTTGTCTGGTTGCATCATCTTGGCTATCCAACTTGAACCTCATCTGTTGAAAATTATGGGAGTCTCATTATCAGCAACCTAGAAAGTATTGGACAGAGCAAGACGATATTACTAGTTTCCATACATAACCATAGTTACAGATAAAGGGTCGAGGAAGGTGTTGAACTGGGTTTCGTGTTTGTCATTCCTGTACTGAATCCATGTTGGGAGGATACGTACATGACACCTAAAAGCAATCGCTGCCTTTGATACTAACGTGGCTGACTCTGTAGCATCACGTGGCCTTTTTAAACCTGCCTTAAAACGGATCTCCATTCTTGCTCCTCTAGATTAACTAACCCATCAAGCATTATCCCTGGTGTTTGTTTCCTCTTGCGCCTAGGTGCTAGTCCAACAACGAACATAGGAAGTGTTAGTGTACATCAAACTGTGAGACTACATATAAAGAAGCATGCAACTGTAACTTGACTCCAGCAACTACCTTCTTGCCGTTGAAGCTCACAAAGTTCATCTGATCTTGCCAACTCATCTTGTGTCAAGAGTGCTTCAGAAGTAGTGTCAGGTGGCAAGGGAGCTTGGGAACGTGCTGCTAGCTGAGTTGACCAACGAGTAAATCGTGCAGCTGGTGGTACTGTGGAAGGTGTTGCAACAACTAGGGCTGTCTCTGCTTGTTTTGGGGCAGCTATTTGTTTCTGTTTGGCTTGTTCTGCAGCTCGTGTAGCATGGGATACCCTGTCAGTACAATTTTCCGCTGGACTTTGACCTTCTATTGCACCATCAGTACCAGCAGAATCTGCAGGATTCTTCTGCTTCCTTTTCCCTGTCGTTCTGTGTTGCTTCCTCTTTCTCTGTGCCATGTTAAGTCAAGCCGACAAGAAAAATGAATAACAATTTAGTTCTTCAGAACAAATTGATGCATGATACAGATGAACTTGACTTTGATGTTAGACAACCACATGATAGGAGGATGTAATATGTACGAAAAACAGGACGGCATGAGATAACTAGAACTATGATGTGTAAACTAAGCAGAAGACATTTCACTAAATTAGAAGCAATGCAATGGAAGGTAGACACGATATGAAAGATGCTACAAATATCGCTCTGCCAAGTTAACAGTGTCTCATCATAAATGCCGTTTAAACAAATGTGAAGCAGTATAAGAAATAAATCATATGCAAGATGCAAACAACATCACACTCTCAAGTTAAAGGTCTCTCGTCATTAGTGCCATTGCATATTCACAGCATTGCATATTCACAGCTTATGATGTGTAAACTAAGTAGAAGGCATTTCAACAAATTAGAAGCAATGAAAGCTAGACACCATATGAAAGATGCAACGAATATCACTCTACCAAGTTAAAACTGTCTCGTCATAAGTGCCATTTCAACAAATTAGAAGTAGTACAAGCGAGAAAAGAATGCGAGATGTAACCTATATCACACTCCCAAGTCAAACGTGTCTTATGATAAGTGATTGTTGCAGGTTACACAACAGTAGTACTTTGATGTAAGAACATGGTGTGATAGACAGATATTGTATGTTCTAGAAACAGGAACACGTGTCTTAGTCACAAGTATAATGTGTAAAGTAAGCAGATGAAATTCAACAAAATTAGAAGCAATACAAGCTAGACATCATACATAACATGCAACCACATATAACAGTGCCAAGTTAGAGGGAGCACCTGTGATGGTGCACTAGGGGAGACGTGCTCATCACCAACACAGCTACGTTGAGTGTCTATGCATGTGTTGTCTTGGAAATTATCTTGGGGGGATGGAGGAGCAGAATCTGTAGAGGCCCTCCGTTTGGAAGGAGCACCTTCATCCGCTGCCTTGCTAACTTCCTTCCGCTTTATTGATTTTTAATTGGCAAGTAAAACCGACAAGAAAAAGCAATAAAATTCACTCTTCAGAACTCATTCGTGCACGATACTGACAATCACTACTTTGATGTAAGGCAAACACATGATTCCGGGATGGAATAATACGAAAAACAGGATGGCATGGCATATTCACAACTATTTGTGTAAACTAAGAAGAAACCATTTCAACAAACAAGAAGCAATGCAAGCTAGATACCACATGAAAGATGCAACCAATATGACTCTGCTAAGTTAAAAGCGTCCATCATAAATGGCATTTCAACAAATTAGAAGCAGCGCATGCTATAAATCATATGAAAGATGCAACTAATAACACACTGCATATACTAAAGGTGTCTCGCCATATTGATTTATGCGGGATACAAAAAACAATAGTTTTATGTAAGGACATGCTTAATATATAGATGTACTATGTACTAAAAACAGGAAGGCATGTCACATTAACAGGTATAATGTATAAACTAAGCAGAATAGCACATGCAATTTAACCAGATTGGAAGAATTACAATCTAGACACCATATGCAACATGCAACCACATATCACGCTGCCAAGTTAGAGCAAGCACCTGCGATGCTAGTGTAGGGGAAATGCGGTAATCAACTATAGAGCTACGTTCACTATCTTCATCTAGCCTTGCTGTTTCTTGAGAATCATGTGGGGAGGCTGATGCTGCATTCTTTAAATGAGGATCTTTTCTCACAGTAGTCCACTGGCCTGACTGCCTCATCATAAGTGATTGATGAGGGATACACAAGAACATTAGTTTGATGTAAGAACATGGTTAATAGACAGATGTACTAGTATGTACCAAAAACAGGAAGGCATGTCATATTCAAAGGTATAGTGTGTAAGCTAAGCAGATGCAATTTAACCAAATTGGAAGCAATACAAGTTAGACATCCGGCTGGAGTGGTGAGCATGATCATCTAGGACCTGAGAGCCTGGTGGGAGGCGGGCTGCTTCGCCACCATCGTGGCTTTTTAGTTGGCTTCCAGGTAATGCCTGTCTGTGTTGGGCTTGTCACTGGCTCGGCCAGTGCCCTGACTAGCTATTTGTCTTCTGGTGCTCCCGGGATGGTGGTTCATGTAAAAAATATCTTTCCTTATCTTAATAAAGACCGACTTTGGCCTTTTGAATACAAGCTAGACACCATATGCAACATGTAACCACATATGACACCGTGAAGTTAAAGCTAGCACCTGGGATGGTGGTTCACGGTGAGCGAGATCATCAACTCCAGAGCTACGTTTACCGTCTCCATCTGTTGAACATCCAACCTTTAAAGCGAAAACACGTGTCTTGCCTGCCCGCGAAGCAAGCAGGAGCAACTTCTCTCTTTTATTTCGTGCTTCTGTCACGACAGAGTCTGAAATACCCATGCATAAAAACACAATAGTGAGAGTATGGGTGAAGTGTGGGCAGAACTAGTGCATTGTAAAAGTAGAAGATAGCAGGTGGCTGAAAAATAAATGACAGGAGACATATGATAGCTCTATAACATTGCATGTCAAACAAAATTAGATTCTACTCTGTATGATTTTGTAATATATGAGCACGGGGATGGTTGGGAAATGCAGGTACTCCTCCAGCACACCACCACATGTGGTCCTATCAAAATAACAGCCGACTGAAAATAAATAGGTCAATCGATTTTTTTATGAACCGTCCGATCTATAAGGAACGGGCAGATGGCCTTCGTCTACCTCCCGCCAGTCACTGTTGACGATCTTTCTCGAACCGCCAGCGACCACCGGCCCAGACCCCTGCCTCCGCCGCCCCGCCCTCCCCTTGACCCCACACCACCAACGTGCTTGGCAGCGCCCCCAGGCCATCCCTTTAATCCCGGCCGACCTCCAGATCGGGCGCCAGCAGCTCTAGGCCCCACACGCCCCTAAGATAAACACCGAGGCGCTGCTGTCGGTGTCAAAACCGGCGGATCTCGGGTAGGGGGTCCCGAACTGTGCATCTAAGGTCGATGGTAACAGGAGATAGGGGACACGATGTTCACCCAAGTTCGGGCCCTCTCGATGGAGGTAATACCCTACTTCCTGCTTGATTGATCTTGATGAGTATGAGGATTACAAGAGTTGATCTACCACGAGATCGTAATGGCTAAACCCTAGAAGTCTAGCTTGTATGATTATGATTGCCTCTACAGACTAAACCCTCCGGTTTATATAGACACCGGAGGGGCCAAGGCACTACAAAAAAAGGACACATCCATGACATTTTGGGCCAAACGAATTTTTTTCTGTCATACATATGACACTTCTATGATGATAATTGTGACAAAACCCGGTATCATCATAGATGTGGTGGGCTCCTACTTCTATGACAAAAAATGATGACAGAAAATGGGCTTTTCGTCCTGGGCGGGCGGGAGACGCAGCTGCATGACATTCTTTGGGCCGTCCATGACGGAAAAAACCATGGTAGAAGCGAGGGCGAGGAAAATTTCGGGGAGTTCCCTGTTACGGTGGGAGGTCGGGGGCCGAGCGATGCATGTTTCTCTCGTACACGTACGCACGTGTGTGTGAGGCGTTGGCTCTAACTGAACCCGAGCGAGACGTTGGGCTCTAACTGAACCCGAGCGATTACACTGCAGGCTACGCGTTACTGAACCCGAGCGATCGATCGATGGCTGTTAACTGAACCCGATCGAGCGATTCCTTCGCTACTGCTGCTAACTGAAGCCGATCGATGCTGCCTCTGGGATGAACAGTGAGTGTTGCGGGGGGGGGGGGGGGTTGGATGAACAGTGGGCGGTGGTGTTGCCTCTGGATGAATAGGACCCCGTGGTGTGGTGGAGGGCTGGATGAACAGTAGATAGTGGACGGGTGCCCGTGGAGGGGTGGTTGAACATGACCCCGTGGTGTGGAGGGCTGGATGAACAGTAGACGGTGGAGGGGTGCCCGTGGAGGGGTGGTTGAACAGTAGCCGGTGGAGTAGCGCGCGGTGGAGGCTGGATGAACAGGAGCCCGTGGAGGCTGGAGGAGGTCGACGGTAGCCCGTGGAGGCTGGAGGAGGTCGACGGTGGAGATGAACAGTATCCTGTGGAGTCCCGTTTTGCGGTACGCCACACCCCTCCCGATGAACAGGACCCCCGTTTCGACCGTAGGAGGTCCGTTTCATCCGTTTTGCGGTACACCACACCCCTCCCGATCAACAGGACCCCCGTTTCGACCGTAGGAGGTCCGTTTCATCCATTTTGCGGTACGCCACACCCCTCCCGATCAACAGGACCCCCGTTTCGACCGTAGGAGGTCCGTTTCCTCCGTTTTGCGGTACGCCAGACCCCTCCCGATCAACAGGACCCTGCTCCGAACGTAGGAGGTCCGTTTCCTCCGTTGTGCGGTACGCCAGGCCTCGTTTCCATCGCCTGTTCCGTCCAAGTCCTCCCGATGAACACGACCACGCATTCCGTTCCAACCCAGCCGGTTGGCTCCCACGCGTTCCGTTGCCTCCCGATGAACACGACGCATTCCGTTGCCTCCCCATGAACACGACGATGATGCTGTTTCTCCGTTCCGACCCAGCCATGCACACGAGCCCTGGCCGTACGTATGCACGAGTAGGCGTTCAAGACCGCGCCCGTATGTACACATACGTGGCTGTATTTTCTTTCTTGCACCCTGGCCGCTGTACGTATGTGTACATGCTACGTGCGCGCCTCTACTACGACACGTACGCGCCTCTACTACGACACGTGAGCGCCTCTACATCCACCAGTATATATGTACGTACATGTTCGCGATCAGAATGACAACGCTACGTACGCTTCGTCCAGGTGGGTCCCGACTGTCAGGCACTTCCTTGCCTGCGAAGATGTAGCTGGTGGGTCCCAGCAGTCAGGGGGCGAATCATTTTTTTTTTGCCCGGACGCACTTCCTTGCGTGCAAAGATGTAGCTGGTGGGTCCCAGCAGTCAGGGGCAAACATTTTTTTCGCGAAATACGGTGGCCCGTCCAGTGGGTCCCCGCTGTCAGATGGAGGAATAATTATTTTGCACGTAATAAGGAGGCACTTCCTTGCTGTGGCCGTGGACCCAGCTATCAGCCGCTCCACGTATAGTCCACGTCCGATGGAAGCCGTTCCTTGACCACGTTGACCACGCCGCGCCGAGAGCACCAGGGCGGTGGACGACGGCGAGGCCTAGGAAGGGGACGACGCGGAGCCGGGGAAGACGCGACAGTGGATGCCCACGCGTAGAGGAGTACGAGGGTTCACTGGTTCGCTGCGGTGTGAGGCTGCCGTCGCCGCAGAATAACAGATGGTGTGGGTGAGTAGAGGGATGGCCTGGCCAGCGGTGGGAGTAGTAGGGGGCGGTGAGGCCTCCGCCGCATCGCAGCCGGCCACGGGGGCAGGAGCACGAGGCACGACCAGCGCTGGTTTGGGCGGCTGGAGCAAGAAGACCAGAGGTTGAAGAAGCACTACGGCCGTTGGATGGACATCGTACGGTCACTGGAGCTAGAATCGTGCATATTGACTAAGTTGACAAAACCCTCCGTCCCCGTCAACTTAGTAGGCCCACAAGTCAGCCTGCCACAATACTGGGTCACAGCTAAGAGGGGGAGTATTAATTTTTTTTGTGCGTAATAAGGTGGCACTTCCTTGCGTGCGAAGATATAGCTGGTGGGTCCGAGCTGTCAGCGGCGGTAACGTTTTTTTCGCGAAATACAGAGGCCCTTTCGGTGGGTCCCTGATGCCAGGTGGAGGAATCATTATTTTGCGCGTAATAAGGAGGCATTTCCTTGCGTGCGGCCGTGGACCCAGCTGTCGGCCTCAACACGTACAGTCCACTTCAGATGCATGTCGGTCGTTGACCACGTTGACCAGGCCGCGCCGAGAGCACCAGGGCGGTGGACGACGGTGAGGCCTAGGAAGGGAACGACATGGAGGCAGGGAAGACTCGACAGTTGTTTCCCACGCGGAGGGGAGCACGACTGTACGAGGGTTTACTAGTTCGTCTGCCGTCGCCGGAGAATAACCTCAGGTGTGTGTGAGTAGAGGGATGGCTAGGCCAGCAATGGGAGTACGGTGGGGCGGTGAGGCCTGCGCGGCAGCAGAGCCGGCCGCGGGGAGGAGGGAGCAGGCAGTCCCGCCGGCGCTTGTTTGAGCGGCTGGAGCAGGAAGAGCAGAGATTGAAGAAGCACGACGGCCGTTGGATGGCCATCCAACAGTCACTGCTTGTGCATCAACCTATTTTTAGGAAAGCCTCAAATCTGTGGAAAACAGCATACAACCCATTTGCCATTATTTCTAATAATTTACAGCCCATTTGCTAATTATTAAGGTTTTTTTGGAGCCCATATTCTTTTTGTTAGCATTACAACCCATATTGTGGCCACGGTTAAAAATTATACGAAATTTTGCATATTTCGGTGCGGTCCGAACTGTTTTTAATCCCGAAATTTCGTGTCACATTCAAACTGATTTGAAAAATAAATGTATATCAATATAAAATCCAACAAATTCTCCAAGCATAAAAATTAATGTAATTTAAAATCTCGAAATGAAAAAAAAAGATATTTGAAACTAATTGCCGGTTTGATGTGTTTTAAAAATGTACAACCCATTTCTCATTACTGATGGGCCATTTTCTCGGCTAGCCGAATGAAAGCTCTCCTCGTCTTGAAAGATATGCAGCCCAACAGGCCTGACAAAGCGACTTACTTGGCAAATCACAAGAAACTGGGCTGTGGCCGTGGACCCAGCTATCAGCCTCTCCACGTACAGTACTCTTCCCATGGAAGTCGTTCCTTGACCACGTTGACCACGCCGTGCGGAGAGCACCACGGTGGTGGATGACGGCGAGGCCTAGGAAGGGGACGACGCAGAGCCGGGGAAGACGCGGCAGTGGAAGCCCGCGCGGAGAGGAGTACGAGGGTTCAGTGGTTCGGCTGTGGTGTGAGGCTGCCGTCGCCGCAGGGCCTGGCCAGCGGTGGGAATAGTAGGGGGCGGTGAGGCCTCCGCGGCAGCACAGCCGGCCACGGGAGGCAGGAGCATGCGGCACGACCGGCGCTGCTTTGGGCGGCTGGAGCAAGAAGACCAGAGGTTGAAGAAGCACTACGGCCGTTGGATGGACATCGTACGGTCACTGGAGCTAGAATCGTTCATATTGACTAAGTTGACAAAGCCCTTCGTCCCCGTCAACTTAGTAGGCCCACAAGTCAGCCTCCCACCAAGGTGGGTCCCAGCTAGCCGGGGGAGTATTCATTTTTGTGTGCGTAATAAGGAGGCACTTCCGGTGGGTTCGAGCTGACAGCGGGGGGAACGTTTTTTTTGCGAAATACGGTGGCCCGTCAGGTGGGTCCCAGTAGTCAGGGGCAAACGTTTTTTCGCAAAATATGGTGGCCCGTCCAGTGGGTCCCTGCTGTCAATTGGAGGAATCATTATTTTCTGTGTAATAAGGAGGCACTTACTTGCTGCGGCCGTGGACCCAGCTGAGACTCTCCACGTATAGTATACTTCTGATGGAAGTCGTTCCTTAACCACATTGACCTTGCCGCGTTCCGTTGCATGCATGCGTCCATGGGCGAGGTGCGTCCCCATTGTCAGCCTCTCACATACAGTCATCTTCCGATGACTCTTGGTTGTTGACCACACCATGCTGAGCGCACCCAGACTGGAACAACCCGGAGATGGGGAAGACGGGGCAGTGGAGTCGCAGATGGAGAGGAGTGGGAAACTTCACTGGTTCAGGTGCGCGGCAGCACAGCCGCGGTGCCGCCCACGGGAGACAGGAGCAAGAACAGAGGTTGAAGAAGGAGCACGGCTGTTGGATTAACATCCAACGGTCCAGTTGCTAGAATCATTTGTTGATTAAGTTGACAAAGCCGTGCGTACACGTCCGCTTAGTAGGCCCACAAGTTAGTCACCAAATCTGACGGGTCCCAGCTGTCAACGGGATGAATAATTTTTTTCGTAAAACAAGGAGGCACTTCCTTCCATGCGAAGATACAGCCGGTGGGTCCCAGTTGTCAGGTCGAGGAAACATTTTTTCAGCTTAATAAGGAGGAACTTTCCTTGCGTGCGACCATGGACCTCGTGGGTCCCAGTCGTCAGGCTCTCCACGTACAGTCCTCTTCCGATGACTCTCGTTTGTTGACCATGCCGCACCGAACGCAGCGAGGCGGTGGACGACGGCGAGGCCCCAGACGGGAATGACTCGGAGATGGGAAAACACGGCAGTGGAGTCGCAGATTGAGAGGAGGAGAAGGGTTATAACTGGTTCTGTTGCGGCGTGGGGCTGTAGTCTGTGGAGAATAACAGGAGGTGTCGAGGGGTGGAGGGATAGCCTGGCCAGTGGTGGGGTAGCGCTTCACAGCGATGCGTGCTAAGCAGAGCCGCTAGCCGCCGGAGGCCGGACCAGGCGGTCCCGGCGACGCTGGAGGAAGAAGACGAGAGATTGAAGGTGCATGCTGGTCGTTGGATATAAATCCAATGGTTGTGGATGACACAATCATTTGTTGACCAAGTTGACAACGCCCTACGTAGGCTTTGACCTATTGGCCCACATGTCAGCCTGCAAAAATGTGGCATATATTTAACCCATGTTTTCTAGAATGTACAGTCCATTTGCTGGGCTGGGTGAACAAATAATTTCGCGTCAATCAGGCCCATTTATATTTTCTAAGAAATCCCATCCCATTTGCACTTCCATGAAATACACGTATTAGGTGGGCTCGTTATATATATAATGTTATGTTAGAAGGAGCAATTAATATCAAAGAATAAACCGGAGAGGCACATTATATATATAATTAAGAAATTAGCGAGTTATTGCTCAAAATAAAAATGAGCGTGTTATTATTAAATTGGTCCTTAAAATCTTCGCAAGCTTTTGTACGCAATCACCAGGATTTTCCTTGCCTGTGAGTCAAAAACAACCAGGATTTTCCTTGCGAACTTCCGTTAAACATTTACTTTTATAAGTTAATAACACATGGGATGTTTTTATAATGTATATATAAGTCTCTATAAAATATACGATAATAGTAATAATATAAATATATATAATGTGGTTAGAAGGGAAAACATAAATTGGACACAGCATTACTTTTATAAGAGACCTGCGTTTTGTACCCCATAGTAGGCATACTAACAAGTTCACACACAAATACAACAGAAAAGGTAAACATTCATATCAAACTCAGGTTCACAGGACCCGTTCATATTCATAGCCAACATTCACTATCAACAACTCAAAAGATTCATATATACACAAGCTCAGCATATCTATGCATCCAAATGATTGATAGATCGCACGACAATATTCATACATAATTCACAAAAAGATTCAGATATACACATGTTCAGTATGTTTATGCATCCAAATGATTGAGATCACAGCCAATATGATCCATGGACGAACTTTAATTACCTAGGGTACAGACTAGTAAATGGTGTTCAATCGGAGGTACTTCTTGCTAAAATTAGTTCTTGTACGAGTAAACTTTCGAGTACATAAGAGGCAGCACAGACAATCTGAACTTTGCTTGTAGGTTTATCCTCAAATAGTGGCCTCGTGCCGAGGAGGTTTGGGCAACTTGGCCACTACTTTCATCCAACTAGTTTACTGGCTCATCTTGGTCCTGTATCTCGCCAAAATTCTACATTGCAGACGAGAAAGGAGGCGGTTGAGAAAATGAACCACCCAATTTTTTTGTGCAGTTCAACTGAAATGGAGCATCCTTGGCGTGCAGACTGATTAAGTGCCAGATGAATATACGCGTCAACCAACTTGTCTGGTATCTTTAGACTCAATGCCATATAGTTCGCTACCATATGTGCCGATAACCAAAAGGCACAAGTTGGGACCAAAGACTGGACTGCGTTTTTCTGGGCTATGCACCAAGCAATATTTTTGGCGTTCACTCTCCTAATACTTGGAGTTTGACAATTGGTTGACGCCGGTTGATACTCGAATGAATATAAGCACTTCTTGTCAACATTGATGCTTGTCTGAGTGAACTTTGGAGTACATAGCAGCAGCATAAGTACCTGTCCATCTGATCATTTTGTGCAGTTCTACTGAAATCACCCGATGTAATGATTTGCCTGCGAGTTCAGGCTCCAAATTACTCTTTTATGAAATCGGCAAACAGTAGCACAATACCAAATTACCAATACATATGACAGGCACAATAATCAGGATAAAGACCAGTACCAACCTGTGTGAGGTAGCATATCAATTACTATTTCCTTTGACTGGAAGTCGAGATAAGCCAAGCGACTGACAGCAAAGGAAGAAAGCAAGCGGAGATTAGCGACTGACAGGAAAGGACGGAAGCTGTCGAGGCAATGAAGCACCCAAAGTTTTTGTGCAGTTCCACCAAAATCGAGCATCCCTGTTGGCACATATATTGAGAGAGTGAGATTACTGTAATAGTGGGACTAGTTGATGAAACATACACTAACAAATAGAAGCACCCTCATTATCTTAATGGGTAAAGTTAGCAACATAGTAGTCTTGCTTAAAGAGAGGTATTAATTTATTTAATCAGTGCCAATTAGCTCAACTCAACACTCAAAGCATTGCCATTTATCATAGGTTGCAAAACCTTAACGTGCAAAGATAAAGGAGTTTCTCATGACAGTAGCACGATACAAATAGAGATGACAACAAACTAATATGGATGAAGGCCTTAGGCCCGTACCAACCTGAGAAAAAAAGCTTATTCATGTAGTCCCATAAGAGATGATAAAGCACTCACTGGAATCACACAATAGTATATATTTTTGTGCACTTCAAATGTATGGTTGAAATCACTCTTGTTTTCCAGTGCTGAGATTATATCGAAAGATTATCAAGAACTTCCAGCAGAGTTAAAGCACTGGCTGGGATACAGTTCATTGTATTGTCTTGTGTAGTTCCACTAAAATGTATGACTGGCACAACATGATCCCTGTTTGCACAAGTAGGAACAAGGTGAAACCTTCATTAGCTTAGTGAGAAAGGATAGGAAGACATTAGCATATTACTCAAACAGTAGCATCAAATTCATGATGGACAATACGCAAAACATTGCCTCATTGAACCAATGGCAATAAATTGACATGCAAAACAATAGCACTATATGACACTAATAATATTCCCTCCCTGCTCCACCACATGATTCACCTCCATAGACAAACATACACACGTACATGATTCAGCATAGGGTCCTACTAAAGATTTGTTTAACTCCAACAGGAAAATTAGGCAGTAATAAATTAGTGGTACTTAAGTACTCCTAATTAATTAAGTGAGACATCAGAAGTGGAAGGGCTCCCTGGAGGATCTCTCACATGTAAGGTAGTCGTTGCCGGAGCCCTTGAATGGCCTCGATTAAGGCCTCTGGCTTCAGCAAGATCGCCTTGGCACTGTTTATTCTTCTTCTTCTTGCTCTTCATGCTCCGTTTGTCTTTCTCCTCACCAGTTGGTGAAACCAAGTACATGATTGGCCTTCTAATTCAGAATTGGTTTTGTTAGTGAGGGAGTACAAGTGTACTAGTAAACAATAGCATTATTTTCTCATGGCAGTTGGAAAAATTGAGATGAACACATGCATTAAATATCATTCTTACCTAAGGATGGTTATGGCGCCAATATGGATGATGAGGATTGGAACACAGATCTCCCTTTGTGCAGTTCCACCAAAATGAACCAACTGTTCCATTCTGACATTCCAGTTAAACAACACAAAAGTCACTTCTTTTAAGAAGAGTTTTGTGCAGTGCACCAAAAGGTCACAACAGCAACCAGGTGAATTGGATATCCCTGTTTGCACAAAAAGGCACAGAGGAAACAGTTAGAGTCTCAAACAATTACAGGCAAAAACATTTGGCTAAACTTGTCATGGCTTATAACAGTGGCATGGCTTGTTTTTTACCAGGGACATTAGATTAAGAACAGCTAAGGCTGCGTTCGGTTCACAGGTTTGGTGCAGGATTTTCGTAGGAACGCAATTCCTACGGTATTCTTTCCCTTCCAACCGTTCGGAACACGGGAAAGGTGAATAGTGTTTCATAATAAAGCTGGTCTGGTAGTACTGATTCCATAGGATTAGAAACATCCACGCACTGCTCATTTTTGGGCGGAAGCCCGAGGCAGGCGCTCGCTGCCATGCGTTAGACAGGTTACTGTGCTGTGCTGCCGGAATAAAAAATCAACCTATGTGTGGTACGTGAGGTGAGGACAAGAGTAGTCACTGTGCAGCTGAATAAACAAATAGCATCTCATACTGCCAAGCATGCTACTCTAAAAAAACAAATCTGTACATTTCGTAGTCCATCCGAACACATTCTCTTGAGAGTTTCCTCTGGTTCGCTGTTCCATAGTTTTATACCTACATTCCTTTCCTATTCCTCTATTTTCATCAAGACCTATGTTTTCTGCCCCTTTATTCCGAACGGAGCCTAAATATTTGGTATAAGGGCATGGGACAGTGGGTGCACCAGCAGCCAGCACCATGTACGTAAACATGGGCATAAAGTGGTGATTCATAGTTTGTTGCCCCGAGAAACAAACATCCAAGAAACATATCTGGGTTGGTCCCATTTTTGTTCACTCTAGCCACCTACTCCTATGTGTGGATAGCAAATCTAGTCCTGGTCATACCACTGTGTATAGCGTTACCCCTATATTTCCCTTTTCGACCAAGAGACCGGTTGGATGACCAGTCTGTACTACTTTCACCCCCTTTCCTTCCTGTTTGTACGAAGTCCGATGTACATACTAAATTCCCCCACCCCCACTTTATTTCTTATTTGAACCAAGTACTCCCTCCGTCCGAAATTACTTGTCATCAAAATGGATGTGTCTAGAACTAAAATACACCTAGATACATCCATTTCAATGACAAGTATTTTAGGACGGAGGGAGTACAAGATTCGACTCCATGAAGTGCTTTACCTCTAACAATAGAAGAAAAAAATATGTGACGTTGGACCATCCGATCGAGAGGGGCTGAGAGGTAGAAAATGATGCACATGCAGCGACGTAGCGAGCTGGGGAAGTAGAGCTAAGGAGGTTTCGAACGAAGATATACCTGAAGGTCGTCGGGATGTGGATAGGTGGGCGGCGGGAGGCCGGATCCGCCCATAGGCAACGACGAAGGGATCGGAGGACCTCCCGCGCCGGCGCTCGGCGAGAGATAATAGTGCGGCCGGCAGTGGGTCTCCTTCCTCGCTGTCGACGACGGCCTAAATGCTGCCCCTCCTCCCCTTCACCGGCGGAGGGGGATACGTCCGGATCTGTAACCAGCGGTGAGGATAGAAAGCCAGTGTTTTTGAAGGGAGAAAGACAGTGTTACTACCCCTATCTTGTTTAGATCTGGAGAGGATGAGAGTGTGTGAATAGAGCAACCCTAGCAAGCAAGCGCGGAGGCTCCGGCCTATATATACGTAGTGGGGTAGTTTTCCTTTTTCACTCCATCAAAACAATCGTTTAAAATTGTGTACTACTACATGCCAGGTCGCGTTTTTTAGTTGTTGATTGTTTTTTGAGATAGCTACCCGCTTGTTCCAAGTGGTGTTACGGTGTGCCTGGTCGCACTTTGTATCGTTCAAGTCTGGTACTACAAGTCCCTCCATTAAATGAACAACCACCCCCTCGTAAAAATTGTGAACAAGCCCACGGCTAAAATTAGCGGAAACGTGTGTTGCCCCAACATGCATTATTATTTATATTTTCTACTCCCTCCGTTCCTAAATATAAGTCTTTTTTATAAGCCACACCTAAGACAATAATTTTTTTATTAGCAGTGAACCCCACATGTCATAGACACAAAAATTGTGGCAAGATTCCCTTAGGCAAGCCAAAGTGTGTCTAACAATTTGAGCAACTCAGGTTAGGCAAGTGTGGGAAAAATAATGTGGCAACATAAGACAAACATAGTCACAATCCAAACAGCCCCGTAATTTTTTGTGACATGCATGAAAATTTGGTTAGTTAAATTTATAGTCAAAATTTGGCAAGGTGCATCAAATCAACACATGCAAGTATCAAAAGGAAAGTCACGGCATGCATGCATGCGTTGTACTCCCTCCGTTTCCAAATATAAGTCTTTTTAGAGATTGCAACAAGTGACTACATACGAAGCAGAATATGTCTACTCCTACATATGAATTAGCCCATTTGAGATGTGTAAAAAGACTTATATCGAGTGCAGTGCTTTGATGTGTCGCCTCAACTCGTACAAGACCGAGAAATTTGATTACTACAACGCCCTCTCCCTCACGGACTGAGCTCCGTTGCCTTAACTGCACCTGCCTTTGGCTGCATGACAGGAGGGCCAACCACCTGTTGGGCCCACCTGTCATAGATGCAAAGGCAGGAGCAGTAAGTAGAAGCTTTCGCTACACGCTATCCCTCCCGCGCGAGGTGGACGGACATGCAGCAGTGGATTCGATACTGTAGAAGTAGGAGTAACATCATTGTTCGTCTTCTCGAAGAGGCGAAGAGCCAAGCGCAACCCCAACGTGGCAGTTGCGAACGCTCGCGTGGTGCGGTTCCTTGGAGTACTAGCCAGGCTCTTGCATGAGACAAAATTGCTATTGTTTAACAATTAAACTCCATTATCCATTGGTTGATACTCATTCTGCATAGGTCCACGCGCTTAGCACCGTTTCCTCCTGGGGTCACCAATGTTTATTTGCTAATTAATAGCATTGCATGCAATGAACTAGCCATTGCAAGTCATTAAAAGCATGCACACCTCTCATCTCTTATTGGTTGATATGTCAAGAAACAAGAAACAAGGTAGAAGTTAATGCACCGCGCCTAAGTGTTTTGGGACTATTTGGTTTTCGTAAGATGACTTACACACCTAGACGGAGGGAGTAGTATAGCCCTGTAAACCGGAAAGGAGTATTTGCCTTTCTAGAGATTTCAACAAGTGACTAGACTACACCGTGTGCAGTACTCCCTCCCTTCCGGTTTATAGGGCTCAAATCTCAAATCTCATGAACCAAGGCATTTTGCGATCGGAGGAATGTATCTCGTACTTTAGAAAACTACCCTAATTAAACTCATGCATTAATTACGTAGTTCTCTCATTTTCCTCTCCGCCTTGGTCGCGGTGCACAATATTGATCACTCCTATATGACTAGCCTCTCTATCTACATGCGGGACATTTCAAAGCATCCGGGCCCGTGTGCCATCCACCAAATCACAGCGAGGTGCTACAGTCGAGACTCACCTGTCACCCCGGTATGGCCGTCATGACCCGTCATATCACAAAACCCACACCTTTACCAGCAGTGGTAAGGTGGCCTCCAAGTTGGACTGGACAAAGCAACCATCATTTCACCGGAACGCTCGTTCAAGCCCTTTCTTCCCTTTCTTGAAGATCCCCCGGTGAGCTGCACAAGGTAAAAAATAATGGCTTATTACCATAGTTGTGGTTTTTGATTATTTGCAATGTGCTTGCTAATATGTTAGGGTTGTGCAGGTGCCGGTGGACGTCCTTGATGATTCCGATGTTGTGGCCCGTCCTGTTGGCATCGCCCCGGAGATCGATTCCGATGCCGCTGTCCATCCTGTGGACATCGCCCCAGAGATCGATTCCGATGTCACGGTTAGTCCTGTGGACATCGCCCCAGAAATCGATTCCCATGCCGCTGTCCGTGCTATGGTCATTGCCCGAGAGATCGATGACAAGAAATAGTTGGTCGCGCTAATCCTTCAGGGTAGTTTGCATTGCCCTGTGTTTAATTACCAGAACGATGCGTGTTATCAAACCATCTTAGGGCTAGTGCACTGTCTTGTGTGGGTGGATCTTGCTACTTTTGTTTGATAGTGAATCATGCGATGAATCATGCGAACCCTCTCCGAGTTATGGAAACAGATGTATCCTCACCATCTTTTGATGTAATATATGGCATGCTTAGATGTAAGTTTGAACTGTTTATCATATTAGCAGGGCTTGTTTGATGAGTCTTGGTGTTAGTAGGCTAGCTACTGTGCGAGCTATAGTACTTGCAAAACACTCACCGAAGAGAAATGTTGGGGCTGATGAGCTCGTGGTACGCTTATACTTATCCCTCGTCGATCGACCAATAGCCCTAGCTCCTAAAATTGTAGGCTTAGCGATCGATCAGACAATAGTCGACATACATTCAGGCCTCATTTGGTTCATAGGGTAGGAAAATCGTAGCAAAAGTACAGAGAACGTGCAACACAAAATCATAGCAGTGCAGAGACGTACTCCCTCCGTTCCAAAATAGATGACCTAGGCGGGCTAGTTTGGCCTAGTGGGTTTCAGTGATATGACGTGGTACAGTGCCGTCCAGTCTTCGCGTTTGGTAGCAGTATTGCGGGTACAGTAAGTTTTCTTGAAGAAGCGGAATTAACGAAGTCATGATGGTTCCTTCGTCCGAACAACTTACAGTGGGAAAGGTTGGGCCTGTGATACGACCGGGGTAGACCAGGATAATTTTATGCATGGCAGGTAGACCAGGATGGTCGACGTCCCACATGTCGGCGAATCAAAGTATTCTTTCCGATATAGAGGATGAGCAACGAGTATTCATTGTTTATTTTTGATGAAAGCTAATGTCTCCACTGGACGGAGGAGTGTGAAACACGGCAGCCCAGTGAACTTGGCATGTGCACCACTCCCTCCTTCCTCATGTAATGCCCAGGTTACAGCTTTTTCTCACTTTCTCTCTATCTATTTCCTCTCAAATGTTCTTTACCTTTCTTTTTTTAAGACACAATTGTTTTTTATGCCTTTTTTTAGAATTATTATTTTTATACCTAGGAGCACGTGTAGAGACGGGCTCTTGCAGAGCCCACTCCTTGACTTTGTCAATGCCTCTCTCTCCTCCACATAAGGAGTACTACTTGCTATGCATGCATGCGGCGGGCAGCTGGCGTCTTGAGGGGCCAGGGCGGTGAGAGCGGGCTCCGGAAGCGGTCCGGACTCCAGCATGGCCCACCTCACATTATCACCATATATTTCTTGGAGTCCGTGCGCGGCGGGCGGGCGATCTCTTCTCCCTCCCCCGTTTCTCTCTTCTCAGCCGACGCCCGCCGAGCGATTAGATTTCGGCTATCGACGGTTTATTCAATTATGGTCCCACATGTTAGTGAAATTGCAAGACAACGCGTGTCTCCTCTGGTGAGCGGCGTGCGAGCCGGACTGTCAGGGTTGCGATGCGTACGAGTCGTTAGTGTGCCGCCTTTTCCTTTAGAACTTGCAAAGCGTAACATTTCCGCGCGATCGATCGATAGAAATCCAGGACAAATGATGAGGGCGGTGCTTTCCCGCTCATTAGGCGGGCCAGTTCGAGTGATATGACGTGCTACAGTGCCGTCCACTTCCTCCATTTTTATGTAAGCAAGAGTTTACACTCTTACGCGGGAGGAGTGCGAAACACCGCGGATCTTATTTTGATCGAGGGATAACTGTTCCCTGCCAAATAATGGAGGATTATTAGCGATTATAGCATGATAGTTAGGGCATCTCCAGCGCTGGCCCACAAATTTACACCGGCATCTGTCCGAGGACACTGATGGATGCCATCCGATGCTGCCCGCATACCTTTCGACAACTATCTGAACTAACCAGACAAAATTCGTGCAAACAAAGTAAATTTCAAATTAACCAGATGACATTCATTACATTTCGAAAACTTTTCCTACAAACTGGACGAAATTCATTACATATTTCGCACAAACCGTACTAAAACCTACCGTAAACCTAATCTAAACGATCGCCGGCGCCCGACCACCATGTCCGGCCATGAACCCAAGAAAGCCGGCCATTGCCTTTGCCTCCTCCTCATCCGCCTCGATAACCTCCTCCTCCGAAGCACAAGGTTCTGAAGATTTCCGCCTCCACGTCGCTGTTAAGCGGCTAATCGGCTGCCGATGTTTACCCCACCATGCTTGGCGTCGACTGAGTGGAGTAGCGGTGGCCTTCCCGGGACCAGAGCGGCGGCGGCCTACCGTGTACTACTCTTCCTCGCTGTCGGCTGCGCCCGCGCACGCGTGCTGGCTTTGTGGTCGTGGCGACGGAGGGCGGCCGGGGGGGGTGCCGGCGATCTCCTTCGTTTGCTCCTGCGACAGTACGTCGAAGAGAGCTTTGGAGCGCGCCCGGAGCGGAGCCGCCGATGTCCCTCGTTTGCTCCTGTGACAGTACGTCCAAGAGAGCTTCGGAGCGCCAGGAGGCCATGGTTGAAGTGGTGCCGACAGAAGGAAGGGACCAGAGGAGAGTAAGTGTGGGTCTTTGGCTATGGCTGGGAGCTGGGGCTCAAGTTAATATAGCGGGCGAATGGCAATGAGCCGCGGCAGACGGATGGACAACTGGCGCCGGAGTAGGTTCGTCGGGCGTGAATGCGGATGCTGCTTCAGTGACTTAACTGCAGATGCGTTTGGGTTACTGACATGTGGGCCCAACGGGCATCTGGCCCGCATGTCAGTGACACACCAATTGCACCTGCAGTTAAGTCCGGTGAATGCGGCATTGACATTCTCGAGAGACGGTGAGGCGGGAAGCGCGCGCTAGCGATGGAAGGGGTTTCGGTCTGCAGTGGCACTAAGGTCGGTCGCTCACGATAGTACATACTCCGTACCATACTACCATAGTACCCTCTCTAGCTTTGGCTATTTTATAGATTGTCATTGTGATGGACGATATACATGAGCAAGGCGGTCCGACTATGACCGTTGGTGTTGAGCCAGGTGAATACATGCTCGACGGTCGCGTAGGCCTCCATCAAACGTCTAAACAGTAATGTCAGGCACCACCGGGGCGCGCAGGTTATGGGCTCGCCGTTTGCGTTGCACCATGAGCAGGACTTTGATTTAGAGGGCGACGTGCATGCATTAGCATGCTTTGACAGTGTGAGCGTGAGTGTCTGACGCGAAGTATTTCATTTTCATTTGGCTGACAAGGGTGCGTTGTAGCGACGAGTCTGTGGTTTGATTCCCCACATACGCATAATTTTGGTTTTTACAGTATTTCTTTCTCCATTGACAGGCAGGCCCGCGTAGATAGATAAAGAATACGAGCTGATGAGGCGCATGCGGACTGTTTGACTGGTCAACCAGACAAATACGGAGCTATACGCTGAGCCAGTGACCGTATAATCACCATATCTCGTATACAATGATCAAAGTGAGCTATCAAGACAAGTTCGATGACCGCCAATGCATTTTACTCGGTAATAAATGACCAGGATTGAAGGGGAATCCAAATTTGCTTCATCTTCTGTCCTTGAGCTCTTGACAAACCAATGCACTATACGGTTGTCCGGCCACTCCACCCCAGAGCTCTCACCAAGCGTCGTTCATGCCACCGCGCCGCACACTAACCGGTAAGGCAGCGATGGCATCCCGCCGCGCCGCGTTCCTCGCCGCCCACGACCGCACACAAAATGGTAGGGAAGCGATGGCATCCCGCCGTGCCGAGTTCATCGCCGCTCGCGACCTCATAACTATGTGGGAGGAATTTGAAGATGCCAAGGCCGAATGGGCGGTAGAGCAAGAGGCGGCCAAAGCCGCACAGAGGGAGCGGAAAAGTAAGAAAGCACTCAAGAAAAGAGAGGCCCGCCGCCGCATGAAAGAAAAGGACGCACGCGCTGCTGCGGAGAGGTCGGCGGAGATCCAAGCACGGTGGGGTGTCGCCGACAAAGCCGGGAAGGAGAACGACGACGTCTGGCCAGCATGTGAGAAGTAGTAGTACTAGTAGTTAGTGTGTGTGTCTGTGTCTGTGTCTGAGTACGAGCATGTACCAATACTACTAGTTACTACTGTAGTTTTGAGAGCAAATTACCAGTACATTAGCCTAGACTAAATGGAAAAATTCCTATCCTAAGCATCAAATGGCATCTCTTTCTCTATAGGAATTGAGATGCATGTCATCTCACTTCCTATGATTTTCATATTCCTATCCTATGAACGTAAGGAGGCCTCTGTTGGAGTAACTGCTGTAGCTAGCAGTACTGCTGGTACAGTAGTTTTCTTCAAGAAGCGGAATTCAATGAAGTCATGATGGTTCCTTCGTCCGACATGTTGGCGAACGGAAGTATTCTTTCCGATATCGAGGAGCAAGGAAACCGCGTGTTATAGTATCACTGCTGATTGGTTCGCAAAAAAATAGTATCACTGCCGATTTATAATTATTTTTTATTTCTGATGAATGCTAGCGTTTCAACTCTTACGACGAAGGGTGCCAAACACGGCACGTGCTGGATGTCCCACACGTCAGCGAAAGGATGGGACAAGAACAACGTGGTAGAGCCCAGCGTAAAAAACAGCGTGGTAGAGCGTCTCCACTTCTTCCACTTCTGGGTCGGAGACCACATGTAGTAGTACTTAGTGGTATGAACGATACAAAGTGCGACCTGGAGAGAAAGACACGTCTAGTTGGAAGGTCTCGGGGCATACACGTAAACAAATATAAAAGTTAATATGTGCCTCCAACTAATATAGTAGTAGAGTACTTAGGCACGTACTCCATAACATCACCGTGCATTGCACGTACAACATTTAGTGGTAGTACGTAGTAAGAGACAAATGCCGCCCAAGAGTTCCCTTCTCGACCTACTTTTGGGTGTTTGGTAGAGTGTATGGAGGGTGCATGAGTCCACACTAGTTTAGCACAAATACACTAGAAGAATGCATGAAGAGAGCATGCATGAAGAGGGGTGTTGAGTTGAGCATGCATGAAGAGGGAACAACTATGCTGAGACGAGAACGCAACCAAACACACCCTATATGCCACACATGTTCATACCATTTGTGCCTTTCTACTTCACTTACTGCGCTACATTACTCAGGTTCGTACGTCCACTCCTGGGTACATGTCCGTCTCGTAGTTCCAGTCCCACGTGTTCTTCATATAGATGGAACGATCCTTGCATAACACGTGCACCTTGATGCTAGATGTCTCGCGTGTTGGCAAAAGGATGAACAAAGCTCACGTAAAAAAATAGAGTGGAAGAACATAGATTCCGGACGACCGAGAAGGAGCAAGGAACCTCGTGGTGGAGGGTCTGCACTCATAATATTTAATATTATTCAGCGATATAAAATTAACCAATCATCTCCACAGTGGACTGGAAGAGTACGAAACATGGCAGCCCAGTGTAGTTACATCATACTAGTACATGGCTAACCCACGCTATCACCATATTTCTTGGCTTCCGTGCGACACCTATCTCTAGTAATCCAGCAGCCTGTATCGCTTCTCCCTCCTCGTTTCTATCAAAGTGTGGCGGGATGGCGTTTCTGCCGTCTATTGAGGTCGGTTAACTATCAGATGTTAGCAACATGCCAAGAGCATTCTAAAACAAATTCCTTTCATGTTCCGTTTTCAAAAAAAAAAAAATCCTTTCACGTACGAATTTGCCTGTATGCTTTGAGCAACTTGCATGTCCTATACTGCTCCTGTTTGATACTCTTACTTAGCTAGAGGTTAGACTAACTCATGACTAACCCTGAACTAACTGTAGCCAAAGAGGTGTTTGGGTGACAGGGTTAGATTGACAATAAATGCACTTCATGGAGAGAGAAAAGTGATTTTTCAGTGGTCCCAATGAGAACTATCTCCAGTTAGCACCTCTTGGGTGGGATAGTTTTTTTTGGTGGGTTCGGTGCAACTTGCTCCAATTTAAACCCTCATGCTTGGATACTTTAGGGCTATTTGAGCCCCAACTAGCTCAAACTAACTCTAACCCATGGATCCAAACAGGGCCTATGGCCAGTCTCGACGCGGAGCAGTCGCGTGCACCGGGAAGCGGCGCTCTCTCGGCCATCGCGCCACTTCAAAGCCGGCGCCAGTGAGAGGTCGCCTCCGCTCCGGCCGGGCATTAATGCGGCACTGACGCTCCAGGGCGACGCTGACCGTTTCACGCGGGAAGCGCGCACTGGCAAGGGAGTATAGGTTTTGAACCGTTTCAGGTGTAGTACTGGTAGTTTGCAAAACTACTCAATTATTGCACTCAGTTTCCTAAGAAATTGTTGTAAAAAACGTTACTCCACAGCCCGCTTCCCTTCTCCTTCCTCTTCCACCGCCTGTGCACGTCCGCGGGAAGCGACCGGTCAACCCTTATATAGGAGTGCTAGCACAAAAAGATGCATGCATGACCACTAAAATTTCCATATTAAAGTGCCGCTCCGGCGGGAGTATGGCGTATGTTGTTACCTTCGGCCGGCCCATGGCTACCGGGCGACGGCGACCAGAGAAGAGGCGGTGGGAGGGGAATGAATGTAGCTACTATTTGGGTTCGCCTTCCGGCTTAAATAAATGCGCAGCATCACGTGTACCCGCTGGTGCACAAATTGTAACATACGTGTCTGCTTAAGTGGGCGTCACGTAACTGGTGTGTGTGTGTGAGAGATTCTGAGAGACAGAGTGCGTGTGTGCGACTCTACTCTTCGGACATGTACTCAACCTTTTGCATCGGGATATAAGTATAATGGTATTTACTTTAGCTAGTGATTTACGTGGCCATGTTAACGTGGTTGTGTCAAAAAATGTCACTTCCTGCTCGTGGTTTGCGTTATATAATTACATGCAAGATTCTCGTGCATTGCACGGAACATCAATATGCATTTTTTACAAAACACCTGTTGTGATTGACCCATGCAGGAGTAATCCCATGTGTAAAAACTAATGATATCTCGAGAATTTTATCGGAAAACTGGTATCTCGAGAATGTCATCGAAAAAATGAAAGATGAGAGATAAGCCGAGGAGGAGTGGAGCGTGGTGGTGACTGGTGGTCGGAATGGGCGGAGGCATGGGGATGGACGGCGCCGGCAGGCGGCAGCGGCCACCATGCATGCTAGATTGTTCCAGAGACTTATTCCTTTTTTAATTGCTGAGCAATGAGGTTGCGGGAGATAATGATGTGGAGAGAGGTGCGAGTATCTTTTGTAAAATTATCATAGTTTGCTTTATATCCTCAGATATAGATCATACGGTCTGTATTACAAGATGGCAGGCACACCATCACCGCCAACTCATTTTTTTATAAGGGTACAGATGATAAGTTTGCTGACTACTAAAGTAAAGTGGAATTTGTCCATGTTATGCAAGTAAATAAAGGTGATTGTTTATCATACGGGTAAGGTTGGATGAAGGGTGGTAGGAACAAATGCTCCGTCTAGAGCATGTGTGTGTGAGATGGAGTCTTAGTGTGTGTGTGGGGTGTGTGTGTGTGTGTGTGAGAGAGAGAGAGAGAGGAGAGAGAGAGATGGAGTCTTAGTTTGTGTGTGTGTGTGTGAGAGAGAGAGAGATGGAGTCTTAGTGTGTGTGTGGGAGGGGGGCGTGCGTGCGTGCGTGTGTGTGTGTGTTTGTGTGTGTGAGAGAGAGAGAGAGATGGAGTCTTAGTGTGCGTGTGTGTGGGGGGGTGCGTGCGTGTGTGTGTGTGTGTGCGCGCGTGTGTGTGTGTGTGTCGAAGGGGTCCTCTGTGGAGGATGTAATTTAAGTGTGCATGGCTTCATCATAGAGAGGTGATGTGTATGGCAGAGGCCACCAACGATGGGGTGCGAGAGAGAAAATGCACATAGAGAGGGAAGAGAAGGTGTGTGCGCGTGAGAGGAGTCGACATCGAGAGAACGTGTTTGTTCGAGAGACACCGAGGAAGACTACTATATATCGATGGTGCATGTAGGCAGGAATTAAACAAAGGGATGGTCTTATTGGTTTTGGGAATATAGGGGAAGAGTGAGAGGCCGGGGGGGTAGCTAGAAGGAGATTGTTAAGTGTGAGTGTGTGTTTTACCCATCCAGGCGGAAGTTATGTGCACAAAAGAGGAGAACGATTCGATGTGGCGTTAGGATTGAGGGTAATTAAACGTATGGAGACATAGAGACCTTGAACGTGCATGTGTGAGAGGTATACATGTATACGTGGGATGTGTGTGTGTGCACGCGCGCATGATTGAGATAAAAGAAAGAAGACATAAGTCATAAGATCAACGACATGGGGGAGACGGATCGGTATGACAATATGCATGCATGTGAGAATGCAGGGAAGAAGGCCCGACAATTGAGCATGTGTTTTTGTCTTTAAGAGATAGTGGCGTGGGTTGGAGCATGCATCTATGGCGAGCAGAGGGAGTGAGGCGCAACGATTGTGCAAAAGAGACCAACCTATAAATGCATATGTATGGAGAGACATATATAGTGTGGGTGATAAGAAGCAAGACTCCGTGCGAGAAAGAAATGTTGACGGGGAAACTACAGATAGATACAGAGATGGAGATGCTAGCTAGAGGGACATCCGCTAGTTTGGGTGTTGGAGATGACCGTCGGGTGGTTCAAAGGGTGAACTTATATATGTGTGTGAGAGGGCACTTGACTGCATGTAGAGAGAAACATATGTAGTGTGCGTGATAGGAATCAAGAGTGAGGGAGAGAAAGAAGGTTGATGGAGAAACAGATAAATAGAAAGATAAAGATGCTAGCTAGTGTGCGTTAGAGATAGGAGTCGAGTGGATCAGAAGGCTGGGTTATGTGTGTGGGTGTGAGAGAGATAGAGAGAGGGTGCATGTGAGTCACATACAAACAGATATCAGAGAGAAATGAGATCCAGAGAGACAGAGTTTTGTGTCTGCGAGAGAGAAAGATATTTCACAACGAGAGTGATAGCTAGATAGACATACGAGGGAACGCAAGATATCTCTAGGGAGAGAGGGTGTGTGTGAGCGACATACAAGAGAACAATGGAGAAATATGAGACCCTGGGAGACAGAGTTTGTGTTTGTGTGTGAGAAAGTGATATTGAAGAGGAAGAGTCGTAGGTTCTCATATCTAAGGAGCGAAAGACATCTTTGTATGAGGGGTGTGCGAGTGGCACACATGGGAATAGTAGAGAGAAATGAGACCCCGGGAGACAAAGTTTTGTGTTTGTGTGAGAGAAAGAGATTCCACATGGAGAATCATAGTTAGAGACACATAGCAGGGAGCGAGATATACTTAGAGAGAGATAGAGTGATGAAGGTCGAGGGAGAGAGTACCGTCAGTGTGTTACGAAGATAAAAGATCATTGTCGACATACAGGTAGCACGAGAGATAACCGAGAGACGATGAACGCGTATAGGTCCAGAGAGATAGTCCTATATAAGCATGAGTGATAGCTATATGAGACGAATATCTGGATTAAAGGGGATTCAAATATTTAAACTGGAGATCACGACATCGATAATATCATAACGCAAATTGGTGTATCAAACATGCATATTCATTTGAATTTGGGCACACGTGTAATGTTATATAGTTTATCAATATTGGTGATCCATAGATTCTTCAATTACAAACAATGCATGGTTTATATGCAATTAATGTCTAAACGGGATTACACTATATGTTGCGTGTGTGAAACACATTATACATGTTTGAGAAGTAAAAAAAACCGCATGAAACACACATTAATTGGAGACAGTTAGCGAGGAATGCATACATTGGATTTCAACATAAAGTGGTTTCAAATATTTGAAAATCCAAATTGATGGATACAACCTTATGAATCTGAGATCATGCCATTTGTAAACCATATTTATGTATAAATGGTGTTGTGCTTTTGAAAGTATATATAAAAAATTGATGTATATAGAATGTAATTCCAATTGAAAATGGATCTCGCCCGAAAAAATAGAATACAAACAGGATTCGAATTGAGTTGGCATGGTAAACATGCACTCTGCAAAATTTGAATGAAGCGGGGAAAGTCGCAGTAACCGCCCAAAACCAAAATCTGCGAGATGGAAATCACTACTGCCTATCCCTGCCACGCAAAGCCTATCTGCTGGATTTCTATAGGTTTCGATAGGGGTAGGTTTGTAATTTCACCCAATCGTGACGTAACCGCCTCTCACGCGGATTCATACACGGTGGGCGCCAAAACACAGTGTGTCCTCGACCGAAATCGACTCCCTCCCCGATTCATATGCATACACGGTGGGCGCCAAAAACAAACTCTCGTCGGCAAATATTCGGTGGATGCGAGATTACCGTCCTATCCCCAACCGACTAATGTTGCTGTGATGTAGTAGAAATTTGAAACGGGGGCTAAGTTTGTAAATTTCCTCGCATTTGAGACAAGCGCACCCTGAATACATGGTTCCCCCTTCCTCTCTACCTCCCTTTTCCCCATTGGTACTCCGTGGGCGCCAAAACACCCTCTCCACCCCACCCTCCTCCGTCCGCCGCCATCCGCCACCCCATCCACCGCCGTCCTCCTCCACCATGCCGGAGCTGATACCCCGACGCCGCCGTCCATTACAAGAGATCGGCCTCTCTCATCCACGGCTTCGGACCGGGATCCTTGCATCCCGTCCTCTTGCTTCATCCCCGTAGTCGTCCACCTTGCCGGCGCTGCTCCTACGACCGTCTCATCCACCGTGCCCCGCCGCCACCGTCTACCCTCCTAGATCTGCTTCCACGCCGCCGACAGCCATCGCTACTGCAGCACCGTCAAATTCTCAGCAGATGCGTACACGGCGCCGCACCAGAGGCGGTACTCTTTCGTATCTGCTCAACTTATTTATCGCAGCAAGAAAATAGATCGCCACTGCTTTACTCTGATTTCTTGTCTTGGTTGCGAAGTTGCCTTTGTCCGGTTTGCACCTTCAGATCCGCCATGGCACGCTCAACACTATACTCCCAATGCTTATGGTTTTCCCCTTTTATATTCCACACTAGTTAAATCATAGTAGACTAAATTTCAAAATTGGGTCAGTCGATTTTTCAGAGCTCGCCGGAGTTCGCCGGTGCGATCGAAGGGGCTCGGGTGGTTGTGGGGCCTCGCCGAACGAAGAAAACTCGATGCGGGTGGGGGTGGGGGTGGCGGAGGAACAAAGGTGGTGGGGGCTGGTGGTCCGGCCGGCGGCCCGTGCGGTGTTCTGTATGGGAAGAATCAGAGACGAGGAAGAAGAAGGGTTAGGAGACGTAGGATATTCATCCAACCGCCTGAAATGGTCGAGAGACAGCTGAGAGTTATATTCTTAATGTGCTCTGGTTCATCATGCGTGGGCACTGCGCAACCAACATTTTATTATCCAAAATCTGCTTGCTCTTCTTTACCATGTTCCTCTTCCGTTCTTCTTTAATATGTACTCTCTCCGTTCCTAAATACAAGTCTTTGTATAGATTCCACCATGGACTACATATGGAGCAAAATGAGTGAATCTACACTCTAAAATGTATCTGGATACATCTGTATGTGATCCATAGTGGAAATCTCTACCAAGTCTTATATTTTGGCACGGAGGGATTATGATAGTAGTACAGTATGTTCCTTGTACTGAAGATGAGCAGGGACATTTGCAGTGTAGAGGTCTATACGGTCGGTTGTGATGGACACTTTGAGCCTCTTTGATTCGTAGGATCTTGTAAACATAGGAATAAGATTTGTAGTGGCCTGCCCACTTGAATCCTATAAGAATAGCAAGGAAATGCGGGGAGCTGTGTCGCCTTTGAGAGTTACACTGATATTAACAGTACCGCACCTTCACTTGAAGAGAGCTGGTATCCGAAGCCTTTCTAGCCGTACCGGCAATACTAGCACATATATTCCAGCAAGTTCCACTTTGCTGATTTTACTCTGATGCTTAAGGTTTTCCCGTTATATCTACACTATGATCTGTGTAGCTGCTTTGTGTCGCACTAGCAGCAGTCCACTCTTGAAGCTAAACACTGCAATGACTTACAAAATTGGCACCAAGGCATTGAGTGCCATTCTGGATGCAATGAAACTCATACGCTCCCCACCTATTGATTCTTGTTCAGAATATGATCCTAATGACTATTCTAACCTCGAGGAGTCAAAGGCAGATGGCCTGTCCTATTCACCCATCAAGGTGCCTGTTCTAATTTGGCAATGTTTTATTGATTGCGGGTATCTTGCGTATGTTGTCTTGCATTTCTTCTACTTTGTTGCACCGCCATCTGCTTAGTTTACTCATCATATATGTCAAGATGCCATGCCCATCCATTATCAATACATATTCCATCTGTCATCATACCATGTTTTTCCACTCAAATGCTGTTCTTGTGCATCAGACATCAAAAAGGAAGAGAGTGATTGCTGAACCTGAAGGAGCACCAGCAAAGTCCTTGAAAAACGCGGTGGTGCCAGAGAAATCAGACAGCACCCCAGTTATATTGGCTGTACAACCAGTGACACAAAACATAGGACCGACTCCAGCAGACTGTACCCATACTTCACTGGCCACACCACTAGCCCCACCACACAGGACCTGCACTCCAGCAAAAGGTATACCGATTTCATTTGCCATAGCACCAGCTGTACCATAGAAAAATCCCACTCCAGCAAAAAGTATAGCAAGTCCACCGGCCGAAGACCTATCCCAACTGCAGAGACGGCCAATTCCTGTAGATTGGAACCCCATTCCATTTATTCCCAGTTTAAGAGACAATGTTTTCAATGTTGTTAGGGACTACGTGCATATATTCCCATCATGGGAAGATTATTGTGAAGACAAACACCATTTTCACATCTTCCTGTCCAACGTACGTGTAAGTGCTATTATTCATGGTTATTTCCTGTTTTCTGCTGATTGAACACATCAATGATTTACATACATTGTTGTAACTAGGCGAGGGTCAATCTGTTCTTCATCCGTAATCCAGTGGTGTGGTGAACCTACCCACTACAGCACAATGTCATATTCTGCAATGTCTTAACTATGAACAATGTCAGATCATTCTACTATTATTTAAACCGTCTCTTTATTTGCCAATCTGAAATAGTATAAATTGACAGCACCCTAACCATTGATACTTATGAGTTCTTGATCTGTAATCCAGTGGTGTCGTGAAGCTGCCAACTCCTTCACAATGTCATTTCCTGCCATGTCTTGACCTGAACAATACCATATTGTGTTAATGCAATTTTAAACTCTGTCACTTTATTCCTCAGTAAGAAATGTGACGAATTGTCAGCACTGATACTTTTATGTGCAAAACCTGTCATCTGTCTGCTTGTTTATCTTTCAGAGTGAGGAAGATATAAGTGTTGAACAAGCGCAGTCTCATCATCTTGCTCAGCTGCTTACGCGGCAGCTCCCCAACAAGGCTAACCTTTCTTGAACTCTATTGAAGTGCTGTCGGTTTTGTATATTATTTTGTCAGCGTGTTTATTTGCACTGGTGGCGATCTTTGATGCCCAGTGTATGTAATCTGCTGTCAGCTTGTTCTTTATTATCATAGTGGCGAACTTTGATGCCCAGTGGATGTAATATGCCGTAATTTCTTTATTGTATAGTCTAGGTTTTTTCTTATTCACGATGCTGTAGTTATTTTACTGTATATATATCCTGTCTTCGCAGTAAACCGGCCAAACCGTAAAATACGGTACATAATCGGGCCGTCATGCAATCACGATGTAGGTTGGGCCTGAAACGTGCCGAACAGCTCACGGGCCGGCAGCAGCCCGAAATGAACCACGACCCATGATTGTGCGAATCAAATCACGGGCTTTTAACAGGCCAAAATTGTCTTGGTCCTTGTTTGGCCCAATCAGATATCAGCTGCGAGCAGGCCGGATGCAAACCGGGCCGTAGTTAGGCCCAACTATATGACGGGCTTTTAACAGGCCGAAATGTTAAACGGGCCTTTAATAGGCCAAAACTAATATCAGGCCGAATTACTAAATGGGCCTTTAGCAAGTGGGCCCAAAAGCATGGTGTCCAGTTGACGGGCCGAATCTGATATGGGCCATAATTGAGCCCAAAGCCTCTTAAAGGGCCGGACCTGATCTGGGCCGTAATTTGGCCCAGAACGTGGTAGGCTTTTAACGGGCAAGATCTCATATGGGCCACTATTAGGCCCGGAGCGTGGCAGGCCATTAATGGACCGGATCAAATATGGGCCGGCATTTGGCCCAAAACATGGCAGCCAGTTAATGGGCCGGCCTACTAGGGTCCTCAAAATCTTGTGGAACTACAGCTGGGCCGGCCCATTAATGTCGGCGAAATCTCATGGGCCTTTAGCTAGGCCGGCCCATTATGATCCGCAAGAATCTTGTGGGCCTTTACCTAGGCCGGCCCATTATGGCACACAAAAATCTTATGGGCCTTTACCTGGGCCGGCCCATTATGGCCTGCAAAATCTTGTGGGCCTTTAGCTGGGCCAGCCCATTATGGTCCGCAAAATCTCGTGGGCCTTTAGCTGGGCCGGCCCATTATGGTCCGCAAAATCTTGTGGGCCTTCAGTTGGGCCGGCCCATTTAAACTTGATGGGCCGGTCCACGTGTCAACATATCATAGGCGCGTCTCGCCCATTGGATGAGTCACACCTGTGCCAACACGGACCTGACACGTGTCTCCTCCAGCCAATGATGATTTTACACGTGGAAAATCCCCATTGGTTGGGGCTGTTAACGGGTTATCGGATCCAAAACCCGACCCGATAGCTTAACGACGTTCCGTTACGGTGGATGCCACGTGTCGGTCACCCTTGACGAAAGCACTTCTGTGACGCGCGATTTATCGTCATGGAAGTGAACACTTCCATGATGATAATTTTGGTAATGTCATGGAACACTTCTACGACAGCACAGGTATGACTATCTTGATTCTGTCATAAATTTGTCATGGATGTACATGCATGACAAAAAACGCGACCTACTGTGACAAACACGTATCATCACGGAAGTGTATTTTTTTTGTAGTGAGGGTTGTACAGAGTCGGTTTACAGAGGAAGGAATCTTCATATCCGGACGCCAAGCTTGCCGTCTACGCAAAGGAGAGTCCCACCCGGACACGGGAGGAAGTCTTCTATCTTGTATCTTCATGGCCCAACAGTCCGGCCAACGTCACATAGGCCGGACGCCCGAGGACCCCTTAATCCAGGACTCCCTCAGTAGCCCCTGAACCAGGCTTCAATGATGATGTGTCCGACACGCAGATTGTCTTCGGCATTGCAAGGCAGGTTCCTCCTCCGAATACTTCAAAGTAGTCCTCGAACACAGAAAATGTGTCCGGCTCTGCAAAGCAAGCTCCACATAGAGCCGCAAAGAGTATAATATCAACAAGTCCCATCTACTGACATCTTTCATAGTGAGATGCCACGTCCCTGCACGGTCATTATTTCGAACTATTTTTAGCCTCCCGCTCCATGTTTCGAGCAGCGGTTTCCATTGACACGTCTTGTCGAAGCAGAGATCGTGTCCCCTTATCACGGGATTCTCATCAATACGGGCGTGGGTAATCCCACCATGCCGTCCACCCGACCCTTGGGGAATAGGCGAGTTTTAAGGCAAGTGGGGAGGCGCTTGATATTCGCTGCCTTTATAAATAGATAAGGATTCACCCTTTCACCCACGCCCTCTTTCTCTCTGCCCACCCATTCTCGAGCTCCAGCGCCCAAGCCTCCAACCTTTCCGCCCCAAAAAGCACTCCGACCATGTCCGGATCTGGAACACAGGGCAAGTGGATGGCCTCATCCGTCATGGAGAAGGACATCACGAAGCTCCGAGAGGCGGGGTACTTGGCCCAGGAAATCGCCCACCGGCTTCCGGCCAAGGGGCACGTCATCCCCACCCCGAATCCCCAGGAGAGGGTGGTGTTCATCCCCCACTTCGTCCGCGGATTGGGATTTCCCCTCCACCCATTCGTTCGCGGACTCATGTTCTACTATGGGCTAGATTTCCATGATCTGGCCCCAAACTCCTTCCTCAACATCTCGGCATTCATTGTCATGTGCGAGGCCTTCCTCCGCATCCCACCCCACTTCGGATTGTGGCTAAAGACCTTCAATGTGAAGCCGAAGGGTGGGTGGTCAACACGCAGAGTGCGGAGGCGCTATGGTGAGCAAGATGTCCAACGTCACGTGGCCCAAAGGCACCTTCATGGAGACTGTCAAAGGGTGGCAGCAGTGGTTCTATGTCACAGAGCCCCGCGACACCACCTGGGCCGCGGCTCCCGAATTCAAGTCTGGGGCCCCAATGCGGCTCACCTCCTGGCTAGAGAAGGGCCTGGACTGGGCGTCGTCGGACGAGCTGACGACACTGCAGACGCGCATCAAGAGTATGGTGGACAAGAACATCAAGCTTGTCAATGTGATCTAGGTGATGCTTTTTCGCCGAATCCTTCATTGCTAAAGCCGGACTTGCAATTTGTGGGAGTTCGATCCAGCCAAGCACCAGACCTTGCAACAGTTCTTCGGTGCTACGCACGAAGGCATCTGGAAGGTGCTTTTTAAGGCCAATGAGACGTGGCCGAAGACGATCGAGGACCGTGGGTACAACCTGACCCATCCCGCCAGTCCGGTAAGTTTTTCGTATTTCAAGGTGCATCCTTCACCTGTACATTCAAGGAAGATGTCTAAGCTTCCCTATCTGTCTTTTCAGGGCTGGACGACGAAGGCGGAGCAGATCCAGTGTCCGGCTCCACTGCTCGAAAACCCAGCAATCCCACTTCTGACGAAGATGCTGGTTCCGGCGCCCTATCAGGCGCCGGAGAAGAAGGCCAAGAAGAAGGCCACGGAGACCAGAAGTGGCCTCCGCCGTAAAGGCACTTCGGACGTGACGTCCGAAGACGCCAAAACCCACTCCTCCCCCGCCACCGAGGACGACGAGGAGGAGGAGGAGGAAAGCAACTCTCCCCTCGAGGGGGAAGGAAGAAAAGGACGGCCTCCACGAATCTGGAGGCAGAGGCGCCCAAGATGGGGAAGGTCTCCCTCGCGGACAACTCCGCGTTGGACACCGATAGCAGCTCCGAGTGGCGCCCCAGGGAGAAGCCCCTGGCTGAATCGTAAGTACTCAAAGGCACTTGTACACACATATATCCAACTTCTTTATTCATGGTTGTAATATATATGTCGAATCATGCGCTGCAGTCCGGCCCACGCCTGCCCCCAGCGATCCTCATCTTCAGGGAACTCGCTGGATCCCTATGATCCTTTTTTGAATACTGCAGGGGCTGTTATTGATTGCAACAAAGGCAATGTCACTTTTCATGTTAATGGTAATGAGCATACGGTACACTTTCCGAGGAAACAACCTCAAGTTCATAGTATCAACTCTATTGAAAAAATTCCATCGATTATATTTGGAGGTTTTGAATTTCCTCTTCCTACTGTCAAGAAGAAATATGATATTCTTATTATTGGGGATGTGCATATCCCCGTTGAGGTAACATAGTGTTATTCGAAATTTCTCCGGTTCCATGATTATTCAGAATGAGTTTGTTAACAAGACTTGATCAACCTTGTTAGTGGATTCCTTTTGATGAGCATGAGATGGATGAAACTAGAAGGCACAACCTTCTATACCCTCTTTCTACTTTCTGTTATTTAGTTGAAATAAAGTAAAAATAGTATTTTTCTGTCTGTTTTCTGATTTATCCGTGCAATATAAAAATACCCCGAAAATAAAAGTTCTCCAAATGCCCTGAAAATGGAATATGATTTTTTCTAGAATATTTGAGAATTTCTGGCACTGAGAACACAGCAGGAGGGGCAAGCACCTGGCCACGAGGGTGGAGGGCGCGCCCCCTGCCTCGTGGGCCCATGGTGGCCCTCCTCCACTTATTCCTGCACCCATACACTCCTTCTTCCTCCCACAAACACCAATATCCAGCTCAAGCACGAGTTCTATCTCATTTTGCTGCGATTTTCGATCTCCTTGCTCAAAGCACCTCTCACAAAACTGCTTGGGGAGATTGTTCCTTGGTATGTGACTCCTCCATTGGTCCAATTAGCTTTTGTTCTAGTGTTCTATTCATTGCAAATTTGTGCTGCCTAGGTGACCATGTTCTTGAGCTTGCATGTCAAATTTATATGGTTCCAAGTAGTTCTAATGCATGATATAGTCTCTAGGCACTTGTAGGAGTAGTTGCTATCAATTTTGTTGAGCTTGGTTCACTTTTGTTTGAAGTTACTAAAAATTTCAGAATATTTCAGAAAATAATGAACAGATTTTTGAGGGGCTCGTCGAGCCAAAGCTCGAAGGAAAAGCAAAATGAAGAAGCACAGAGGCCCAAATATAATTTGCCTCGCACCGCGAAGGTCCAGCCGTGTGAATGGCCTTCCAATGATTTCTTGAGAAAAGCCGGGATTTATGATGATTTCTATTCATTGGCTGAGAATGCTGGCCTCACCGACTTCCTCCGTGACCAACGTCATCAGTATCTCTTACTCACCAATACTTTTATGAAAAACTTCTACTATTTTCCTAAGGAATCACCTTCCTCAGTAGAGTTTCATTTATATGATGTTGTTAAGAAGATGCCACTAGATGAATTTTGCGAGGTTTGCAAAATACCCTTCGAGGGTACCTTAGATGAACCACGTCGCAAAGATGTGGACGGGTTTATTGACACCATTACTGTGGGGGAAACCAGGAAGGTTTCCGATGCAAGAATCACTAGCATACATTTTCCTGTTTTACGCTACTTTTCTATATTTGCTAGTCGTTGCTTAATTGGTCGCGGAAACTGTGGAAATCTTAGTGTCCCTGATATTACCATTTTGCTCCATCGTTTATATTCCGACAACACTGTTAGTATGGGCGGTATTATTGCTAAACGGTTAAGTCTGAACCGTACTAAGGGCCCCATCTTTGGAGGTATTTATGCTTCACGCCTAGCTGCGCATTATAACATACCTATTAGGCTCTATGAGAAAGAAGAAAAATTGTTGCCCAATGCTTATTTAGATTATAAGAGTATGTTAGTGCATGACTTTATTGTTAAGAATAGGGAAGGGGAGCTTAAATACAAATTGTTCTTTGATAAACATCACCCTGAGACTATTACCTTGCCTGCTCCTTCCTTGTTTAATTTATCTGAAGGTCCGTATCTTGTTCCGTGGGCGGCCATTCAAGCTTACCGGAACCCTACACCAGCCCCGGAGCCGGAACCACAATTTGAGCCTCCACGACAGTTTGATTACTTTTGGGATCCGGAGATGACTGCCAGCCAGTGGCAGTCAAAGTCCTCTTCATCTCAGTACGACCCCATCTACACCTACGGGTATCCGCCAGGCCATCCGTGGCAATGAACCAACTTAGGCCAAAAGCCTAAGATTGGGGGAGTACGTATTTCCCACCGACATTACATTTATGTTCACGCACACTCATTGCTAGATGTCGGTGCTCATACTTTTTCACTGTAATATCCATGCTAGTTTATTTTATTTTTCTCGCTTTCTTCTTGTGTGTTTGTTAAACCTTAAGAAAAACCAAAAAAAATAGTAATAGCTTCTAGTTAGTTTACTTTTCTTGCCATAGTAGTAATAATTAAAAGAAAACCCAAAAAGATTTCCCGATCTTCTTTTGCTTGTTGGGAGCTTTCCCGTGTAAATAGTTTTTATTTCTTTTCTTTTCTTTGGGGGTCGATAGGAGAAGACCATGATTAAATTGTTGAAGTGGCTTTATATGCATTATTGTTGATTTAACCAAAAGCCCATATTGCCTTGTCTTCTCCTGTTTATTGAATGCTCGCAGGTTCCAGCTTAGTCCAATGCATGTGCACTCTTATTATTATTCACATCGTTCGGTCGTGCAAGTGTAAGGCAACTATGATGATATATCATGGACTGACTGAGATGAGAAAAGCTGGTATGAACTTGACCTCTCTTGTTTTTGTAAATATGATTAGTTCATCGTTCCTGATTCAGCCTATTATGAATAAACATGTTTGCAATGACAAGTAGAGATCATAGTTGCTCGTGCCATGCTTGATTAGCTATGAGTTATAATGGTTTACCTTGCGTGCCAACATGCTATTAAAATGGTTGTGATGTGGTATGATGGGGTGGTATCCTCCTTTGAATGATTTAAGTGACTTGACTTGGCACATGTTCACACATGTAATTGAAACAAAATCAACATAGCCTTCACGATATTTATGTTCATGGTGGATTATATCCTACTCATGCTTGCATCCAATGTTTATTAATTTTAATGCATGGTCATGACTGTTGTCGCTCTCTAGTTGGTCGCTTCCCAGTCTTTTGCTAGCCTTCACTGGTACTAAGCGGGAATACTGCTTGTGCATCCAATCCCTTAAACCCCAAAGTTATTCCATATGAGTCCACTATACCTTCCTATATGCGGTATCTACCTGCCGTTCCAAGTAAATTTGTATGTGCCAAACTCTAAACCTTCAAATAAACATTCTGTTTTGTATGCTCGAATAGCTCATGTATCAACTAGGGCTGCCCTTATCTTCCATGTTAGGCGGGTTATTCTCAAGAGGAGTGGACTTCGCTCCTCACTCACGAGAAAATGGCTGGTCACCGGTGTAACACCCCGCATGTAACTTGCCATATTTGTAACTCCGACTCTTGCCATTTTCGGCTATGTGTTTTGTTTTTTCCTCCGTTGTAGGGTTTTGTTTTCGTTTTGTATTTTGTCATGTCATGCATTTTCATATCATGTCATCATGTGCATTGCATTCGCATACGTGTTCGTCTCATGCATCCGAGCATTTTCCCCGTTGTCCGTTTTGCAATCCGGCGCTCCTATCTCCTCCGGTGCACCCCTCTTGTTTTCTTTCGTGTGCGTGTGTCAAACTTTCTCGGAATGGACCGAGGCTTGTCAAGTGGTCTTAATATACCACTCGGAGACTACCGGTCAAGTTTCGTTCCATTCGGAGGTCGTTTGGTACTCCAACGGTTAACCGGGCATCCGCAAAGTCCATTTGAGTGTCCAGCAAAAACCCCCTCTAAAATCAGCCCAAAACCAACCAAACTCTCTTCCATGCTCTAGGTCGTTCGATCACGATCGTGTGGGCGAAAACCGCACCTCATTTGGAGCCTCCTAACTCCCTCTACCTATAAATATGTGGGCATCCCGAAAACGAAATCGCAGACGAACCCTAGCTCCTCCCTCCGCGCCGCGCCGGACACGTCCGCCCGCGCCGTCGGACGAATCGCAGCGCGCCACGTCATCAGCCCGCTCGCCGCCGCCGCCGAGGCCCGCGAGCCCGACCCTGGCCCCCGCGGCCCGCGCCCGCCTCCGCGCCTGCCCCCGCCGCCACGGCCGCCCGCCGTCGCTGGCCTGCCCCGCCGTCCGCCGTCCCGCCGGCCGGCCCCGCCGCCGCCGCTCCCTCCGGCGCCGCCGCGCCCACCGGCGACCACCGCCTCCGGCCGGCGCCCCTCCTCCGGCCTCCGGTCCCCCTCGCCGCGGTCGGCCCCGCCGGCCCCTGCCTCGCCGTCGCCAGCGACCGAGCCTCGAGCTCGAGCAGCCGGCCAGATCCGATCGGTACGGTTCCCGTTGACTTTCTCGCGACCCGTTTTTTCTCCAAGTCACTAAGATTTCTCAGTATGTGCTCCTGTTCGAGATGCGATAACTCTGTGCATGTAGCTCCGATTCGCGCGTGTAATATGTCAATTTGTTCGTCTCGTGATGATCTACATTTTGTTCAATTGCACCATGTTCATTAGAGGTCATCTTGATGCCCAAATCTCTGTTGGAAGAGGGCTAGTTGCTGTTATTCTCTGGTTCTTATCAGAACTTGGAGATTTGTCATTTTTGTATCATTTAATCTGTGCATCTTTTGAGCATGAGCTCTACATGTGTTTTGAAGTATGCCATGCCATCTTTCCAGTGGTGTAGTCCATATATTTTTGTGATCTCTGTGGTGACGAGCACAAGCATGCAAAGTAGGCCCCGTAATATTTCTGATTTCAGGGACAGTGATTTCTCTAAGTCCTTGTCTGCTGTAATTTTGTTGCCATGTAAACTTGATGCTACAGAGAGATCCATGCATATTTTGGAGATGTTCAGTAAGGATGTTTTATAGATATAGTTGTAATTGATCCATTCCTGCAAATGTTTGCAATTATGGAGTGCCATAGCATGACTCAATCTTGCTCTACGTTTGCTATAAAATATTTCTGGCAGATTTTTAACATGACTTGCAAGCTTGCCAAGCTTATTGTAGTTGATCCATACATGCTATGCTATTGTTCTTGCCAGGGTTAGCTTCATAAACATGCCATCTTGCTGTAGGTATGCTTGGTTTGTCATGCGTTGCTCTGTAGTGAGTGCATCAAGCTCACAAAGAGGCCTACATATTAATATTTCTGCCATGCTCTGTTTTCTGCTAAGTCTGGAACCTGATAACGAAACTTGCTATGTTTACATGCTTGCCATGAAATCTTCTGGTCCTTTTTGGCTTATGGTCAGTAAGGGACTTTTGTCATGTGCATTTAGTAGAACACTTCCATGCCTTGTGTTGCTATGTTAAGTTCCTGTAGCATGTTGATTTCATGCTTCGAACATTGCTACCTGATGCTGTTTACTGCCATGTCCAGTTTTTCACTAAGTCTGTGAACCTATAATCTTTTGCACTTTTTCCATGCTTGTTTGAGCTTGATATGTTGAGAACTAGCCGTAGCTCAGTGTTCATCTTTTGTCAAGCATCTCCTGTAGATTACTGCCATGTGCTTTGTTGCTATGTTGGGGTGCTGTAGCATTGTTGCTTGTTGCATTTTAAGTGCTATCTTGCTGTTTATCGCAGATTAGCGTCATTCTTGTTTTGCTTGCCATTTGCAAACCGTGCATCCGATTCCGGTGATCTTTATATCGATTTCGACCGAAATCATCTCATCTTTCCAGTAGCATGCCTGGTTTGCCAAGTTACTGCCATGTTCATCATTTCCCTTCCGGAGCACGCATATGCATCGCATATCATATCTCGCATATCATACATGTTTTGCATCATGTTGCTTGCGCATTTCTCGTTGTTGATTGTGGTTCCGTTTGTTTGTGTTCTTGTCTTGGGTAGAGCCGGGAGACGAGTTCATGAACGAGGAACCTGTCGAGTACGCTTACGAGGATCAAGCTTTCGACAACTCTGAGGACCTTGCAGACAAGATGACCACCCCTCGAAATCACTTCTATCTTTGCTATGCTAGTTGTTCGCTCTATTGCCATGCTCGCTACCTATCACTTGCTATATCATGTCTCCCATTTTAGCCATGTCAGCCCTAACCATCCTTTCCTAGCAAACCGTTGTTTGGCTATGTTACCGCTTTTGCTCAGCCCCTCTTATAGCGTTGCTAGTTGCAGGTGAAGTTGAAGTTTGTTCCATGTCGGAACATGGATATGTTGGGATATCACAATATCTCTTATTTGATTAATGCATCTATATATTTGGTAAAGGGTGGAAGGCTCAGCCTTATGCCTGGTGTTTTGTTCCACTCTTGCCGCCCTAGTTACTGTTATACCGGGATTATGTTCCTTGAGTTTGCGTTCCTTACACGGTCGGGTGATTTATGGGACCCCCTTGACAGTTCGCCTTGAATAAAACTCCTCCAGCAAGGCCCAACTTTGGTTTTACCATTTGCCGCCTAAGCTTTTCCCCCGGGTTTTCGCGAGCCCGAGGGTCATCTTTATTTTAAACCCCCGGACCAGTGCTCCTTCGAGTGCTGGCCCAAACCGAGCGATGTCCGGCGCCCCCTGGGCAACCAGGGTCTATGCCAACCCGACGTCTTGCCCATCCGGTGTGCCCTGAGAACGAGATATGTGCAGCTCCTATCGGGATTTGTCGGCACATTCGGGCGGCTTTGCTGGTCTTGTTTTACCATTGTCGAGATGTCTTGTAAACCGGGATTCCGAGACTGATCGGGTTTTTCCGGGAGAAGGTTTATCCTTCGTTGACCGTGAGAGCTTATGATGGGCTAAGTTGGGACACCCCTGCAGGGTATTATCTTTCGAAAGCCGTGCCCGCGGTTATGAGGCAGATGGGAATTTGTTAATGTCCGGTTGTAGATAACTTGTCACTTGACCCAATTAAAATACATCAACTGCGTGTGTAGCCGTGATGGTCTCTTCTCGGCGGAGTCCGGGAAGTGAACACGGTCTGTGTTATGTATGACGTAAGTAGGTGTTCAGGATCACTTCTTGGTCATTGCTAGATGACGACCGTTCCGTTGCTTCTCTTCTCGCTCTCATTTGCGCAAGTTAGCCACCATATATGCTTTTGCCGCTGCAGCTCCACCTCTTTGCGCCATCCTTTCCTATAAGCTTAAATAGTCTTGATCTCGCGGGTGTGAGATTGCTGAGTCCCCGTGACTCACAGATTCTACCAAAACAGTTGCAGGTGCCGACGATGCCAGTGCAGATGATGGCGTCGATCTCAAGTGGGAGTTCGACGAGGAACGTGGTCGTTACTATGTGTCTTTTCCTGATGATCAGTAGTGGAGCCCAGTTGGGATGATCGGGGATCTAGCATTTGGGGTTGTCTTATTTTCATCTGGATTTTGACCGTAGTCGGTCTATATGGTTGTATTTTGGATGATGTATGATATTTATTTATGTATTGTGTGAAGTGGCGATTGTAAGCCAACTCTTTATCCCATTCTTGTTCATTACATGGGATTGTGTGAAGATGACCCTTCTTGCGACAAAACCACTATGCGGTTATGCCTCTAAGTCGTGCCTCGACACGTGGGAGATATAGCCGCATCGTGGGCGTTACAACCGGGATGCCCAGTCCCATGCTTTATGCAAACTAAATCGAAATAATTGCAAACAAAACTCCCCCTGGGACTGTTGCTAGTTGGAGACACTCGTTATTTCGAGCAAGTCATGGATTGATGCTTGTTGGTGGAGGGGGAGTATAAACTTTACCATTCTGTTTGGGAACCGCCTATAATGTGTGTAGCATGGAAGATATCGCCATCTCTTGGTTGTTATGTTGACAATGAAAGTATGCCGCTCAAAATATTATTTATCTCTATTTCAAAACCGAGCTCCGGCACCTCTACAAATCCCTGCTTCCCTCTGCGAAGGGCCTATCCATTTACTTTTATGTTGAGTCATCACCCTCTTATTAAAAAGCACTAGCTGGAGAGCACAGCTGCCATTTGCATTCATTACTATTAATTTATATTGGGTATGACTGGATCTCTTTTACCATGAATTACAATGTCTAGTCAGTCCTTGATCTTCAAAGGTGCTCTGCATTTATGTTTTGCGGTCTCAGAAAGGGCTAGCGAGATACCATCTTGTTATATCATATCATGATTGTTTTGAGAAAGTGTTGTCATCCGAGATTTATTATTATGACTCGCTAGTTGATTATGCTATTGATATGAGTAAACCTGAGACCTAAGAGTTATTGCAAATGTGGTTAGTCATAATCATTGCTGAAAACTTGAATGCTGGCTTTACATATTTACAACAACAAGAGCAAACAGAGTTTGTAAAAGTTTTTTCTTTATCACTTTCAGTTTATCAACTGAATTGCTTGAGGACAAGCAAAGGTTTAAGCTTGGGGGAGTTGATACGTCTCCGTCGTATCTACTTTTCCAAACACTTTTGCCCTTGTTTTGGACTCTAACTTGCATGATTTGAATGGAACTAACCCGGACTGATGCTGTTTTCAGCAGACTTTCCATGGTGTTATTTATGTGCAGAAACAAAAGTTCTCGGAATGACCTGAAACTCCACGGAACGTCTATTTGGAAATAATAAAAAATCCTTGCAAAAGATGAAGACCAGGGGGCCCACACCCTGTCCACGAGGGTGGGGGGCGCGCCCTGCCCCCTAGGGCGCGCTCCCTACCTCGTGGCCCCCCTGGAGCTCCTCCGACCTCAACTCCAACTCTATATATTTTCTTTAGGGGAGAAAAAAATCAAGGAGAAGAATTCATCGCGTTTTACGATACGGAGCCGCCGCCAAGCCCTAAAACCTCTCGGGAGGGCTGATCTGGAGTCCGTTCGGGGCTCCGGAGAGGGGGATTCGTCGATGTCGTCATCATCAACCATCCTCCATCACCAATTTCATGATGCCCACCGCCGTGCATGAGTAATTCCATCGTAGGCTTGCTGGACAGTGATGGGTTGGATGAGATCTATCATGTAATCGAGTTAGTTTCGTTTGGGTTTGATCCCTAGTATCCACTATGTTCCGAGATTGATGTTGCTATGACTTTGCTATGCTTAATGCTTGTCACTAGGGCCCGAGTGCCATGATTTCAGATCTGAACCTATTATGTTTTCATGAATATATGTGTGTGCTTGATCCTATCTTGCAAGTATATAGTCACCTACTATGTGTTATGATCCGGCAACCCCGAAGTGACAATAATCGGGACCACTCCCGGTGATGACCATAGTTTGAGGAGTTCATGCATTCACTATGTGCCAATGCTTTGTTCCGGTACTCTATTAAAAGGAGGCCTTAATATCCCTTACTTTCCATTAGGACCCCGCTGCCACGGGAGGGTAGGACAAAATATGTCATGCAAGTTCTTTTCCATAAGCACGTATGACTATATTCAGAATACATGCGTACATTACATTGATGAATTGGAGCTAGTTCTGTGTCACCCTATGTTATGATTGTTACATGATGAACCGCATCCGACATAATTCTCCAACACCGATCCAATGCCTACGAGCTTTTCACATATTGTTCTTCGCTTATTTACTTTTCCGTTGCTACTATTACAATCACTACAAAACCCAAAAATATTACTTTTGCTACTGTTACCGTTACTTCCATATTACTTTGCTACTAAATACTTTGCTGCAGATACTAAGTTATCCAGGTGTGGTTGAATTGACAACTCAACTGCTAATACTTGAGAATATTCTTTGGCCCCCCTTGTGTCGAATCAATAAATTTGGGTTGAATACTCTACCCTCGAAAACTGTTGCGATCCCCTATACTTGTGGGTTATCAAACCAACGAGGAGCAGAAGGAAATGATAAGCAGTTTTCAGCAAGGTATTCTCTGCAAGCACTAAAATTATCGGTAATAGATAGTTTTGTGATAAGGTAATTTGTAACGGGTAACAAGTAACAAAAGTAAATAAAGTGCAGCAAGGTGGCCCAATCCTTTTTGTAGCAAAGGACAAGCCTGGAAAAACTCTTATATAGAGAAAAGCGCTCCCGAGGACACATGGGAATTATCGTCAAGCTAGTTTTCATCATGTTCATATGATTCGCGTTCGGTACTTTGATAATTTGATATGTGGGTGGACCGGTGCTTGGGTGCTGTCCTTACTCAGACAAGCATCGCACTTATGATTAACTCCTATTGCAAGCATCCGCAACTACAAAAGAAGTATTAAGGTAAACCTAACCATAGCATGAAACATATGGATCCAAATCAGCCCCTTACAAAGCAACGCATAAACTAGGGTTTATGCTTCTGTCACTCTAGCAACCCATCATCTACTTATTAGTTCCCAATGCCTTCCTCTAGGCCCAAACAATGGTGAAGTGTCATGTAGTCGACGTTCACATGACACCACTAGAAGAGAGACAACATACATCTCATCAAAATATCGAACGAATACCAAATTCACATGACTACTAATATCAAGACTTCTCCCATGTCCTCAGGAACAAACATTACTACTCACAAAGCATATTCATGTTCATAATCAGAGGGGTATTAATATGCATAATGGATCTGAACATATGATCTTCCACCAAATAAACCAACTAGCATCAACTACAAGGAGTAATCAACACTACTAGCAACCTACAAGTACCAATCACAGACTATGAGACAAAGATTGGATACAAGAGATGAACTGGGTTTTAGAGGAGATGGTGCTGGTGAGGATGTTGATGGAGATTGGCCCCCCTCCCGATGAGAGGAGCGTTGGTGATGACGATGGCGATGATTTCCCCCTCCCGGAGGGAAGTGTCCCCGGCAGAACAGCTCTGCCAGAGCCCTACATTTGTCCCGCCAAGGTTCCGCCTCGTGGTGGTAGAGTCTTGTCCCGAAAGCTTGCTTATGATTTTTCCTCGGACGAAAGACTTCATAGAGAAGAAGATGGGCACCGGAGGGCCACCAGGGGCCCACGAGGCAGGGCGTGCCCAGGGGGGTAGGGCGCGCCCCCACCCTCGTGGCCAGGGTGTGGGCCCCCTCTGGTATTTTCTTCGCTCAGTATTTTTTATTATTTCCAAAAATAACTTCCGTGGAGTTTCAGGACTTTTGGAGTTGTGCAGAATAGGTCTCTAATATTTGCTCCTTTTCCAGCCCAGAATTCCAGCTGCCGGCATTCTCCCTCTTCATGTAAACCTTATAAAACAAGAGAGAATATGCATAAGTATTATGACATAATGTGTAATAACAGCCCATAATGCAATAAATATCGATATAAAAGCATGATGCAAAATGGACGTATCAACTCCCCCAAGCTTAGACCTCGCTTGTCCTCAAGCGGAAGCCGATAACGATAAATATGTCCACATGTATAGAGATAGAGGTGTCGATAAAATAAAATACGGACATGAGGGCATCATGATCATTCTTATAACAGCAACATATATGGACATTGTCATATGATTTCTTATGCTCAAGTAATAATCTATTCACAATGCAAAGTATGAATCAGAAACTTCATTGGGAACTAACAAACTATAATATCAGTCATTGAAGCAATTGCAATTTATCATAACATCAGAAAGAGTCAATATAAGAGCTTTTCAGCAAGTCCACATACTCAACTATCATTTAGTCTTTCACAATTGCTAACACTCACGCAATACTTGTGGTTACGGAGTTTTAATCGGACAAAGAGGAAGATAGGGGCTTATAGTTTCTCCTCCCAACCTTTTACCTCAAGGGTAATGTCAACAATAATAGTTCATGCTAACTTACATCCAATTGGATATATATATATCAGGATCTTTCCAACACACTGTGCTTGCCAAAGGATAAAAAGGTAAAAAGGAAAGGCGAAGATCACCATGACTCTTGCATAAGGTAGAAGATAAAAGTAAAAGATAGGCCCTTCGCAGAGGGAAGCAGAGGTTGTCATGCGCTTTCAGGTTTGGATGCACAAAATCTTAATGCGAAAGAACGTCACTTTATATTGCCACTTGTGATATGGAACTTTATTATGCAGTCCGTTGCTTTTATTTCTTCCACATCACAAGATCGTATAAAGCTTATTTCCTCCACACTAATCAATCATACATATTTAGAGAGCAATTTTTATTGCTTGCACCGATGACAACTTACTTGAAGGATCTTACTCAATCCAAAGGTAGATATGGTGGACTCTCATGGCGAACTGGGTTTAAGGGTATTTGGAAGCACAAGTAGTATCTCTACTTGGTGCAAAGAATTGGCTAGCATGAGGGATAAAGGCAAACTCAACATGTTGGATGATCCATGACAATATACTTTATTTTAGATGTAAGAAAACATAACCCATTACGTTGTCTTCCTTGTCCAACATCAACTCTTTAGCATGTCATACTTTAATGAGTGCTCACAATCATAAAAGATGTCCAAGATAGTATATTTATATGTGAAACCTCTCTTTCTTTATTACTTCCTATTAATTGCAACGATGACCAAAACTATGTTTGTCAACTCTCAACAACTTTTAATCATCATACTCTTTATATGTGAAGTCACTACTCTCCATAGGATCAATATGATCTCTTTATTTATTTTTACTCTTTCTTTTTCTTTTATTCCCTCAAGATCATAGCAAGATAATCAAGCCCTTGACTCAACACTAATATTTATTATATATAGCTCACGGACTCGATTACATAGAGGGATCATAAAGCAAAACTCAAAACTAAATCATACCAAAAACTTTATTCTACTAGATCAAGATATTACTAAAAGGATCGAACTAAGAAAAACGGTAAAGATAGGAGTGTGATGGTGATACGATACCGGGGCACCCCCCCAAGCTTGGCAGTTGCCAAGGGGAGTGCCCATACCCATATGATTATGTTTCTTTCTTCGGAGGTGGTGATGTGGATAATTGTGCCTTCAGCTTCTTCATATTATAATTGAGAAGAGCAATTTCCTCCTTTAAATCATCGACCTCCGACTCTAGCTTCAAGATCTTGTCACATAAATCTCCTTTACTTTTCTGCCGAAAACGAGAAGGAATAGATTGATTGTTAGATAGTTTAGCCTTCTTAGGGAGACTAGACTTCTTGAACTTCACGTGCATATCCCCAGGTTGAGGTAGAGGGACATCCTCCTCCTCCGAGCTTGAATCGTTGATCCTCATTAGATGAGCATCCTCCTCCTCATCTGTAGTTCGACCACAAGGAGATAGATCCCCATAGGTTTTTCGGTCGGCAACGAGGTGTGAGACGTAGCTCTCTCCGTCGGAGTCCTGAGATGACATCTTACTCCAAGTCTGCTACACAAACAGCTCGAAACAAAAACAGAGGATATTTGCGTGATGCGAGGGTCAAAACCTTCGTGAGATTATATAATGATTTTTTACCGCCGAAAGAAGTGTCGTGCAAGAAAACGGAGTCCGAAGAGCGCACGAGGTGCCCACGAGGCAGGGGGCGCACCCAGGGGGTAGGGCGCGCCTCCCACCCTCGTGTCCTTCCCGGACTGCTTCTTATTTTCCTATTTTTCTAAATATTCAAAAAGGGATAAAAATTGCCATTAGAACTTTTTTGGAGTCGGTTTACTTACCGTACCACATACCTATTCCTTTTCGGAGTCTGAAACATTCTGGATGGTGTCTCTTATGTATTCCTCCGGGGTTACAGTTATAATAACATTAGTTTCAACATTTATAGGATTACCTGAGATATAATATTTGACTCTTTGACCGTTCACCACCTTCGGATTTGTGCCTTCGAAATTGTTGATTTTTATGGCACCAGAACGATAGACTTCCTCGATAACGTAAGGGCCTTCCCATTTGGAGAGAAGTTTTCCTGCAAAAAATCTTAAACGAGAGTTGAGTAGCAACACATAATCACCTACATTAAACTCACGTTTTTGTATCCTTTTGTCATGCCATCTTTCAACTTTTACCTTAAATAATTTGGCATTCTCATAGGCTTGGGTTCTCCATTCATCAAGTGAGCTAATGTCAAATAGCCTGTTCTCACCGGCAAGTTTGAAATCATAATTGAGCTCTTTGATAGCCCAATATGCCTTATGTTCTAGTTCAAGAGGTAAGTGACATGCTTTTCCATAAACGATTTCATACGGAGACATTCCCATAGGATTTTTATATGCAGTTCTATAGGCCCATAATGCATCATCAAGTTTCTTAGACCAATTCTTTCTAGATTTATTAACAGTCTTTTGCAAAATTAATTTGAGCTCTCTATTACTCAATTCTACTTGACCACTAGACTGTGGGTAATAAGGAGATGCAATTCTATGATTAACATCATACTTGGCAAGCATTTTACGGAAGGCACCATGAATAAAATGTGAACCACCATCAGCCATTAAATATCTAGGGACTCCAAACCTCGGAAAAATAACTTCTTTAAGCATCTTAATAGAAGTGTTATGATCAGCACTACTAGTTGGAATAGCTTCTACCCACTTAGTAACGTAATCAACAACAGCTAAAATATGTGTATACCCATTAGAGGCAGGAAACGGTCCCATATAATCAAAGCCCCAAACATCAAATGGTTTAATAACAAGTGAATAATTCATAGGCATTTCTTGACGTCTACTAATATTACCAATTCTTTGACATTCATCACAAGATAAGACAAACTTACAGGCATCCTTGAAGAGAGTAGGCCAATAAAAACCGGATTGCAATACCTTATGTGCAGTTCTGTCTCCAGCGTGGTGTCCTCCATAAGCCTCGGAGTGACACTTGCGTAGGATCTGTTCCTGTTCATGCTCAGGTACACAACGTCTAATAACACCATCTACTCCTTCTTTATAAAGATGTGGGTCATCCCAAAAGTAATGTCTCAAATCATAGAAAAACTTTTTCTTTTGCTGGTATGTGAAACTAGGTGGTATAAATTTAGCAACAATGTAATTAGCATAATCAGGATACCATGGAGCAGTACGAGAAGCATTTATGACATTAAGTTGTTCATCAGGAAAGCTATCATCAATAGGTAGTGGGTCATCAAGAACATTTTCTAACCTAGACAAGTTATCTGCAATGGGGTTCTCAGCTCCCTTTCTATCAATAATATGTAAATCAAATTCTTGTAGCAAGAGGACCCATCTAATAAATCTAGGTTTAGCATCTTTCTTTTCCATAAGATATTTAATAGCAGCATGATCTGTGTGAATAGTTACTTTAGAATCAACAATATAAGGTCTGAACTTATCACAAGCAAATACAACTGCTAAGAATTTTTTTAGTAGTGGCATAATTTCTCTGGGCATTGTCTAGAGTTTTACTAGCATATTGAATAACGTTTAATTTCTTATCAACTATTTGCCCTAGAATAGCACCTACAGCATAATCGCTAGCATCACACATAATTTCAAAGGGTAAATTCCAATCAGGTGGCTGAACAATGGGTGCAGAAATCAATGCTTTCTTAAGTATTTCAAATGCTTCTACACAATCATCATCAAAGACAAATGGTATATCTTTTTGTAATAGATTAATCAGAGGCCAAGAAATTTTTGAGAAGTCCTTAATGAACCTCCTATAAAAACCGGCATGACCAAGGAAACTTCTTATACCTTAGATGTCCTTAGGACACGGTACCTTTTCAATAGCATCAACTTTAGCTTTATCAACTTGAATACCTCTTTCAGAAATTTTATGCCCCAAGACAATGCCTTCATTAACCATAAATTGGCACTTCTCCCAATTCAAGACAAGATTCGTTTCTTCACATCTCTGCAAAACTCGATCAAGGTTGCTCAAGCAATCATCAAAAGAGGATCCATAAACGGAGAAATCGTCCATGAAAACCTCACATATCTTTTCACAAAAATCAGAGAATATAGCCATCATGCATCTTTGAAAGGTAGCCGGTGCATTACATAAACCAAAAGGCATACGTCTATAAGAAAAAGTACCAAAAGGGCAAGTAAAAGTGGTCTTTGCTTGATCATCAGCTAACACAGGTATTTGAGAGAACCAGAGTAACCATCTAGAAAGCAAAAATGTATATGTTTGGATAGTCTTTCTAGCATTTGATCAATGAAAGGTAAGGGGTAATGATCTTTCTTAGTAGCCTTATTTAATTTGCGAAAATCAATTACCATCCTATAACCTATAATAATTCTTTGCGGAATCAATTCATCTTTATCATTAGGAACAACAGTAATACCTCCCTTCTTAGGGACACAATGGACAGGACTTACCCAGTGACTATCAGCAACGGGATAGATTATACCTGCCTCAAGGAGCTTTAGTATTTCCTTTCTTACCACTTCTTTCATCTTAGGATTCAGCCGTCGTTGATGATCAATAACTGGTTTGGCGTCTTTCTCCAAATTTATTTTGTGTTGACATAAAGTGGGACTAATGCCCTTAAGATCATCAAGAGTATATCCAATAGTGGCATGGTGCTTCTTCAGAGTTTTCAATGATTTTTCTTCCTCCTTCTCTGAAAGGTTAGCACTAATAATAACAGGATATATCTTCTTTTCATCAAGATAAGCATATTTAAGAGTATCAGGCAATGGTTTAAGCTCAAACACGGGATCACCCTTGGGTGGAGGAGGATCCCCTAGGATTTCAACAGGCAAGTCGTGTTTCAGAATAGGTCCCTGTTTATGAATACTTCATCTATTTCCCTTCTTTCATTCATAAACATATCATTTTCATGGTCTAGCAAATATTGTTCTAAAGGATCACTAGGAGGTACGACAATAGAAGCAAGACCAATTATTTCATCTTTACTAGGCAATTCCTCATCACAAGGTTGTCTACGAAATTTAGAGAAATTAAAATCATGAGACATATCATCCAAGCCAATAGTAACAACATCCTTCTTGCAATCTATCTTAGCATTAACAGTGTTCAAGAAGGGTCTCCCAAATATAATGGGACAAAAGCTATCTTGTGGGGAACCAAGAACAAGAAAATCAGCAGGATATTTAGTTTTTCCACACAAGACTTCAACATCTCTAACAATCCCAATTGGTGAAATAGTATCTCTATTGGCAAGTTTAATTGTGACATCAATATCTTCTATCTCAGCTGGTGCAAGATCATGCATAATTTCTTTGTATAAGGAAATAGGTATTGCACTAGCACTAGCACCCATATCGCACAAGCCATGATAACAATGATCTTCTATTTTAACAGAAATAACAGGCATGCCTACCACAGGTCTATGTTTATCTTTAGCACCAAGTTTAGCAATTCTAGCAGTTTCCTCACAGAAATAAATAACATGCCCATCAATATTATCAGCCAAGAGATCCTTAACCATAGAAATTAGGTTCAACTTTAACTTGCTCAGGGGGTGTATAAGTTCTAATATTGCTTTTATGAACCACAGTTGAAGCTTTAGCATGATCCTTTATCCTAACAGGGAAAGGTGATTTCTCAACATAAGCAGTAGGAACAACAGGATCATTATAAGTGATAGTCTTTTCTTCAACTTTAATAGGTGCAACTACTTTTACTTCAACGGGGGGATTATATTTAAACCACTTCTCCTTAGGGACATGAGCAGCAAAAGATTCACAAAAAGAAGCTACTATCTCAGAGTCAAGTCCATATTTAGTGCTAAATTTACGGAAGACATCGGTGTCCATAAAAGATTTAACACAATCAAACTTAGGTGTTATACCTGACTCCTTACCTTCGTCGAGATCCCAATCTTCAGAGTTGCGTTTAATTCTTTCCAATAAATCCCATTTGAATTCAATAGTCTTCATCATAAAAGAACCAGTACAAGAAGTATCGAGCATGGTGCGATTGTTGTCAAAAAGCCGATCATAAATTTTTTGAATAATCATTTCTCTCGAGAGCTCATGATTGGGGCATGAATATAACATTGACTTAAGCCTCCCCCAAGCTTGAGCGATGCTTTATCCTTCGCGAGGCCAAAATTATATATATATATAATTACGATCATGATGAACAAGATGCATAGGATAAAACTTCTGATGGAATTCCAATTTCAATCGCTTGTAGTCCCATGATCCCATATCATCACATAGCCTATACCATGTAAATGCATCTCCCTTCAAAGATAAAGGGAAGACCTTCTTCTTGATAACATCATCGGGCATACCTGCAAGCTTAAATAATCCACAAACTTCATCCACATAGATTAAGTGTAAATCGGGATGCAATGTTCCATCTCCTGCAAAAGGATTAGCTAGCAGTTTCTCTATCATACCCGAAGGAATTTCAAAGTAGACATTTTCATTTTCAGTAGGTTCAGTAGGTTGAGGAGCAACTCTTTTCTCTACTGGTCGAGGTGAAGATACCCTGAACAAGCCCCTCAAAGGATTACTTTCCATAGCAACAAATGACAGTAAATTTCAGCACGCTATATAAATTTTTCCCTACCAAATTCCACCTACCAAAGACACTTCACTCCCGGGCAACGGCGCCAGAAAAGAGTCTTGATGACCCACAAGTATAGGGGATCTATCGTAGTCCTTTCAATAAGTAAGAGTGTCGAACCCAACAAGGAGCAGAAGGAAATGATAAGCGGTTTTCAGCAAGGTATTCTCTGCAAGCCCTGAAATTATCGTTAACAGATAGTTTTGTGATAAGGTAATTTGTAACGGGTAACAAGTAACAAAATTAAATAAAGTGCAGCAAGGTGGCCCAATCCTTTTTGGATCAAAGGACAAGCCTGTACAAACTCTTATATAGAGAAAAGCACTCCTGAGGACACATGGGAATTATCGTCAAGCTAGTTTTCATCACGTTCATATGATTCACGTTCGGTACTTTGATAATTTGATATGTGGGTGGACCGGTGCTTGGGTGCTGAACTTACTTGGACAAGCATCCCACTTATGATTAACTCCTATTGCAAGCATCCGCAACTACAAAAGAAGTATTAAGGTAAACTTAACCATAGCATGAAACATATGGATCCAAATCAGCCCCTTACAAAGCAACACATAAACTAGGGTTTAAGCTTCTGTCACTCTAGCAACCCATCATCTACTTATTACTTCCGAATGCCTTCCTCTAGGCCCAAACAATGGTGAAGTGTCATGTAGTCGACGTTCACATGACACCACTAGAAGAGAGACAACATACATCTCATCAAAATATCGAACAAATACCAAATTCACATGACTACTAATAGCAAGACTTCTCCCATGTCCCCAGGAACAAACGTAATACTCACAAAGCATATTCATGTTCATAATCAGAGGGGTATTAATATGCATAATGGATCTGAACATATGATCTTCCACCAAATAAACCAAGTACCATCAACTACAAGGAGTAATCAACACTACTAGCAACCTACAAGTAGCAATCCCATACTATGAGACAAAGATTGGATACAAGAGATGAACTAGGGTTTTAGAGGAGATGGTGCTGGTGAAGATGTTGATGGAGATTGGCCCCCTCCCAATGAGAGGAGCGTTGGTGATGACGATGGCGATGATTTCCCCCTCCCGGAGGGAAGTGTCCCCGGCAGAATAGCTCCACCAGAGCCCTAGATTGGTTCCGCCAAGGTTCCACCTCGTGGCGGCGGAGTCTCATCCCAAAAGCTTGCTTATGATTTTTCCTCGGACGAAAGATTTCATATAGAAGAAGATGGGCACCGGAGGGCCACCAGGGGGCCCACGAGGCAGGGGGGCGCTGTCGGTGTCAAAACCGGCGGATCTCGGGTAGGGGGTCCCGAACTGTGCGTCTAAGGCGGATGGTAACAGGAGGCGGGGGACACGATGTTTACCCAGGTTCGGGCCCTCTCGATGGAGGTAATACCCTACTTCCTGCTTGATTGATCTTGATGATATGAGTATTACAAGAGTTGATCTACCACGAGATCGTAGAGGCTAAACCCTAGAAGTTAGCCTATGGTATGATTGTTGTTGTCCTACGGACTAAACCCTCTGGTTTATATAGACACCGGAGGGGGCTAGGGTTACACAGAGTCGGTTACAAGGGAGGAGATCTACATATCCGTATTGCTAAGCTTGCCTTCCACGCCAAGGAGAGTCCCATCCGGGCACGGGACGGAGTCTTCAATCTTGTATCTTCACAGTCCAACAGTCCGGCTAAAGGATATAGTCCGGCTGTCCGAGGACCCCCTAATCTAGGACTCCCTCAGTAGCCCCTGAACCAGGCTTCAATGACGACGAGTCCGACGCGCAGATTGTCTTCGGCATTGCAAGGCGGGTTCTTCCTCCGAATACTCCATAGAAGATTTCGAACACAAGGATAGTGTCCGGCACTGCAAAAAAAATTCCACATACCACCGTAGAGAGAATAATATTTCCACAAATCTAATCTGCTGATAAATTTTCATAACATGACATCACACCACGGCCTGGTCATTATTCGAACCGTTTCTCCCAGCCTGCCACTTCACATTTCGCGAGGCGGTTTTTATTGGCACGTCTTGTCGAAGCAGAGATCGTGTTCCCCTTATTACGGGATTCTCATCAATACGGGTGTGGGTAACCCAATCGTGCCTGTTAGTATGACTCCTCGATTTTAGGCAAGTTCCACACGGCCACACAGAGGACGCTTGATATTCATCCTCTTTATAAAGGGGCCATGGTCTGTCCTTTTCTTCTCGCGCTCAATCGAATCCTTCCCCCACCTTGAGTTCCAGCACCCAAGGCTCAGGCTAGGCGCTTCGGACCTTCAATCATGTCTGGATCCAACCTTCAAGGTCGGTGGATGCCCTCCTCTGTCACAGAGGGGGACATCAAGAAGCTAAGAGAAGCCAGGTATCTGACCACCGAAATCTCGCACAGGCTGCCTGCTCGAGGGCAGGTCATCCCCACTCCCGAACCCGGCGAGAGTGTCGTATTCGTCTCCCACTTCCTCCGAGGGCTAGGCTTTAGTCTGGATCCCTTTATTAGAGGGCTCATGTCCTATTACGGGCTTGATTTCCATGATCTGGCCCCGGATTCCATCCTTCACATCTCGTCATTCATCGTCGTGTGTGAGGCCTTCCTCCACGTCACCCCACACTTCGGCTTATGGCTCAAGACCTTTAATGTGGAGCCGAAGATGACTAATGGGCGACATGCAGAATGCGGAGGTGCCGCAATAAGCAAAGGCGCCGATGTTCCATGGCCAAAGGGTTCCTTCCCGAAGGTGTCCAACTTATGGCAACGGGAGTGGTTTTACATCACAGCTCCCCGGGGTACTAAGTGGGTTGCCGCCCCTGCCTTCCGCTCGGGCCCCCCGCCACAACTGACGTCGTGGATCAACAAGGGGCTGTACTGGGGGCCAGTAAATGATGTGCCGATATTGCAGAGTCGCATCCGAGATCTCCTCGAGAGAGATGTCAGCCTTGTCAAGGTAATGCAAGTCATGCTAGTTCGTCGAGTCCTACCTTGCAAATGTCGACCTCTCTGTATGTGGGAGTTTAACCCAGAAGGACCGCGAGCTATTCAGCACTTCTTCGGCATGACGCTCGAAGAAATGTATGGATTGTTCTTCGGATCACAAGTAAAGTGTCCGGACACCACCAAGGATGCGGGTCTGAGCTGCAATCGTCCAGATACCCAAGTAAGTAATTCTTCGACCGAACATGCTGTCTCTTTATTTATCACAACATCATTCTGAAAAGTCGCTCTTTGACCAGGACTGGGTAAAAAAGGCGAAGATGATCAAGTGTTCGGCCCCCCTTCCCGAAGGCTCAACAGATCCAGTACTGGCCAGAGCGCCTTATCAAGCACCCTCAGGGGGAGATAACGGTGGGAGTAAAGAAGCCGAAAGCAGGCCTCACTCATTATTCATCCAAACCGGGGGAATTAGTGCCTCCGCGAAGGAGGATAACCGGGGAGAAGAATCTAAAATTCCCTCTCCCCAAGGAAGGAAGAGGGCCGCCTCTGAAGACTTGGAAACAATGGTTTCCAAACGAGGGAAGAAACCATTGTCAGGGGGCCCTACCTCAGAGGGCATCCTTACCGCACAGTACCCGCAAGGGGACGAGCCCTCCACCGAGCTGTAAGTAAACAAAAGTACTCCATAGTAAACATATCCTACTTTATTTCTGAGGACAATAACCGACGCGTATGTCTTGTAGTTTGGATCGTAGCCCTTCTCGACAGAGTTCGTCTTCAGGGGATCTTCTTCCGGAGATGATGGAGAGCGAAAACACCTCCCCATGCCTCCCAGCCTCATGAGGCGGGCGACCCTGAGGTGTCGTCACGGAGGATTTCTCCTGATCCACCAAGGCCAGAGGGTAACCCTTCGGCCACCCGAAGTCCGGAGTATTCGGCTCCTAAGGAGAGCAACATAAAGAGTCCGGGACTGTCCGGTGCGCGACCAGACGCACTGATGAATCTTCTGGAGGAAGTGGCTATCTCAGAAGCGCATCGTACGTTAATGGGTATGGTGGTTGAGAGGATTTCATCCGCCGAAAGCGGGTTGCATGAAGCTTTTATGAGCCTGTCAAGAGGCTTTGATGTACGCAAAGTAATATACATTTGTTGACGATACCGCACACGCTAGGTGTGCCCTATGCAGATAGTAGCCCCTGAGACTCTGGTTGCTGTTGAAAAAGGCGGCAAACAGAGGATCATAGTCCCAGGTAATAATCATGCCGCCTTCATGTGCAGGTGGCTGAGAGTCCGGTGGCTAGCTGGACTGGTGAGTTTGCCGAACTGAAGCGGCAACTTGATGCGGCAGATGCCGACATCGTGCTTGTAAACAAGCGGCTTGACGAGGCACATGGTATGTATTTTCTCCGGTGATCAACACATATTAAGAGGAGCATGATGCTAGTATCTTTAATATGTTGTGACTGCAGATGGAGCTGCCGCCGTGGAGACCCTTCGGGCGGAACTTGCCCGAGCCAAGGAACAAGCCAGGAAGAGTGATCCGGCCGCTCTAAAGGCGGTCGAAGAGCTGAGAGCCGAACTGGCTGCGCATTGCTAGAGCAAAGAGAAAATAGCCAAGATGGCTGTTGAGTTGAAAGATGCCGCCGACCGTTGTGAGCTTCTTGAAAAGGAAAGCCAAACAAAGACGGCGGACCTGGAGAAGGCCATGGTAGCAGCCAAGGAAGCCCGCTCTAAAATCAGAGCGGCGAAGGAGGAGCTACGTCAAGCCGGAGATATCGCGGCTGGGAAGCCCTTTTTGTTGCGGATGAAGTTTGGAGATCCTAAAGTCTGGATCAATTATGGAGTTCTGCGGACGCGTACCTGGATTTGGCAGCAAGTGCTGCTGATGCGACCAAGTTTTTCGAAGATCGAAAAGATCACGAAGTGGAAAAGTTGTTCTGGTCGTAGTTCAATGCTCCGGCGCGTCTGCTGCTGTTAAATGAGCAAATGGCCGAGTGGGCCGAGCTCCATAGGTTGTCCGGGCTTGCCATGAGGTCTGTCGTGGATCGTCTCTGGCCGGAGGGACCAAGGCCGAATAGTTATTTTGGTCTTGTGCAACGATTCCATGGTGCTGTGCCGCATATCGACGCTATGAAGAGGTCAGCGTGCATAGAGGGTGCGCGGATGGCTCTTGCCCGCGTCAAGACCTACTGGGCAGAGATGGAGGCCACCGCAATTGCAACCCAGAGTTCGGCCGTAGGCCGAGTATCGGCCAAGCACTATTTTGAAGAAGTAATCGAAGGCGCTCGTTTAATAGAGGCTCAGTGCTCGAAGAGTATCATGTTCTAGTGACATGTATCCCAATTGTAAGAACAATGTTATTTGAATTATGAAGGCTGTGTTTATACTTTTGCCTGAAAGTATTATTATGCCTCCTGTGCGGTCGTTTATGTATATATATATATCCTGAAAGTTTGCAGTCATCGGCTTCAGCCCCCACGCATATAATGTGGGGGTGTTCGCAAAAGCGCATCTTCACACTTGATCAAACGTCTTGGTCCATTAAGGAGGTGGTAGCGTGGCGAACGAGGCAATCAGACTATATTGCTTTAACACTTTCACTTAACCATAGGAGTTTGACAGTGGGGCTACTATATAGCCCCTGGTATTTCCGCGGCTATCCGAATACGGTGCGCGTACGTACATGACCGGAAAAACCGGTCCTTCGTTAATGCGGAGGAATCCCGAAGATTCCGATGAGTCATCAAGTGGTTGACCAGTCTCATGCTTTATCATGACAGTAAGTTTTCGGCTTTCTCTACTGAGGTGCTCGTCCGGATGAACCAGGGCACAATCGCAGTAGTTCTCCCGGTGCCACCTTAGCCGATAGAGCGGAACGTAAGGTAGCAAAACACGGGAGCCGGGCAAACCCAACATTTGACCAAAGACATGATTCGGAGCTGATGCATATAAGGCCAAACTCGCGACGCCGAACACTCCCTAAGGTATTCAGTCTTTATAACATATACCGGGCTGAGTAACGCCCTTGATAATGAACCCCGAGTGTCCAGGTACGTGCAATATTCTGATGTGGTGAAATGCCAACAACGTCAGCATCCTTCTCGGTTATACTGAGTATCCGGAGGATGTGAAGCAACAAAATATAGTAAAAAAGGTTTACACAGGGTCTTAATCTAAAAAGAAACCTTTGAGCGGGTCCCTGCTGCACGTGTGCGCCTGTGTCTCTGTTGTGCCGTATCCTGGAAGGGTGTAGCATGATTATCATCTGTAAAAGAGAAAAATTTAGGTGAAAGTTGTCGTGCGAAAAATCGGTTATTCTCAATGAACCATTAAAATTCAAGATAAGTAAGGTCGAGCCGAACTGTAGTCCTTTTTACATGCGGGAAGCCCCTGGTACCGCCTATGGGGGTATTACCATCAAACCAATCTCAGGTTTATCTAAGCTGTTACAGCTAGTGATGCGCCGGACTCGTCCAGCTGTGTCCGCGGTCTTGACGACTGATCATTTATTCTGGTTGGAGAGGCCGTTTAGTGTTCGGCTGCTAAAGCCGCCACACGTTCTTCCGCGCGTAAGGAACGCTCAGTATTTCCGCTAACTGTAATGATGCCACGTGGACCGGGCATCTTAAGCTTAAGAGAAGCGTAATGCGGTACTACATTACAACGAGCGAAGGCTGTTCTTCTGAGTAGTGCTTGATGGCCGCTTCGGAATGGAGCGATGTCGAAGGTTAACTTTTCACTTCGGAAGTTGTCAGGAGAACCAAATACAACCTCTAGTACTAGACAGCCCATACAGCGAGCCTCTAGGCCTCGCATTACTCCTTTAAAGGTAGTATTGCTTTGGCTGATTCTTCTCGGGTCTATCCCCATTTTGCGGACTGTGTCCTGATATATCAGATTAAGACTACTGCCGCCGTCCATGAGGACTTGGGTGAGATGGTATCCGTCGATAATTGGGTCTAACACCAAGGCAGCTAATCCTCCATGCTGGATACTTGTTAGGTGATCCCTGCGATCAAAGGTGATTGGGCAGGCCGACCAAGGGTTGAACTTAGGGGTGACGGGCTCTACGGCGCATGTGTCTCGGAGTGCATGTTTGCTCCTTCTTTCTGTTACGTGAATCAAGTTCACTGTTTTAATCTCTGGTGGGAATTTTTTCTGTCTCCCAGTGTTTTGCTGTCGAGGCTCGTCCTTGTCTTCACTTGGTGTCTCCCTCCCCTTGTGTTCGGCGTTTAGCTTGCCAGCCTGCTTGAAGACCTAGCATTCTCTGTGGGTGTGCTTTGCAGGTTTATCGGAGGTGCCATGAATCTGACATAATTTGTCTAGGATCTTGTTGAGGCTGGACGGTCCATCTCTGTTGCCTTTGAAAGGCTTTTTCCGTTGACCGGGTCGAGAGCCCCTGAATCCGGCATTTACCGCCGTGTTGTCTGGGCTGTCTTCGTTATGTTGACGCTAGCTTTTTCTGCATCGTGGTTTTCCATTACCATCCCTGACTTCAGATGTGCCTGGGTCGCTAGTGCTACTACGGGCTAGCCAGCTATCTTCGCCCGCGCTAAAGCGGGTCATGAGGCTTGTTAGGGCTGCCATTGTCCTTGGTTTTTCTTGGCCGAGGTGTCTGGTGAGCCATTCATCGCGGATGCTGTGTTTGAAAGCTGCTAAGGCTTCAGCGTCCGTACAGTCGACGATTTGGTTCTTCTTAGTGAGAAATCTGTTCCAAAGCTTTCGGGCTGACTCTCCGGGCTGTTGAATTATATGACTTAAATCATCTGCATCCGGAGGTCAGACATAGGTCCCTTGAAAGTTGGCCCTAAAAGCATCCTCAAGCTCCTCCCAACTTCCAATTGAGTTTTCGGGGAGGCTCTTCAGCCAGTGCCGAGCTGGTCCTTCCAGCTTGAGTGGCAAGTATTTGAGGGTGTGGAGATCGTCTCCGCGAGCCATATGGATGTGGAGGATGAAGTCCTCAATCCAGACCCCAGGGTCTGTCGTTCCGTCGTACGCCTGTCGGGTGGTAGGTGCGACATATGCCAACGGGTGGCTTATCATTGTGGGAGCCAGTAAGACATCGCCGGTGCCTGGAAATGGGATAAGGCGAAGACATGCACGCCGGCGAATCTTACCCAGGTTCGGGGCTCTCCATGGAGATAACACCCCTAGTCCTGCTCTGCGGGGTCTCCGCATGATCACTAGATCAACACAAGTAGCTACAAGTGCTCCTTGAGCTGTTTGGCTAGGGGAAGAAGAAGGGCAAGGCTAGCTCTCCTTTTCTCTCTATGTGGTGTGTAAAACTCTATGAGATCAACCCTTTGCATGGGTGTCCCGGGGGATTTATATAGGCCTACCCCCCAGGGGTACAATGGTAATCCGGCTGGGTGCGGGTCCCAGCCGTCAGTGTCTGTGCTCGCCAGCTGTTGGGGCCCGCCGACTGGTGGGTCCCGCCGGCTGCCGGCCTCTTGACCGACAGGCCGGCCCCACCGCCTGGGGGCCTTGTCGGCGGCTGGTTACTGTTGCCTCGCCCCTGATGACGAGGGCTTTGTCGAGGTAAGCGTGGCTACAGTGCCGCCGCCTGGCGGGCTCTCACTGTAGCCTCACCTCGTCTTGTCTCCTTAATGATGCGCATATTTCGAGGGAGGGAGGTAGCCGGCTATTGGGAGCCGGCTACGCCCCAGGCCGACTAGGGGAGGCTGGGCCGCCTTCGAGCGTCTCTCTGGCTGAAGGGGCCCGCCGCCCGCGAGCCGTACTGGCACCTGTCGTGGGTGACGTCGCGGTCAACATGGCTACAGTGCCGCACCGGACCGGGGATGGCTGACCCGTACGGCGCCCTGTGGCCATGCATGCTCTGGGATTCGGGGGTGATAGGCTGTACTGCGGCCACGCCCCGTCTTATCACCGTTATGTGGGTGCAGCCCTGGTGGGTGCGGTCTTGGCCGGCCTCTGGGAGTCGGCCTTCTTCATGGCCGGCTTCTGGGAGTCGGTCCTCTTGGGGCCGGCTTCCTGGAGTCGGCCATCTCGTAGCTTTCTTCGGGAAGGTTTTTGAGGCCGGGTCGCCTTCTGGTAGTCGGCCTTGGGGATAACCGGCCAGAGGAAGGTGGCCCCGTGCTCTGGATGCTTGAAGGCTCGATTGGCCTGGTAATTTTTCGAAGAGCCAGGGGGAGTCGGTTAGGCTACCCGTGGCCATTTACTCCGACAATGCCTCTATGTTCACGGGCTTGAATCCCTCTGGAAATTCATGATCCAGTACCTCATCGGTGAAGCATAGGGGGTGTGCGGCACCCCTGTATTTGGATGTATCATGGCGTTCGGACGGTTGTAGTATTCGGTTTTGATTTTGTGCCGGAGCGCGCTTCCTAGATCCATAGATGGACCTGGTCACGCCGGCCTTTTGATGCAAGTCCTCGCATGGATCACGTGCTGACTTATGTGCAGCCTCGTTAGCCACCCTATCACGGCCACGAGGTGGTCGATCCGGCTGATCGGCCGCTTTATTCTTCGGCTGTGTAGGCTCTACGGCCTCATCATCGAACTCAGGCAACAACTTGTGCTTTGGATAGCTCTTTGTGTGGCGACTGCCACCATACCTTTCTTCATTGCCGAGCACTTTGTTCCATCTACTGTTGTGCGTATTCTGCGCGGCCTTAAGCATTTGCTTCTGCTTCTTCAGACTCCTCACGGTGGCAATAAGCCTTCTATGGAGGTTCTCTTGTTCCAAGTGCCTTTCCGGGATGATGTGTGCGTCGTCGTCCGGACTATTCTCCTCTCCGGAGACAGGTTGATGATGCTTGGCGTCGCCGTTATCGGACAGCAGCTCCGTACTATGTTCGCCGTCCGTTGGCTCAGCCTGCTCTATCGCTGGGTCGGTGTGGTCGTCGTTCCCTCTGGAGTCGACCGGGGTATTATTCTTTCTTGCGCTGTTATCGCTGTTTTTCCCGAGGCGGGATTTGGAGCGGCGCCTACGCCATCGCTTTGATTTCTTCTCGAGGGAACTATCCTTCGCTGCATCCTTCCGTTCCTCATCATTGTCTTCTTTGGGTGTATCTATCATGTATATATCATGTGATGAAGTGGCTGTCCAGCGCCCTGTGGGCGATGGTTCCTGTTCGTCTCCTGCATCGTCTTCCATACCGTCGATGTCTTCGGAGCCGAAATCGAGCATGTCTATTATATCGTCGACAGTGGCTACTAAGTGGGTGGTGGGTGGGGAGCGAATTTTTTCGTCGTCCGCATCCCATTCTAGCCGGACATAGTTCGGCCAAGGTTCTCCTGACAAGGAGAGAGACCTTAATGAATTTAGCACATCGCCAAAAGGTGAGTGCTGAAAGATATCTGCGGAAGTAAACTCCATGATCGGTGCCCAATCGGATTTGATAGGCACGGACGTAGGCGGCTCGGAGCCCATGGCCGGGGACGAATCCAACGGTTCGGCAACACGGGTCTCGTAGGAGGTGAAGTCAGTATTCGGCTCTATCGCCACTGAGTATGCGGCCTCCGTGGCGGGGTCTATCCACCGGTCCTCAGATGGCACAATTTGTTCCGGATTGAGGGCCGGAGAGGTTGCAGGTGCGATCTCCCGAACACTGTCCGACGGCAGAGCTAAGTCATGCTCGTTGTGATTGTGCGGCGCACTTGACATGGGCTCGAATCCGTCGAAGATCAAGTCTCCGCGGATGTCGGCAGTATAGCTCAAGTTTCCAATCCTGACCTGATGTCCAGGGGCGTAGCTCTCGATCAGCTCCAGATGGCCAAGCGAGTTGGCCCGCAGTACGAAGCCGCCGAATACGAAGATCTGTCCGGGGAGGAAAACCTCACCCTGGATCGCATCGTTGCCGTTGATCGAAGGAGCCATCTAGCCTTGCGGTGACAGCACAGTGGAACTCTCAATGAAAGCACCAATGTCGGTGTCAAAACCGGCGGATCTCGGGTAGGGGGTCCCGAACTGTGCGTCTAAGGCGGATGGTAACAGGAGGCGGGGGACACGATGTTTACCCAGGTTCGGGCCCTCTTGATGGAGGTAATACCCTACTTCCTGCTTGATTGATCTTGATGATATGAGTATTACAAGAGTTGATCTACCACGAGATCGTAGAGGCTAAACCCTAGAAGCTAGCCTATGGTATGATTGTTGTTGTCCTACGGACTAAACCCTCCGGTTTATATAGACACCGGAGCGGGCTAGGGTTACACAGAGTCGGTTAGGAGGGAGGAGATCTACATATCCGTATTGCCAAGCTTGCCTTCCACGCCAAGGAGAGTCCCATCCGGCCACGGGACGAAGTCTTCAATCTTGTATCTTCACAGGCCAACAGTCCGGCTAAAGGATATAGTCCGGTTGTCCGAGGACCCCCTAATCCAGGACTCCCTCAGGCGCGCCCAGGGGGGTAGGGCGCACCCCCCACCCTTGTGGCCAGGGTGTGGGCCCCCTCTGGTATTTTCTTCGCTTAGTATTTTTTATTATTTCCAAAAATAACTTCCGTGGAGTTTCATGACTTTTGGAGTTGTGCAGAATAGGTCTCTAATATTTGCTCCTTTTCCAGCCCAGAATTCCAGATGCCGACATTCTCCCTCTTCATGTAAACCTTACAAAATAAGAGAGAATATGCATAAGTATTATGACATAATGTGTAATAACAACCCATAATGCAATAAATATCGATATAAAAGCATGATGCAAAATGGACGTACTAGGGAGCTGCGTGCGGGTCCTGAAAACAGGTAGAGTGATCGTCAAGAAGACCAACTAGAGATTCCCCCACACGTCTATGCTGCTTGCCGCCTTGGTTTATCCATCCGTCGAAAGGGTCGAAGATCAGGCCGTCGTGGGGGCCTGTATAAAAGAAACAGGAAAAGGATAAAAAGAAACTAGAAAGTAAGTGTGCCCGAGGAAGGTCGAGCCGTGTTATGGACCACAATCAAGTTGTGCCTCCGTCTTTGCCCATGGTATTTTGAGTGCATAGTTATGTACGCGCGGTACGTACGCCGCTGTTTGGTCGGGACTGAGACGGAGGCCGAATTGCTAGTCGAACTCCTGACGAGCTCGACTGTAAAGATGCGGAGTAGTCCGGACTCGTTTGACAGTGTCCGGGAGCTTGGCCGCTGAATTAAAATTCTGCTTGGTAAGGCCGCTCTGTACTTCCGCTACCAGGGCTGTGGTGTGCTCCTCGGTATGGAGGGAGCGTTCGATGTTTCCATTGACTGTTATGACACCGCGTGGTCCAGGCATCTTGAGTTTGAGATAAGCATAGTGTGGCACCGCATTGAATCGAGCAAATGCAGTTCGTCCGAGCAGTGCGTGATAGCCACTGCAGAAGGGGACTATATCGAAGATCAAGTCCTTGCTTTGGAAGTTGTCCAGAGATCCGAAGACGACTTCCAATGTAATTGAACCCGTGCAACGGGCCTCTACACCTGGTATTACTCCTTTAAAGGTAGTTTTTGTTGGCTTGATCCTTGATGGATCGATGCCCATCTTGCGGACGGTATCCTGATATAGCAGGTGGAGGCTGCTGCCACCGTCCATGAGGAATCGTGTGAGGTGGAATCCATCAATGATTGGGTCGAGGACCAGTGCGGCTGAACCGCCATGACGGATACTGGTCGGATGGTCCCTGCAATCGAAAGTGATCGGGCAGGACGACCATGGGTTGAATTTTGGGGCGACTAGCTCTATCGCATAGACGTCCCTGAGCGCGCATTTGCGCTCCCTCTTGGGGATATGGGTAACGTATATCATGCTCACCATTTTAACTTGGGGGGGGGGGGAACTTCTTCTGTCCTCCTGTGTTCGGCGGGCGAGGCTCCTCGTCGTCGTCCTCACTTTGCGACCCCTTCTCCTTATTCTCGGTATTTAACTTGCCGGCCTGTTTAAAGGCCCAACAGCTTCTGTGGGTATGATTGGCTGGTTTATCGGGGGTGCCGTGGATCTGACATGGACGCTCGAGTATGCGGTCCAAGATGGATGAGCCCGGATTGTTTCTTTTAAATGGCTTCTTCCGTTGGCAGGACTTGGAGCCATTGAGTCCGGCGTTGACTGTCGTGTCATCGATATTGTCACCATTGCTTCGACGCTTGTGCCTGTTGCATCGGGGCTTGCTATTGCTATTTCTGGCTTCAGAGGTTCCAGGTTCGCTTGCGGTGTTGTTGCTACGGGCTAGCCAACTATCTTCGCCCGCGCAAAAGCGGGTCATAAGTGCCGTGAGGGCTGCCATGGACTTTGGCTTTTCCTGGCCGAGGTGTCGGGCAAGCCATTCGTCGCGGATGCTATGCTTAAAGGCCGCTAGGGCTTCGGCATCCGGACAGTCGACGATCTGGTTCTTTTTAGTTAGGAACCTAGTCTAGAATTTCCTGGCTGACTCTCCGGGTTGTTGGACTATGTGACTTAAGTCATCCGCATCAGGAGGTCGAACGTATGTACCTTGGAAGTTGTCGCGGAAGGCGTCTTCCAAGTCCTCCCAGCCGCCAATTGAGTTTTCTGGCAGGTTGTTTAACCAGTGCCGAGCTGGTCCCTTGAGTTTTAGCGGGAGGTATTTGATGGCATGAAGATCATCGCCGCGGGCCATATGAATATGGAGAAGAAAGTCCTCAATCCATACCGCGGGATCTGTTGTTCCATCATATGATTCGATATTCATGGGTTTAAACCCTTTTGGGAATTCATGCTCCATTACTTCATCAGTGAAGCAGAGGGGGTGTGCGGCGCCTCTATATCAGGCCAAGTCGCGACATAGCTCGGATAGAGTCCGTCTGTGGTTTTCGGCTCAGACGTGGTTATGTCCGGCTAGATATCCGTCATCGCGCGTCGGGGCACGCCCTCGCGATCCGTAGATCAATCTGGTCTGACCTACCCTATTTTCCAGGTCCTGCCGCAGGTCATATGTATATCCCCGAGCTGTTGTGTCTCTGTAACACCCCGGATGTAACTTTCCATATTTGTAACTCCGACTCTTGCCATTTTCGGCTATGTGCTATGATATTCCCTCCGTGGTCGGGTTTTGTTTTTCGTTTTGTATTTTGTTCATGTCATGCATTTCATATCATGTCATCATGTGCATTGCATTTGCATACGTGTTCGTCTCATGCATCCGAGCATTTTCCCCGTTGTCCGTTTTGCAATCCGGCGCTCCTATCTCCTCCGGTGCACCCCTTTTGTTTTCTTTCATGTGCGGGTGTCAAACTTTCTCGGAATGGACCGAGGCTTGCCAAGTGGCCTTAATATACCACCCGGAGACTACCGGTCAAGTTCTGTTCCATTTGGAGGTCGTTTGGTACTCCAACGGTTAACCGGGCATCCGCAAGTCCATTTGAGTGTCCAGCAAAACCCCCCCTCAAAACCAGCCCAAAACCCACCAAACTCTCTTCCATGCTCTAGGTCGTTTGATCACGATCGTGTGGGCGAAAACCGCACCTCATTTGGAGCCTCCTAGCTCCCTCTACCTATTTATATGTGAGCACCCTGAAATTACGTTCGTAGATGAAACCCTAGCTTTTTCCCCCGCCGCCGCCGGACACGTCCGCCGCCTCCCGCAGCCTACCGGAGCGCGCCACGCCGCCTCCTCCCTATCCCCACGCCGCCGGCCCGCCGGGCCCAGGCGGGGCCAGCCCGGCCCGATTCGCCGCCGCCTCCCGGCTCCGCACGCCCGACCCGGCCGCCGCCCGTCGCCATCGCCGGCGCGGAGCTCCGCCGGCGCCACCGCCTTCCGCCCCCGCAGCTCCGGCCGGCGCCGCCCTTCCCTGCGCCCCGCCGCCCGCCGGTGCCGCCGCCCCTCCTCCCTCCGGTCTACCTCGCCGTCGCCTCCTCCTTCCCTCCCGTCGCCGGCGAACAGCGCCACCGGAGCCGAAGCCCTGCTCGAGCCCGTCGCCAGATCTGGAGCGCCCGAAACCCTAGGTTGACTTTCCCATTTTCCCGAATTCCACCAAGTCTTTTTCATTTGCGATATGTGCTCATGTTCCTCGTTGCATAACTCCTTGCATGTAGCTCCGATTCGCGCATGTAATATGTTAAATTGTTCGTCTCGTGATGCTCTACATTTCGTTCAATTGCACCATGTTCATTAGTGGTCATCTTGATGCCCAAATCTCTGTTGGAAGAGGGCTAGTTGTTGTTATCCTCTGGTTCTTATCAGAACTTGGAGATTTGTCATTTTTGTATCATTTAATCTGTGCATCTTATGGGCATCAGCTCTACATGTGTTTTGTTGTATGCCATGCCACCTTTCCAGGGGTGTATGCCATGTATTTTTGTGATCTCTGTGGTGACTAGCACAAGCATGCAAAGTAGGCTCCGTAATGTTTCTGATGTCAGGGACTTGGTGATTTCTCTAAGTCCTTGTCTGCTGTTATTTTGTTGCCATGTAAACTTGATGTTACAGAGAGATCCATGCATATGTTGGAGATGATCAGTAAGGATGTTTCGTAGCTATTGTTGTAATAGATCCATTCCTGCACTTGTTTGGAATTATGGAGTGCCATAGCATGACTCAATCTTGCTCTACTTTTGCTATAAAATATTTCTGACAGATTCTTAACATGATATGCAATTTTTCCAAGCTTATTATAGTTGATCTGTTCATTCTATGCTATTGTTCTTGCCATGGATAGCTTCATAAACATGCCGTCTTGCTGTAGGTATGCTTGTTTTGTCATGCATTGATTTGTGGTGAGTGCATCAAGCTCACAAAGATGTCCTCATATTATTACTTCTGCCATGCTCTGTTTTCTGCTGTCTGAAACCTGATAACGAAACTTGCTATGTTTACATGCTTGTCATTATATCTTCTGGTCCTTTTTGGCTTATGGTTAGTAAGGTAATTTTGTCATATGCATTTAGTAGAATACTTCCGGGCCTTGTTTTGCTATGTTAAGTTCCTGTAGCATGTTGATTTCGTGCTCTGAACATTGCTACCTGATGCTGTGAACCTGTTATCTTTTGCACTTTTGCCATGCTTGTTTGAGCTTGATATGTTGTGATCTAGCCGTAGCTCAGTGTTCATCTTTTGTCAAGCATCTCCTGTAGATTACTGTCATATGCTTTGTTGCTATGTTGGAGTGCTGTAGCATTGTTGCTTGTTGCATTTTAAGTGCTATCATGCTGTTAATCGCAGATTCGTGTCATTCTTGTTTTGCTTGCCATTTGCAAACCGTGCATCCGTTTCCGGTGATCTTTATATCGATTTCGACCGAAATCATCTCATCTTTCCAGTGGCATGCTTGGTTTTCCAAGTTACTGCCTTGTTCATCATTTTCCTTCCGGAGCACGCATATGCATCGCATATCATACATGTTTTGCATCATGTTGCTTGTGCATTTCTCGTGGTTGATTGTCGTTCCGTTTGTTTGTGTTCTTGTCTTGGGTAGAGCCAGGAGACGAGTTCGTGAACGAGGAACCTGTTGAGTACGCTTACGAGGATCAAGCTTTCGACAACGCCGAGAACCTTGCAGGCAAGATGACCACCCCTCGAAATCACTTCTATCTTTGCTTTGCTAGTTGTTCGTTCTATTGCCATGCTCGCTACCTATCACTTGCTATATCATGCCTCCCATATTGCCATGTCAGCCTCTAACCATCCATTCCTAGCAAACCGTTGTTTGGCTAAGTTACCGCTTTTGCTCAGCCCTTCTTATAGCGTTGCTAGTTGCAGGTGAAGTTGAAGTTTGTTCCATGTCGGAACATGGATATGTTGGGATATCACAATATCTCTTATTTAATTAATGCATCTATATATTTGGTAAAGGGTGGAAGGCTCGGCTTTATGCCTGGTGTTTTGTTCCACTCTTGCCGCCCTAGTTTCTGATATACCGGGATTATGTTCCTTGAGTTTGCGTTCCTTACGCGGCCGGGTGATTTATGGGACCCCCTTGACAATTCGCCTTGAATAAAACTCCTCCAGCAAGGCCCAACCTTGGTTTTACCATTTGCCGCCTAAGCCTTTTCCCCCGGGTTTTCGCGAGCCCGAGGGTCATCTTTATTTAACCCCCCCGGGCCAGTGCTCCTTCGAGTGTTGGTCCGAACCGAGCAGCCTGCGGGGCCACCTCGGGGAAACTCGAGGTCTGGTTTTACTCGTAGCTTGACTTATCCGGTGTGCCCTGAGAACGAGATATGTGCAGCTCCTATCGGGATTTGTCGGCACATTCGGGCGGCTTTGCTGGTCTTGTTTTACCATTGTCGAAATGTCTTGTAAACCGGGATTCCGAGACTGATCGGGCCTTTCCGGGAGAAGGTTTATCCTTCGTTGACCGTGAGAGCTTATGATGGGCTAAGTTGGGACACCCCTGCAGGGTATTATCTTTCGAAAGCCGTGCCCGCGGTTATGAGGCAGATGGGAATTTGTTAATGTCCGGTTGTAGAGAACTTGTCACTTGACCCAATTAAAATACATCAACTGCATGTGTAGCCGTGATGGTCTCTTCTCAGCGGAGTCCGGGAAGTGAACACGGTCTGTGTTATGTATGACGTAAGTAGGAGTTCAGGATCACTTCTTGGTCATTGCTAGATGACGACCGCTCCGTTGGTTCTCTTCTCGCTCCCTCTTGCGTATGTTAGCCACCATATATGCTTATTGCCGCTGCAGCTCCACCTCATTACACCATCCTTTCCTATGAGCTTAAATAGTCTTGATCTCGCGGGTGTGAGATTGCTGAGTCTTCGTGACTCACAGATTCTACCAAAACAGTTGCAGGTGCCGACGATGCCAGTGCAGATGATGGGTTCGATCTCAAGTGGGAGTTCGACGAGGAACGTGGTCGTTACTATGTGTCTTTTCCTGATGATCAGTAGTGGAGCCCAGTTGGGACGATCGGGGATCTAGCATTTGGGGTTATCTTATTTTCATCTGGTTTTGACCGTAGTCGGTCTATATGTTTGTATTTTGGATGATGTATGAATTATATTTATGTATTGTGTGAAGTGGCGATTGTAAGACAACTCTTTATCCCATTCTTGTTCATTACATGGGATTGTGTGAAGATGACCCTACTTGCGACTAAACCACTATGCGGTTATGCCTCTAAGTCGTGCCTCGACACGTGGGAGATATAGCCGCATCGTGGGTGTTACAGTCTCTACCTTGACGGCGAGGTGGTATGGGCTGGTGTTCGGTTTGAGTTGCCGTTTTGCCCCGACCACGTGGTGGTCGGTCAGCCGCGTTACGCGCTGATGGTACGGGCTCCAGTGCCTCGTCATCAAATTGAGGTAGCAGTTTACGCTTCGAGTAACTTTTGGTTGGGCGTTCGAGGCCGTATTCCTCGGCTGGCAGGACATTAATCCACCTGTCATTGAGGAGGTCTTGATCGGCTTGAAGCTGATGCTGCTTCTTTTTTAGGCTCCTTGAAGTGGCTATTAGCCGGCGCTTAAAGCGCTCCTGCTCGAGAGGTTCCTCAGGCAGTTGCCGAGGCTCACCTCAACCTCGGAGAGTGGAAGATAATTGCTATCCTCCGAGTCTTTGTTTACGGCCTGCTCATCAGGGCTAACTTGCCTGTCTTCCGGATCGTCCTGTTCGGAGGTTGGCTCGACGGGTTCTTCTTGGTCTTTGGCATCGTCCGGAGTATTGTTGTCTCTCGTGCCGGTATTGCTTTCTTTTTCATGGCGTGATTTAGAGCGGCGCTGCTAACATCGGCGCTTTGGTTGTATCTCAGGAGTTTTATCCTCGACTGCATTCTTCTCATTATCGCCGTTACCCTCTTTGGGTGTATCGACCATGTACACGTCATACGAAGAGGTGGCCGTCCAGCGTCCGATAAACGGTGGGTTTTGGGCCTGCTCTTCTCCGGCATCGTTGTCCATACCATCGATGTCTTCGGAGCCGTAATCGAGCATGTCAGTTAAGTCCTCGACAGTGGCTATGAAGTGGGTGGTGGGTGGGACGTAAAATTCCCGCTCTCAGCCCCTAGTCCGGGCTGGGCGTAGTTTGGACGTTGCTCCTCTGTAATGACGAGGGATCGCATCAAGTCGAGAGCCTCGCTTAAAGGCAAGGTTTGGCCAGGGAGAAAAGAGTCCGTGGAGTACGGCGGGAAGGAGACTTGGCCAAGCTCACACGATGCTGACTCCGAGGGTTCGGAGCTAGTGTCCGGAGAAGGGTCCGGCTTCCTAATGGTTGCCAGCGACACTTCTCCCTCCAGTTCTCCCGTACTGGGCTTAGTGGCCGCAGATAGTCCGGCGGGCTCAGGAATCCCGTCTTTGGACCTGGTAATGCACTCCGGATCTAAGGCCAGAGCGGAGGTTGGGGTCGTGAACCCTTGGAAGATCAAGTCTCCTCGGATATCAGCGATATAGTCCAGATTTCCAAAACTAATCTGGTGACCTGGGGCATAGCTGTCGATCTGCTCTAGATGGCCAAGCGAGTTGGCCCGCAGTACGAAGCCGCCAAACACAAAGATCTGACTGGGGAGAAAGACCCCCCTCAGGGCAGTATTGTTGTAGATGATGGATGGAGCCATCGAACCTTCCGATGACGACATAGCGGAACTCTCAATGAAAGCACCAATGTCATTGTCAAAACCGGCGGATCTCGGGTAGGGGGTCCCGAACTGTGCGTCTAAGGTCGATGGTAACAGGAGACGGGGGACACGATGTTTACCCAGGTTTGGGCCCTCTCGATGGAGGTAATACCCTACTTCCTGCTTGATTGATCTTGATGAATATGAGGATTAAAAGAGTTGATCTACCACGAGATCGTAATGGCTAAACCCTAGAAGTGTAGCCTGTATGATTATGATTGCCTCTACAGACTAAACTCTCCGGTTTATATAGACACCGGAGGGGCCTAGGGTTGTACAGAGTCGGTTTACAGAGGAAGGAATCTTCATATCCAGATGCCAAGCTTGCCGTCTACGCAAAGGAGAGTCCCACCCGGACACGGGAGGAAGTCTTCTTTCTTGTACTTCATGGCCCAACAGTCCGGCCCACGTCACATAGGCCGGATGCCCGAGGACCCCTTAATCCAGGACTCACTCAGCTGCTTCCCCGGCGTAATAGGCGGACTAGCGCATGTTATGCTGGGGAATGCTTCCGTTAACTGGGAATCAACTGACCAGGAATTGAAATCCAGGGGTGCGACGGACCTCTTGCTAAGGTGAAATAGTATATGAGGAGAAACCTTGTGCATCACGAGTTACTAGGAACATCTAGTATCAAGAAGAAGCGGTCAACTAGTGTCTTCTATGGGATGAATACCGTGCAAGCAGACACGTAAGATTTGCACGAATAAGGGAAGAGGAGTACCATTTTCGGTTGCCGGTGTGGTCTCCTCCATATGTCGCGGCGATCTTCTTCTTTTTGCCAGGGGAACTGATGTTTCAGAGGAGGGTGCAGGCTTGGACGAACCCATGGCCAAATTGTTGACTGTGTTGCCGTGGCCGTATGTCGGCGGAGGGGAAGCAGATCCGAGGCGGCGAAGGACGGGGTAGCAGGAATAGCCCCGGTGCGGTGGACGGTGGCGAAGTTGGAGCGGCAGTGGTGAGGCGCAGGATGGCATGGTTGAACTGGCTCAGGTACGGACGGCTCGGCCTCGGCTTCAACTACTAGCCGTGGAGGGCGTTGTGGTTGAGGTTGCGGTGGACGACGACGTCGGGGTATCGGCTCCGGCGTGATGGAGGAGGGCGGCGGTTGATGGGTGGGATGGGGTGGTGGACGGAGGACGCCGGGGTTTCACGGCTGGTGGAGAGGCAGTTTTGGCGCCCACGGAGTACGAATGGGGAATCAGACGGGGTGGAGGAGCTAAGGGAGAACCATGTTTCGGTCTGGGACGCGCTTGTTTTTGGCTTTTTTGAACAGATGGGACACGCTTGTTTGAAATTTGGGGAATACAAACTTTACCCCCCCCCCTCTTAAATTTCAGACCAACTGCGGGTCGAGGGTAGGATGGTAATCCCAGGTGTCCCAAATAGTGGGCGGGAGCGATTTTGGCCATGCGCATGTGTGCTTAGGAGGCGGTTGTGTGGCGTCTAGATGAAGCTACAAACCTACCCCTGTTTAGACCTTTGGACGTCGGGCCGGTAGGTTTCACGGGTCGGAGTTAGAAAAGTAATTTCCTTTTACTTCCAAACATTGGTCTCACGCGGTTTCGGGAGAGTAGAGGCTCTTTTGGCGCTTCGTTCAAAATTTTGAAACAGAAGCATTCACGTTTAGAGTACTCTTGAACTTTGAGGATTGACTAAATAGACAACGTTAAATTTGACCTTGTATGTTTGAAAACCTCGTTAAATTCTCCGCTTCTTTTTGAAATTTTGACACTTGAAAAACCTATAACTATGATTATTTTGGAATGGAGAAGCTAAATTTGAATCTATTTTGTACACGACTATATATGCTATTATGTACAAAATCAGAGCAAAGATTGGTGCCCCCATAATTTAGGTATGATTTACAATGCCATGATATCGAATTCAAATAATTGAATGGACTTCATGTTGAATTCGATTTTTTTAAACCACCTTAAGTTGAATTCAAATGTATGCTAGTTCATACCTAGGTATTTATAATGTTCATTGTGTAACTTTCGTATGTATAATGTGCTTTACACACACAACATGAACTATACTCACGTTTATATTCGATTGCTAAAGCGATGCATTGTCTGGAGTTCAAAATACTAACTATATGGATCAATTATGTCGAATAATAACATAGACATGCTCAAATTCGATAGAATCTAGGTGTCTGATGGATCAATGACCGTTCCTTACGTGAATTGCAAATATCATGATCCCATCCTAATATTTGGATACAATTTATATCTTTAATCAATGTGTACATCAGTCTTTTACGTGTAGTTTCACTCTCCATCGGTGGTCTCTCACACATGCTCACACACTCTCTCCTGAGGTGTCTTTCTCGCAGACATGCACTCGATATAACCCTCCCTCCCTCTCGTAACCATTTACGACTATTTTCACTAACATTTATCACAAGCACTCTTCCTCTCACAAGCATACACACGCACAATCCCCATCGACCCTTTCTATATACATAGACCTGCCTACGTGTCTCTTGTATGCACATTATCTTTAGGCCTGTCTCTCACGCATTGTCTCACACCTCTCTTCCTAATCCACGAGTATGATTCTAGCAGAGCATTCTGTAGGATGCCCCTTAAAGTTAGGTTGGATGAATAGTAATATCAGAGATAAGGGGTTACCTTAGTCCGAGAACCCAGGGTTACAAATCCTAGCCGGCTTTGTCAGTGGACACAGAGTCCTTCACAATTCTGCTATCATTGCGTTGTACGACAAGTCATCCATGGGTCTCCCTAAATGCGTCACGGGCCGACCAATGTGGCGCAGGACGAAACCGAACCAAGGGCCTCACCTCGACCCACCACACCTCACGCGGTGACACACCCTCTACCCCCAGGTCTCGTTATCTTCTCACACCCACACATACCAACACAGACACCACATACAAAAAAATCTCCTCATGCCTCTATCCCCTCTCCCCTTGCATATACACACTCAAGGGAATCTCTCGCCGTGACATCATATTAGTCTCTCTCTCTCTCTCTAGACCTCTCTCATTTCTCGTGCTATCTCTCCCACGCCCCCCTCACCCCGCCGGCCCCTCTATCCATGCCTCTTTCAAATACATAATACACACACATACCTCTCTAGGCCCTTCCAAATACATCAACTACACATTCACACATGTTACATCACGTACCCCATTGATCTAAGAAGCCCTCTCTTCACGTTTATTTCGCATACAAAATTCCTTTTGAATAAAGTGTGGCCAAAAAATTATTTTAGAATTTCTACATATATACAACATTACAAAGTTATATGGAGGAGTATGAACATTAATTTGCATTGCATGGTGCCCACAATGATATTTATTCCGCATTGTGAATTTTTATATTTTCATACTATATATAAAGTTAGTCATAATAAAGAGAAACGAAGAGCATCTCTCTCCCCATTGCATACAACCTGTCACATCCCTAGTTCTGGTAATGCCTAGTGCTAGCATCTCGTGTTGCATCATGTTTACTTTTCACAGAAAGTTGAAATGGGGAAGACAGAACCCCCATTACCCCCCCTGAAACCAACTAGGGTTTACTAAAATTATTTTCATTGAACCTGAAATGCCCTTATAAAATGTTCATCATCTTTCCCTTGGTCTAGAACCTCTGACAAAAATGGTGCACACTTTGCTAGGACAACAGAGGGTCACTGATTTAAATCATATAGTATTTGCATTTGGGCATTTAAATGCTATAAAATATTTTAAATGCTCAGATAATCATAAACTAAATTTTTTACTGTTGGATATATTCTAAATAGTAGCCATGATTAGTTTCATGATTTTTGGAAATGCCCTGGCATTTTTAATAAAGCCCTGAAGTTACAGAAATAATAGAAAACAAGAAATAATAAAAAGAAAGGAACTTACCTGGCAAAGCCCACCTGGCCGAGTACAGTAGCAGCCAGCCGGGCAAAGCCAGCCCAGCCCACCAGGGGCTCCTCCCTGTTGTCTTCCACCTCCTGCCAGTAGGCAGGAGGGCGTGTGGCCGCCGTGCGCGCACACGCGCCCCGGCCACCTCCTGCTTGCCGCTTCCCCTCGACGCCTTGGCCTTCTCTGGTGATGCCACGCAACTCCTGACCCCTCTCACTCTTCCTCGTGGCCCTCCTTTCCTCTGCTTCCTCTCTCTCACCTGCGCCGAGCGCCGTCGTCGCCGCCGCTCGCTGTTGCCGTGGCCAAAGCCACTACCTTGCCTTGCCAACGCACTCAGAGGCTCCACCTGGTCCCCCTCTTCCTCCTCGCCAAGCCATGCAAGCCGAGGATCACCATGCCGTCGTCTTCGAGCTCGTCACCACCGCATCTGCTCGCCGGACTTCGCCGGTCGATTCGCCGCCTCCGACGCTTCCCCGAGCATGCTGGCCATCCCTACGTCACCACAGTGAGCCCCCGAGTCATTTCCCCCTTCTCCCCTGGTCGCTTTCGACCTCTATGCCATAGCCCCATCTTGGTCGAGAACTCCAGGCCGCCGGCGATGTCGCCGCCGTCACCGCAGCCACTGAGGCCCGAAACCAAGCGCGTCACCGTGCTCCTAGTATCTTCAGGATCTCAGTGAGCCCCTTAGCCAGCCCTCCCGTCCTTTGTGGCCTCGCCCCGCTCGAACCCGTAGCTCCTGCCGCCGCCGTTGATCCTAGCCACCGCACCTCCAGCCACCACCACTGGTCGACGCAGCTCGCTCCCAGGAGCACGTAGGAGCAAACCCCGCCTCAAACCGTGGGCTGTAGCGGAGTCCCGACGATCTCCGCCACGCAAAATGGTCGTCGCCGGCGAAACTCCGGCGACTGATGATGTGGACGTCATTAGGCGCTAACCCAACCAGCTAATCACCCTAACAGCCACTGACAGCGGGCCCTACCGCAGGGTCAAACCCAGTCAGCATTGGGTTTGACCGGGTTTAGCCCCTGTGTCACTGACGTGTGGACCCCACACATCAGGTTTGACCTGGAACAGCCTTGGTTGACCTGCTAACGTCATGTTGCTGTAATGCTGACGTAATAAAGCTTTTCTGGTGTTTTTATTAATTCAGGAAATTCCAAAAAAGCCCAAAACTTCTAAAATTCATAGAAATTCAACCATAACTCAGAATGAAATAAATTATATATGAAAAATGATCAGAAAAATCCAATCTATCCATCTGTACCATTTTCATGCATGTTAGAACAACTTATGGCTGCTGTTTAGGACAATTCAATTAAATCGCATTTAAGAAATCACATATGGAGTTTGAATTTGAACCTAGGGTTCAAACTAACTCCATTTAACCTGTTGCTAGTTGCATTAGCTGAAAACACAGCATATTGACATGTCATGATCATGCATCATATGTGCATTGCCTTGATTGTGTTCTTTCTATGTTTGCCGGTGGTTGTGCCCTGTCGATAGACGTGTTCCGATGATGAGTTCGATGACACCGATGAAGAGCTATACTATCTTCAGAAGTGCCAGGCAAGCAAAACCCCCTTGTTCATTCCGATACAATCCCACTTTCTCGCTCCTGCTCTCTTTTACTACATTAGGACAACAACGATTCAACTGTTACATGCTGCGGTAGCTGAACCCCTTTCCTCTGCATGACCTATCGTTGTCACAGTAAATAGAAGAAACCCACTAGCATGAGTCGGAGTTGTTTGAGCCCTGATGTGCCTACTCATTCATGCTTGTTTGTCATGCCTGCTACTTCTTAGAGTTGAGTCAGGTCTGATTCATCGGGAATGAATTGGAATGGTGATGAACATGTCCTACTGTGTGTGAGCTAAGTGTGTGAACACGATTTGGTAAAGGTAGCGGTGAGAGGCCATGTAGGAGTACATGGTGGGTTGTCTCTTTGAAACCGTCCTCAGGAACTGAGTTCTGTGTTTGTGATCCATGAACAGCTACTACCACACATTGGGATCCTTAATTGACTCTCTCGGCTTCTTAACCACCCTTGTCCTCTGTCCAGGAGTTGCGAGTAGTTTTTGGTGTTTGTAGTATGCTGGAGGCCGTGCACAACACTGACCTGAGGGGTGGGCTGTGATGCAGTAGGCACGTGGCCGGGTATGCCGGGCGCCCATTTGGTGTCGCGGAACCCTGTACACATCGTTCGGGGTCGTATGTGGAAACCTCGGCCGGACTCCCTGCGGATGGAACCTGAATAGGCGATAAACCTGGACTAGAGACTTGAGTGTTTAGGTAGGCCGTGGCCGACACCCTCGCCGGGCTTCCGCTTGAAGGTTGCCGAGTACATGTCGTGTAAACGGTGATAAGTGGTGGGAGCGTGTGTGAAGAAGTACACCCCTGTAGGGTTAACATCATCTATTCGAATAGCCGTGTCCGCGGTAAAGGACTTTTGGGTTGCCGATAACAGTTCATAGATAACTTTAAGTGGATACTCTAAAACTCGCAAGATAAGCGTGAGTGCTATGGATGGCGTTCTCGTAAGTAGACGGGAGCGGATCCATAGTGGTGTATTGTTATGGTGAATATGTGGACTCGTGTGCGCCACCTCAAAAGAGTTGCTTGCAGTCGTAGTTCAGGTTAGCCACTGAGTCAAAGCTGGCTTGCTGCAGTTAAACTCCACTACCCCCTTTGTTGATACCGATGCATATGTAGTTAGTTCTGATGTAAGTCTTGCTGGGTACATTTGTACTCACGTTTGCCTATTTTATGTTTTTGCAGAGAGACGTCAGTCTCGCTAGTAGTTCCGCGTGGACTTCGACATTTAGCTTGTTACCTCAGCTACGATCTTGTGCCCTCGGCAGGGTCTTGTAGATAGTCAGGCTTCTCAGCCTTTTTCATTTGTAGTTGTCTGTACTCAGACAAGTTAAGCTTCCGCATGTGCTTATTGCTTGTATGACTTGAATGTTGGGTCATCAGACCCATGTTTGTAATATCTCGCTCCTCGGAGCCTATTGAATAAATACTTTGAGTCGTAGAGTCTTGTTGTGATGCCATGTTGTATTTACACATATCGAGCATATTGTGTGTATGATTGAAATGCTTGGTATGTGTGGGATCTGACAACCTAGTTGTTTATCCTTGGTAGCCTCTCTTATGGGGAAATGTAGTCTTGTGCTTCCATGAGCCATAGTAGTCCGCTACAGCCCGGTTCACCGGAGTCCTGCTAGCCCAGCACTACTGCTCCGGAACACTTGACTGGCCGGCATGTGATTAACTTCGTTCCTGTGTTTGTCCCTTCGGGGAAATGTCACGCGGTGACATCCGGAGTCCTGCCTAGCCCGCTACAGCCCGGTTCACCGGAGTCCTGTTAGCCCAGTGCTACAGCCCGGATTCGCACGCTGCTGACCGACATGCTCGATGTTGATTCATGTATGTTTGTCCCTGTAAGTTAATGCCACTTTGGGTTCACGACTAGTCATGTCGGCCCGGGTTCTCTGTCATATGGATGCTAGCGACACTATCATATACGTGAGCCAAAAGGCGCAAACGGTCCCGGGCCATGGTAAGGCGACACCCGTGGGAATACCGTGCGTGAGGCCGCAAAGTGATATGAGGTGTTACCGGCTAGATCGATGTGACTTGGAATCGGGGTCCTGGCAGCGTTGGTATCAGAGCCTGACTGCCTGTAGGATTACCAAGCCAAACTGGTCGAAGTCGAGTCTAGAAATGCTTTAGTTATATAAGGGAATTGATTGTGGAAGGGAACGTAAGGCTCTTTTTACTCCTTTACCGTATGTCCTCTAATCTGAGTCACCCTCTTCTCTTCTACGGGGATTAAGAACTAGGCTTCTCATCTTTCTATCAGGATCACGTGTTACTAATCCGTAGACTCGTAGGATTGTTGGTCTCAAGCCTCAGTTCAGTTTCTACTACTTCCATGTGTTGATAGTTGATCTCGGAACCTTGATATTGTGATTCTGAATGGTTATGCCACCATTTTTGCAGAATGTCCCAAATCTTTTTGAGCATTTATAGCTGTTATGCTGTCCGAGTTATCCCAGGTCTCTAAATAGTCTGATGCATTTGCAAATCCCTTCTTTCCGTTCCCGATGTCCTTTGGGCCAGATTAACCACACTAATAGCCGAGTTGAGGTACTCCATTGCCTCGACATATATGTTGGAGCTATTATTATGACCCTAGGTGTTTTAGGGAGCCACCTAGTAATCTAGCCATGTTTTGTGTTCCCGGCGTGATGATTCTGGCCACCATTCTCCAAAGCATCCCGTGATGCCACTTAGTAGTAGGTATTATACTCTTGGGTTCTTGACCCAAGATTCACTCTACTTACCTCGTGTTGATAGTGTTGCTCGTACCTTTAGGATATTAGTAACCTTTGTGATAGTCCTCAAGGTCCGTGGTATTTCCTTCTTCCAAATACCATGAACTGCTTATGGCAGAAGGTCTTTGGAACCAAAAGATCACAACCAGAGTGCTCTTGACGAGTTCTCGATTCTATGCTGTAACTATGTTTGTTCTACCTTCTCTGCATGGGTTATCCGGAAGAAACCTGTTGAACTTGGTTCGACATACTAATCTATGCATCCACAACTCAGAAAGTTATATGTTCCTTTGAGTTGTCCCTCTTTAGTTGTATTCTGACCCTTGTCTATCAATTGATAGTCAAGAGTATGTGTGCATTCGTTCATCGATACCTATTACTCTTGTGGTCCGTCAAGCCATTCTATTCCAGAATGACTAGGAGAAACAAACTCCAGTACCTGATCCATATCCAGGATTGGGTCAAAGTAGTTGTATTCTGCAGATCAAATTGCCAATCCAGCTTTGTTCTGTTCTACCTGGAGTATTACCTCCTTTATGTCAGGATTGTCATGAGAATTGCACCATATCCTATGAATTCTTGACGCAGTGATACTTCTCGCCATCATTATTCATTCCTCGGTTCCGTGTTATTGTAACCAGAACGCTGGCAAGTGAATCGTGATGTGTGAAATCAATACTCCTAGCAGCCTTGTTGCTTGGTAGTTAAAGGACAATAATTTCATTCTTAGCGTGTTGGTTCTTAAATCATCATTCTAAGACTGATTGTGCTACCTAGTCTTTATTTCCTGGTGCACTCTTCGATCAATGAGTTAGGATTACGTCAATCCCTCGTTCTTTTGATCATATCTTCTTGCTCTGAAAAGCAAGATTGTTCTTGAGCTTAGTAACATATCGGTGGTTTGTGATTTTGCGAATATCTTCTCGGAAGTATTACGAGGTTGTCACCTGACCGCTATGTGGAGTTCGTGATCAAGTTGGTTTCTTGTAAACCAGCCATTCTCCAAGAATCTGTGTCGGTTACCCCCTGAGCTAGTTGGTTAAGCTAAACAATAACTTGGAGAGTTGGAAGATAAAAGCTTGCCAGCTTAGTTCATTTCAAGGGATATATTTGCATGTGTTGAAGATAGATGATATCTTCATCGATTGATCCCTGTGATCAGTTGTTGGACCTATTGTCGTATCAAAACTTTGATTTGAGTATAGGCTATCATCAAATCAAATTAGAACCAACGATGTTCATAATGTTGTCTTACTCGTGGTTGATTCCTCGAGCATACACCATTATATCTTTTGGGTCTGACCAATGCTATCACTTGTTCACATAATTATGGAATTCCATCTCCATGGAAACCTGGATGAATTGTTGTTGAGCCCATCAGCAACACTGCTACCTTCTCCATGATTTGTGTTGAACATCCAGCTAGTATTGCATTGGAAACTTTATAAGCATTATCTTCGTGTTCCGTTCATGAAGCATATGTTCGGATGAAAGAAGTGACTTCCTCTAATTCATGTGCATTTGATGCAAGTTGCCGCCGTGAATTCGAGAAAGTCAATGTTGCTTTCTCTGGAATCATCCCAAGTCGGTCATGCATACGTGCGAAGTATTCTGTGGTTTGGAGACTTGCAACCTTCATTCGATATGTATCCCTAGCACACCAAGCCACTGATTGATTTGTTCAAGGATAATAAGTTCTAAGTGCTAGTCCTGAAGGTACCAGACGGATTTGTACAAGATTCCGTTATCCTCGATGATGGTTCCCAACCAGAACTCGGTAGTGTTTTATTATAAGACTACCATGTGGTCATCCTTGTCTAGGACAATGTGTTCACAGGTGTGTAGCAGAACCAGCTCATGTTTTGGAGCTTGCTATCGAAGTTCATTTCCCGAGAATCTTGCAACGTCATCTCGTCGATTTGTGTTGCAACCTTCCATTTTTCTTTCCAGACCTGATGAGTCTGGATAACTCTGACACCAACCAGATCTGAATCTTAGGCAGATATGATGGTTGGAACATTTCCCAGGAACTATCATATTGGTCTCTCTGTAACCCGGTAAAGTGGATGTCGTGGCCAACTCACCTAGCCGGAAGACCTATTATTGTACTATCTTGATTGAGTAAGCTGGCCACCTCCCCATATGGATTTTGTAGGATTTACTCCAGTAGTTATTCCTTATGGATTCCTGAGCTCCCGAAGTCCGACCTGCTACATGATGTTCTAGATACCAAACTATTTCAATGAATGGGTTACGCTAGCACATCAAGGAGAACATTAGAAGCGGAGTGCTAAATGTCTCTCGGTCGATCATCCAGATTTTGATTCCTTGGCCTCGCTAAGGTGAAATCTGAGAAGGTGTTATCTTCCTTTGCATTTGCATCCTCCACCATTATTCATCATGGTAGTATGTTGTGTTGCCAGGATCCTTGACACAGATATTGGTAAAACTTGATGAATATGGAAATGCTCAAGTTCTTGAGAGCACGCGCAAGCACTAGGACATATCGTTGGCATTAATTGGGATCTGCTCTCAGTTTCCTCGATTATGCCATAACCTTTCAAACAGTGGAATCACTCTCTATTGTTGAGTTTCTCCCCAGTTACTAGAATCATTCCCATCATTTGCATTTTGTTCCCAGCTTGCACCGCCATTGTGCCATCCTTTCGTACCCCACCAAACGATTGTTGGTGAATTGCCTCAGGGTGGTGTAGAGAATTTCAATGATCTCTGAATCAAAAGTAATTCTTTTGCCACCTCAGGTAATGATTCTACGAGTCACCTCCTCCAAAATGTCTCATTAGGGTATCATGGCAACTCAACTCCTCGCTACGTTGACAACCGTTCACCACCCTCTTAAGTGTGGAATTGTTGCCTACCTAGTGAACCGTCGTCATCCGTTTCACTCCATTCCTTTGGATGTATGTTTCATGTCTCAGCTCAAGAGATGTTTCAATGTCTCATTCCGTGAGTTGATCATCAGCTGTTCGATCTTCGAGAAGACCAATCCTTCTAGAGTTTTTCCTCTTCCTCATGTTGTCATGTTGGTTGGAGTTCTCAGAGCAAGACGTCGAGACAAAGATGATGATTGAATGAACGTTCTCACAAAGTGCAACCTGGATCATGAAGATTGTGTTAGTTTACGTCCCCCCTTCATCTTACCCTACGCTTGAATCTCGGGACGAGATTCTTGTTTAGTGGGGGTGAGTTGTCACATCCCTAGTTCTGGTAATGCCTAGTGCTAGCATCTGGTGTTGCATCATGTTTAATTTTCACAGAAAGTTGAAATGGGGATGACAGAACCCCCAGCACCCCCCTGAAACCAACTAGGGTTTACTAAAATTATTTTCAATGAACCTGGAATGCCCTTATAAAATGTTCATCATCTTTGCCTTGGTCTAGAACCTCTGACAAAAATGGTGCACACTTTTCTAGGACAACAGAGGGTCCCTGATTTAAATCATATAGTATTTGCATTTGGGCATTTAAATGCTATAAAATATTTTAAATGCTCAAATAATCATAAACTAAAATGTTTACTGTTGGATATATTCTAAACAGTAGCCATGATTAGTTTCATGATTTTTGGAAATGCCCTGGCATTTTTAGTAAAGCCCTCAAGTTACAAAAATAATAGAAAACAGGAAATAATAAAAAGAAAGGAACTTACCTGGCAAAGCCCACCTGGTCGGGTACTGTAGCAGCCAGCTGGGCAAAGCCAGACCAGCCCACCAGGGGCTCCTCCCTGTCGTCTTCCACCTCCTGCCAGTAGGCAGGAGGGCGTGTGGCCGCCGTGCGTGCACACGCGCCCCGGCCACCTCCTGCTTGCCGCTCCTCCTCGACGCCCTGGCCTTCTCTGGTGACGCCACACAACCCCTGACCCCTCTCATTCTTCCTCGTGGACCTCCTCTCCTCTGCTTCCTCTCTATCACCTGCGCCGAGCGCCGTCGTCACTGCCGCTCGCTGTTGTCGTGGCCACAGCCACTACCTCGCCTTGCCAACACGCTCAGAGGCTCCGCCTGGTCTCCCTCCTCCTCCTCGCCAAGCCATGCAAGCCGAGGATCACCATGCCGTCGTCTTCGAGCTCGTCACCACCGCATCAGCTCGCCGGACTTCGCCGGTTGATTCACCGCCTCCGACGCTTCCCCGAGCATGCTGGCCATCCCTACGTCACCGCAGTGAACCCCAGAGTCGTTTCCCCCTTCTCCCCTGGTCGCTTTCGACCTCTAGGCCATAGCCCCGTCTTAGCCGAGAACTCCATGCCGCCAGCGATGTCGCCGCCGTCACTGCAGCCGCTGAGGCCTGAAACCAAGCGCGGCACCGTGCTCCTAGTATCTTCAGGATCTCGGTGAGCCCCTTAGCCAGCCCTCCCGTCCTCTATGGCCTCGCCCCGCTCGAACCCGTAGCTCCGGCCACCGCTGTTTCGGTCGCCGCCGTTGATCCTAGCCACCGCAGCTCCGGCCACCACCACTGGTCGACGCAGCTCGCTCCCAGGAGCACGTAGGAGCAAACCCCACCTCAAACCGTGGGCTGTAGTGGAGTCCCGATGATCTCCGCCGTGCGAAATGGTCGTCACCGGCGAAACTCCGATGACTGATGACGTGGACGTCATTAGGCACTAACCCAACCAGCTAATCACCCTAACAGCCACCGACAGCGGGCCCTACCGCAGGGTCAAACCCAGTCAGCATTGGGTTTGACCGGGTTTAGCCCCTGTGTCACTGACGTGTGGACCCCACACGTCAGGTTTGACCTAGAACAGCCCCGGTTGACCTGCTGACGTCATGCTGCTGTCATGCTGACGTAATAAAGCTTTTCTGGTGTTTTTATTAATTCAGGAAATTCCAGAAAATGCCCAAAACTTCTAAAGGTCATAGAAATTCAACCATAACTCAGAATGAAATAAATTATTTATGAAAAATGATCAGAAAAATCCAATCTATCCATCTGTATCATTTTCATGCATGTTAGAACAACTTATGGCTGTTGTTTAGGACAATTCAATTAAATGGCATTTAAGAAATCACATATGGAGTTTGAATTTGAACCTAGGGTTCAAACAAACTCCATTTAACCTGTTGCTAGTTGCATTAGCTCAAAACACAACATATTGACATGTCATGATCATGCATCATATTGTGCATTGCCTTGATTGTGTTCTTTCTATGTTTGCCGGTGGTTGTTCCCTCTCGATAGACGTGTTCCGACGATTAGTTCGATGACAACGATGAAGAGCTATACTATCTTCAGAAGTGCCAGGCAAGCAAAACCCCCTTGTTCATTCCGATACAATCCCACTCTCTCGCTCCTGCTCTCTTTTACTGCATTAGGACAACAACGATTCAACTGTTACATGCTGCGGTAGCTGAACCCCTTTCCTCTGCATGACCTATCGTTGTCACAGTAAATAGATGAAACCCACTAGCATGAGTAGGAGTTGTTTGAGCCCTGATGTGCCTACTCATTCATGCTTGTTTTTCATGCCTCCTACTGCTTAGAGTTGAGTCAGGTCTGATTCATCGGGAATGAATTGGAATGGTGATGAACATGTCCTACTGTGTGTGAGCTAAGTGTGTGAACATGATTTGGTAAAGGTAGCGGTGAGAGGCCATGTAGGAGTACATGGTGGGTTGTCTCTTTGAAACCGTCCTCAGGAACTGAGTTCTGTGTTTGTGATCCATGAAGAGCTACTACCACACATTGGGATCCTTAATTGACTCTCTCGGCTTCTTAACCACCCTTGTCCTCTGTCCAGGAGTTGCAAGTAGTTTCTGGTGTTTGTAGTATGCTGGAGGCCATGCGCAGCGCTGACCCAAGGGGTGGGCTGTGATGCGGTAGGCACGTGGCCGGGTATGCCGGGTGCCCGTTTGGTGTCGTGGAACCCTGTACACATCGTTCGGGGCCATATGTGGAAACCCCGGCCGGACTCCCTGCGGATGGAACCTGTATAGGCGATAAACCTGGACTAGAGACTTGAGTGTTTAGGTAGGCCGTGGCCGACACCCTCGCTGGGCTTCCGCTTGAAGGTTGCCGAGTACATGTCGTGTAAACGACGATAAGTGGTGGGAGCGTGTGTGAGGAAGTACACCCCTGCAGGGTTAACATCATCTATTCGAATAGCCGTGTCCGCGGTAAAGGACTTCTGGGTTGACTATAACAGTTCATAGATAACTTTAAGTGGATACTCTAAAACTCGCAAGATAAGCGTGAGTGCTATGGATGGCGTTCTCGTAGGTAGACGGGAGCGGATCCATAGTGGTGTATTGATATGGTGAATATGTGGACTCATGTGCGCCACCTCAAAAGAGTTGCTTACAGTCGTAGTTCAGGTTAGCCACTGAGTCAAAGCTGGCTTGCTGCAGTTAAACTCCACTACCCCCTTTGTTGATACCGACGCATATGTAGTTAGTTCTGATGTAAGTCTTGCTAGGTACATTTGTACTCACGTTTGCCTATTTTATGTTTTTGCAGAGAGACGTCAGTCTCGCTAGTAGTTCTGCGTGGACTTCGACATTTAGCTTGTTACCTCAGCTATGATCTTGTGCCCTCGGCAGGGTATTGTAGATAGTCAGGCTTCTCAGCCTTTTTCATTTGTAGTTGTCTGTACTCAGACAAGTTAAGCTTCCGCATGTGCTTATTGCTTGTATGACTTGAATGTTGGGTCATCAGACCCATGTTTGTAATATCTCGCTCCTCGGAGCCTATTGAATAAATACTTTGAGTCGTAGAGTCTTGTTGTGATGCCATGTTGTATTTACACATATCGAGCATATTATGTGTATGATTGAAATGCTTGGTATGTGTGGGATCCGACAACCTAGTTGTTTATCCTTGGTAGCCTCTCTTATGGGGAAATGTAGTCTTGTGCTTCCATGAGCCATAGTAGTCCGCTACAGCCCGGTTCACCGGAGTCCTTCTAGCCCACCACTACTGCTCCGGAACACTTGACTGGCCGGCATGTGATTAACTTCGTTCCTGTGTCTGTCCCTTCGAGGAAATGTCACGCGGTGACATCCGGAGTCCTGCCTAGCCCGCTACAGCCCGGTTCACCGGAGTCCTGTTAGCCCAGTGCTACAGCCCGGATTCGCACGCTGCTGACCGACATGCTCGATGTTGATTCATGTATGTCTGTCCCCGTAAGTTAGTGCCACTTTGGGTTCACGACTGGTCATGTCGGCCCAGGTTCTCTATCATATGGATGCTAGCGACACTATCATATACGTGAGCCAAAAGGCGCAAACGGTCCCGGCCCATGGTAAGGCGACACCCGTGGGAATACCGTGCGTGAGGCCGCATAGTGATATGAGGTGTTACCGCCTAGATCGATGTGACTTGGAATCGGGGTCCTGACACACCCCCTCTACGCCCCTTTCACGTACGCACCCATTCTATCTCCAGGTCCTCTAAAAGCAAGCCCCCAGCACATTCACGCATGCTTCATCTTTCTCTCGCGATATATACAGTGACGATCATTGTATTTGGAGCGAAAGCACGATACGTACATTGGACTTCAGAATCCACTCATTACGGTCACCATTTATGGTTTGTGGTTATTATACAGTCACGGGCTCACCGTACAGCTCTGTACTTGCTCAAGACACGACTAGTTGACCAGTTAAACGCTCCACGTGGCACCTGTTGAGGATATAGACCTTAGAGTCACCCGCCAGGAGGGGCCGGGTTACTCATATGGTCATGACCAGAAGCCCGGTGCCAAGCTTGAAGATGGTGGGCCAAAGATGGGCTTAAAGACCCGGATATGGCTTAAGGCCCGTAGTCACAATCATCATTATGGTAGAATTTGTAGTGCAAAGCAAGAATAGTTGAGAGTCCGAGCTGGACACTTTTATAAGCCGGCCGGGACTCTGAGAGCTGCTGGGCGTCAGCCTCCCTATATAAAGGGACGACCCGGCAGCGGTTTAGGGACAGGAACAATCTGATCGAGAGCCAGGCATAGCGGTTTAGCTCCCTGGTTATCGAAACCCTAATCAATACCACCTCAACTGGACGTAGGCTTTTACCTTCACCGTAAGGGGCTGAACCAGTATAGACCCTCGTGTTCCTTGTCCCACTTAACCCCTTCAAGCTTCCTAGTTGCGATGGCTCCACGACTAAGTCCTAACTCGAGGACATCTGCCGTGACAATTCCACGACAGTTGGCGCCCACTGTGGGGCCAGCGCACGGTGGATTTGAGTTCTTGAAGGGCAGCTTCGAAGGGCTCAAGGGATACGCTGTGGGCCAGATGACCAAGAGTCGTCGCGGCAAGCTCTACATCGACGATGCAAACTGGGCCCCCGACGCCGGCTCAATTGAGTACGGATACCGGGTCCCCTTCGGCGGAATTCATGTTTTCATTGGCAAGATTGGTGAGCCGGGCCCTGAGCCGGATCTCTGCGCCGATCTCATCGAGACGGCTCAGCGTGCACGACCCGCCCGGGCCCGGCCTGCCTTAAGGCATGCTTTTGTGGGGTGTATCCACGGAGGACTCTCTGGTCGATCTGGATCTGGTGATGAGACGGCCGCCGGCTCTGACGGTGAGTCGGCCACCGATGAGTCAAACTCATTGTATCAACTTCAAGATGGCAGGCTCATGGGTTGTTCTGATGGTGACAGTATTCCGGACCTATTTGAGCCGCCAAGCCGGGTTGGAATCTTTGTGGCCGGTGCACAGCCTGTTCAGAACCCCGCTGCTGGAGCGGGAAACCCGGTGCCTTCTCCGGCTCAAGTGCTGATGGATCTTACGGACAAGATGACGGCCCTGTTAACCGCCACGGTTGACCCGGCGGATCAAGCTCAGCATGATGCGGAGGTGGCACAGTTAAAGTTGGATCTAGTGAAAGCTAAGGAGGATCTGGCAGCGGAAGGGATCAGGATGGCTGCGGAGAGGGCGGCTCTCGATGCCCAAACTCAGTTGATCCAGGCGCAGTCCTTTCGGCTCACGATGGATCAGAACGCGTCCAATGAGGTCATGAGGAGGAGGCATCAAGAGGCCCAATCTCGACTCCCTCCGGTTTACGATCCACGCAACCTCTTCAACACGCCAGGTGCAGGGTCTAATAACCCGCCAGGGGTCATAGTGCTCGGGTCTAGAACCCCTATTCAGCCAATAGTGATGGGGCCTCCCCAGGTGCCCCCTGCCCCGCCTCAGTACGTGCCAATACCCCCGGGTCATTATAATAACCCGCTGGAGAACATGCTCGCCGCGGCAGCACGGTTGGCGGCTCTCCCAGTCGACGGCGACTCTCCGACGGCTATTGAAACCCGCCGGGTCAGGGAACTCCTTCAGACAGCACTGGCGCAGCAAGAGGCGTACTCCTACAGCCGGGACAGGATCCACTCGACCCCTCGGCCAGGCTGGAGCCCGAGTTACAGCAGACACATGGTCTCAGCGACCGGCTCAAGTAACGTCCGACGCCATGACCCGCCCCCTGGCCATGGCCCGGTTCATAACGGAGCTTTTCACGCAGCAGACCAGGACAGAGCGCGGCAGGAGGCAGAGCAGGTGCCTCAGTTGACGGCTTACCAGACTCCCCCGGCTTATCCGACGACTTCCGCCGACATGGGTATCCCTACCAGCACTGGGGGTGTCCCTTGTTTAGTGCCAGCCATCCGCAATGAACGTCTACCCAAGGACTTCAAAGGTCCTAGGAAGGTGCCTAATTACACAGCAGACTTACAACCCACAGCCTGGATCGAGAGTTATGAGATGGCTATGGAGCTGCTGGAGGTCAGTGAGGCGGCCATGGCTAAATACTTCACCATGATGTTAGATGGGACTGCCCGCACTTGGTTGAAAGGGCTACCACCGAATTCCATTGGGTCTTGGGCTGAGCTGAAGGCCCGGTTCATCCAAAACTTCAAGGATACCTGTAGGCAGTCTATGTCAATTGTGGATTTGACTAACTGCAAGCAGCAGGAGGGTGAGTCTACGACACATTGGGTTCGCCGGGTTAAGGAGATAATACATTCCTCGGATAAGATGGACGCCGGCTCTGCAGTCTTAATGTTGGAGCAGAATTGTCGTTTTGTGCCCCTGAAGATGAAACTCGGGCGGCTTAAGCGCGACTGCAATCATATGGGTACACTGATGGCGGCTCTTGTCAAGTACGCCGATTCTGATGGTACCAAGGACCCCGCTTCAGATGATGAAAGGACAGGGAAGGGAAAGAAGAACGGGAATGGCAAGGGTCCTCAGCATAACCCGGGGAACCAAGGAGGAGGCAAGCGCAAGGCCGATGGCAGCCTAGAGTTTGTGGCCAACGCCAGCTCACAAGGTAATAACCAGGGACGTAAGGGGAGGCCCCCTCCCCGAGGCGGCGGGTCAGGCCCGACGCTGGAGCAGCTGCTGAATGAGCCTTGTCCGAGGCATGGCTCTAGAGAGAAGCCAACAACTCATCTATGGAAGGATTGTGCAATCATGAAGTCCTTTAAGAATTACAATGGCCCGGGCGACGGCTCAGGCGCCGGCGGTTTTCATGGCCCGGGCGGCGGCTCAAATTCTAATCCTCAGAACGGTCAAGGGGGCTCTAATCAACAGTCTGGCCAGGGTCATCAACAGCAGCAGGGGGGTTATCAGACCAATCCAAAGCAGCTTAGCGGTGGACAGTATCATGTGTTTACCACCAGTCTATGTAAGCGAGATCAGAAGCTTCATAAGAGGGCTGTGAATGCTGTTGAGCCAGCGGTTCCACGCTACTTGCGGTGGTCTGAGCAGCCTATAGTGTGGAGTAGGGAGGATCACCCTCCCCGGGTGGATAACCCGGGCCACTTGGCCTTAGTGGTGGCTCCTCAAGTGGGAGGATATAAGTTCACTAAGGTGCTCATGGATGGAGGCAGTAGCATCAACATCCTCTATTATGAGACATTCCGTCGTATGGGGTTGATTGATAAGAACCTCAGCCAGTCCAACACTATTTTCCATGGTGTGGTACCTGGTAAGTCGGCTTATCCAGTCGGCAAGATCGAGTTGGAAGTAGCCTTTGGAGATGAAAACAACTACAGGGTGGAGAAATTGACCTTTGAGGTGGTGAAGATAAGAAGTCCGTACCATGCTATATTTGGGCGGCCAGCTTACGCCAAGTTCATGGCACGGCCGTGTTATGTGTACTTACAGCTCAAGATGCCGGGTCACAATGGGACCATTACGGTTCATGGCAGCCGGAAGCTGGCCTTGGAATGTGAGGAAGGCGATGCAGCTTATGCAGAGTCTGTTTGTGCAACAGAGGAGTTGAAGTTTTACAAGGACAATGTTGACCCAACTGATATGACTTCTCTGAAAAAACCGACTATGGAGCAGGAGCCGGCAATGAAATTTAAGTTGGCTGATGAGACTAAACTTCTTGATTTCATTCCAGGAGACTCATCTCAGCAATTTAGCATCAGCGCCAATCTGGATCCAAAATAGGAAAGCGCGCTCATCGAGTTCATCCGTGAGAATAGGGACATCTTTGCATGGAAACCTTCTGACATGCCAGGTGTACCTAGAGAACTCGCTGAGCACACTCTCAATGTTGATCCGAAATTTAAGCCGGTCAGGCAGTTCCTTCGGCGGTTTAATGAAGAGAGGCGGAAAGCTATTGGCGAAGAGGTGGCCCGGCTTTTGGCGGCCGGGTTTATTGTTGAAGTCTTCCACCCAGAATGGTTAGCTAACCCGGTGCTTGTACTCAAGAAGAACGGCACTTGGCGGATGTGTGTGGACTACACGGACTTAAATAAGGCGTGTCCGGCTGATCCTTTTGCCCTTCCCCGTATTGATCAAATTATTGATGCTACGGCCGGTTGTGCGCGCTTAAGTTTCCTGGACGCTTATTCCGGATATCATCAGATTAAAATGGCAGTTAAGGACCAGGAGAAGACGGCGTTCATCACTCCCTTTGGAGCCTTCTGCTATGTGTCCATGCCCTTTGGACTCAAGTGTGCACAGGCGACTTATCAGCGTTGCGTGCAGAACTGTCTTCATAAGCAGATTGGGCGCAATGTTCATGCTTATGTGGACGATATTGTGGTTAAATCTATAAAGGAGGAAACCCTGATAGATGATTTGAGAGAAACCTTTGATAATCTCCGGGTTTACAAGATGATGCTTAACCCGGCCAAGTGTGTTTTTGGTGTTCCTGCAGGCAAACTCTTGGGTTTCTTGGTCTCTGACAGAGGCATTGAAGCTAACCCGGAGAAGATCAAAGCCATCACCTCCCTAGCTAAGCCGGCGTGTATAAATGATGTTCAGCGCTTGGCGAGTCGCATCGCTGCTTTAAGCCGGTTTATAAGCCGTTTGGGTGAGAAGGCCATGCCATTATATCAGTTGATGAAGAAAACTGATAACTTTGTATGGAATGATGCAGCTAATACTGCCTTTGAGGATTTGAAGAAGCAGCTGGCAGAGCCTCCAGTCCTTGCTGCTCCGGTTGATAAGGAGCCCTTATTATTATATGTGGCGGCGAACACACGAGCCGTCAGTGTGGCCATGGTGGTGGAGTGCAAGGAGGAGGGTAAGGAGCATCCGGTTCAGCGGCCGGTTTATTATGTCAGCGAAGTGCTCATTGAGTCCAAGCAGCGGTATCCGCATTGGCAGAAGCTTGTTTATGGTGTGTTCATGGCGAGCCGAAAACGTAAGCATTATTTTCAGGGTCATCCCATCACTGTGGTCAGTTCTGCCCCTCTTGGTGATATCATTCAAAACAGAGAGGCCACAGGGAGAGTGGCTAAGTGGGCCATAGAGCTTGGACCTCATGGTCTCAAGTACGTGCCACGCACTGCTGTTAAATCTCAGGCCTTGGTGGATTTCATCAATGACTGGACAGAGTCACAAGTGCCTGAGCAGAAGCCGGATAACACATATTGGACTATTCACTTTGATGGGTCCAGGCAGTTGGAGGGCTCGGGGGCTGGAGTCGTGTTGGCTTCCCCTAAATGTGACAAGTTCCATTATGTGCTACAGTTGCTGTTTCCTTGCACTAACAACGCGGCTGAGTACGAGGCCTTGCTCCATGGTCTTCGGATGGCTAAAGAGATGAGCTTAAGCCGGGTAAGGTGCTTCGGCGACTCAGACTTGGTGGCTCAACAAGTATCAGGAAAGTGGGATTCCATGGACCCTCTCATGGCGGCTTATCGCCGCGAAGTTGATGCCATTGCTGGGCACTTTCAGGGTTACCAAGTGGAACACATCGATCGCAGGAAGAACGAGGCGGCTGATGCTTTAAGCCGGCTGGGCTCTCAGCGAAAACCGGTGCCGCCTAATACTTTCCTGGATGTCCTGTATAACCCTTCTGTTAAGTTGCCTACAGAGGAAGGCTTGGCTGTCCCTGACCCGGAGGTACGACTGGTGGCGGCTCTCCATATCATACCGGACTGGACAATACCCTATCTGGCTTACATGACCCGGGGCGAGTTGCCTGAGGATGAAACTTTGGCCAGGCAAATAACCTGGCGAGTTAAGTCAATGATTGTTATCAATGGCGAGTTGCATCACCGCAGTGTTTCGGGAGCATTTCAGCGTTGTGTTTCCCCTGAGGAAGGTCAAGAGATCTTGCGTGAGATTCATGAAGGGGATTGTGGCCATCACGCCGGCTCAAAGTCTCTTGTGGCCAAGGCTTTTCCTCATGGTTTTTATTGGCTGACGGCTCATGCTGATGCAGAGGACTTGGTCAGTAAGTGTGATGGCTGACAAAGGTTCTCGCGACGGGCTCATGTACCGGCTCAAGAACTGAGGATGATCCCAATTACTTGGCCCTTTGCGGTCTGGGGGCTTGATATGGTTGGGCCTTTCAAAAGGTCCACGGATAAGAAGACCCACCTTTTGGTGGCAGTTGACAAGTTTACCAAGTGGGTTGAAGCGGAGCCAGTTAGCAAGTGCGATGCAGCCACGGCGGTTCAGTTTATGAAAAAGGTGATCTTTCGCTTTGGTTTTCCACACAGCATTATTACTGACAATGGCACCAATCTCTCCAAAGGCGCCATGGAAGAGTTTTGTCAACGAGAGCATATACGACTTGATGTTTCCTCAGTGGCTCATCCTCAATCCAATGGTCAAGCTGAGAGAGCTAATCAGGAGATTCTGAAGGGCATCAAGCCCCGGCTTTTGGTCCCTTTGCAACGGACGCCGGGTTGTTGGGTGGAGGAGTTACCCTCCGTGTTATGGAGCATCAACACTACTCCTAACAGGTCTACTGGTTTTGCGCCTTTCTTCATGGTTTATGGGGAAGAAGCAATCCTTCCCAGTGACATCCGTCATGACTCACCTCGAGTGGCGGCTTACGTTGAGGCGGATAATGAACAGGCGCGCCAAGATGCTCTTGACTTGTTGGACGAACAGCGTGATGTGGCAGCAGCCCGTTCAGCGATTTACCAACAAGACCTGCTCCGTTATCATAGCCGCCGGGTTAAATCCCGGGTCTTCCAGGAAGGCGATCTCGTGCTCCGGCTCATCCAGGATCAAACAGATGCGCACAAGCTATCCCCGCCTTGGGAAGGGCCCTTTGTGGTCAGCAAGAACTTGCACAACGGGTCATATTACCTCATTGACATTCGGGAGCACAAAGATTCACGTAAGTCGGAGGAAGAGACCCGTCGCCCGTGGAACATAGCTCAGCTTCGGCCTTACTACACTTGAGCCACCGGCTCTCATAATGTACATATTTCTCTCAGCCATCTATATATTATGATAAGCAATGAAGCAGGACCTCTGTCCTTTTTTCTCCTCCAAATATACACGTATTGTTTTCATTGCAAGATTACATGATAACTTGAAGGAGGATCCAGCTTATGATCGTATTCGAATCTAGCTGTAAGCAATAAGGTCACTTGGGGGCTTCCTGTTCAAACATGGGTCGTATTCGAACCAAAGAGAACATAGCTGTTGATACCCATTTGATTGGCAAAGTGCCGAGCTCATTGAGGAGTTTTCTTTGATCATATTTGAATCTTAGTTTAAACCCCTTTGAGAACCGACGTGGATCGTATTCGAATCAGCGTCGTTAAACAATTCTTAAAATCACTTGGGGGCTTCCTGTTCAAACATGGGTCGTATTCGAACCAAAGAGAACATAGCTGTCGGTACCCTCTTGATTGGCATCGCCACACCCACTGGGGGCTATATGATCGCATTCGAATCCTAGCATAACCCTTTTGGGCCGGGTCTCTGGTCGTATTCGAACCGGAAGCCCCTAACTTCTTATGCTTTATAGCAAGTTTCTTCTGATTATTTCAAAGTGTTTTCAGCCGGGTCTCACTTTGCCGGCTTAAAACTTGATTAACAGTGCTAGTTGAACACAATGGGTGTCATTAAGGCAGGTACACCGGAGTTGAGGTACCAACCTTATTACCCGGGTTATCTAAACCGGAAGTATGCTTGCAGGCCCCTCAGTGTGTTATTACGGCTGTATTAAGGACATAGCTGAGGGTCAATCTTTTTTGATTCATATCCGGGTTATATATCTAAAACCTATGATTCTCAGCGCGGTAAGCCGCCTAGAGACTTGTGATTTGTCCTTTTATGCAGGATAGTTAAAGGCAACTATTTGAGAGTAAGGACAATGAATGACCCGGAGAAATATAAAAGACACAACTTCAGTAGACTTCAGCATTCAATACGTGCACGATGGCACGGCAACGATAAAACGTTGGACCTACTCTATTACAAGACTCCTCGAGTCCAAAAGGGTGGCGCGTTGTTTTATAAGCCGTCTGCAGAAGTTAAGACGCTTGCTGGGTTGAAGTCTCCGGCTCATCTCTTTCTTCTCCTCCGACTATTCCCAAGGTCTGGAAAGTCGACGACTTCCAGTCGATGCCGCTCAGCGCTTCGAATTGGGCTTCCTCGTCAATTAACCCGGCCGGGTCAATCTCCGGGGCGAAGGTGTGCTGACGAGCTGGCGGGATTAAACTCAGGGCTTCATAGCGAGGGGTCGGGATCCTCTGATTTCCGCATTGTAACCCGGCTGGTACTTGGTCAGATCCGTGTCGTTTCCAATAAGAGTTGCCACCGGGCGCACGATCTTCACGCAGGCGGCGAAGTCTTTTTGGTCGAAAGCTGTGCCGTCTTCCTTCAGACTTGGATAGCCGAGGGCGATGTCTGCCGGGTCTAACTCAGGCAGGAAAGCCTTGTCCCGGCTCAGCGCGGCGATCGCTCCGGCTCTTGCAGAGGCCCGTCACAGCTCTTGGATACGTTGAGGCAGAACGGCGAGCCGGCGAAGAACCTCCACCAGGTGAGTCGGCACCTCGTTGGATAGGGCCACCACAGCGAAGGCACGCTGTGACCCGGTGTAGAGTTGCTCCACCAGGGTGTACACGGCCTTTAGCTTGGTTACCACACTCAGGTTGAGGTTGGCACTTCGGGAACCTATTTCATAGAACAGGATAAGCCGCCGACAAGGGTGAGTTATGAGGCATCAAAATTTGAAACTGGATGAAAGCCGGCGGATGACTTACCGAAGATTGCTGCAACCATCTGAGACACTTGGCGCTTTAAGCCGGAGAGTTCGGCCGTCTTCTCTGGCAGGGCCCTCTCCGCCTGATCAGCCCGGTTCACCAATGCGGCCTTCTCTTCGGCCCACGCCTTCCGCTCAGCGTCAAACTCCGTCTTCAGCTTCTCTTGAGCGGCGATGCTGGACACAAATTTGGCATTTGCCTTCCGGGTCTCCATCTCTTGCATCTTCAGCCGGTTCTTGAGATCAGCAAGGTCAGCCTTTAGCTTCTTGCTAGCAGCCTGCATAAATTTCCGGGTAATGGCATGAACAGTTACTATACAAATTTAAAGTCCCAAGCGTTTTCCAAGCAAAGACACTTGGCACTTGGGGGCTAATGCATATTGAACGTTTATCTACAAATTGCCGGTTCAATTGGGTAAGCCGGAACCTAAGTCTACAACATATTCAATCACAAGTCGTCGACTTGGGGGCTAGCATGGTAAAGGTAACTATGCAGTAAGTAAGAGGACAGCAGAATGATACCTCAGATTTCTGCTGGATCTGGTTCACCATGGCAACCTCTGCGTCCCGGCTCTTGTGCACTTGGCTGATGTAGCCAGAGACGAGCTCTCCAATGCTCAGGTTGGCGTAGTCGGAGAGGTCCAGGTTCACCCGGCGGGGCTGTAGCAACTCCCCCTTGGCGGAGCACTTGGCCAGTGCGGTAGGTCTCCCCGGCTCAACAAATTCCGTCCGGGTGATTACCACGTCCGGATCATTTGCTGGTTGAGCCGAGCCGGGGGCCTCCGGGTTAGCAGAAGCTTCTGCAGCTGCCTTGTTGTTTGGAGCGGCGGCTTCGGGAGCGGAGGCAGCTGGCAGTTCTTGATCTGCTGCCTCCGGCTCAGGCAACTCCAGCTCTTCGATTGGCTTGGCCTTCTTCGCCCTCTTGGTGAGCTTGGCTTGGGCACTGAAAGGACGGAAAAGTTAAGCACAAAAGGGTAAGTAAAGTCAAGTATAGCATGAGATGGTTATCATTACCCGGGCGAGGTCTTGAAAGCCGGAAGACTCGACTGCATAGAGTCGCCCGAAGAGCGGGAGGTCTCCTGATAAATTGAGTCAGAAGAATTAAGTGGTTGACGTATAACACCCGCCAACGGATGAAAAGGGTACAAGTGGGAAATAACCTCAGTTCGGCGCTTCCTCGATGCGTCGGGTAACCCGGAGGAAAGGTCGGTGTCCTTGTTGGTCTGGGTGTGACGCCGGCTCTCATGAACCTGTCGCTTCAAAATAAATTGAGGATCTTGATAAGCTAAAGGATGTTAAAAGCTTACTTTCCGGGTTACCCTTCGGACTTTCAGCCTTGGCAAGGGCTCCGAGTCGGAGGAAAGTGACATTACCTCTTCAACCACCGGGTTACTGGCTCCGGTGTCATCCTGTTGATGAACAAGTGTTGGTAAGGCGGACAAGAAATAAACAATAAACACAACAAAGAGCTTACAGGTTCAGGGGTTACCTCTGACTCGGAGCTGTCGCTTAATTGCATCAGCTCCGAAGCAGTTGGCCTACTCCCCTTCTTGCGGGGAGCGGCTTTCTTGGCGGCTTTCTTCGCCTTTCTGGCCTTCTTGGCTGCTTTGTGGTCATATTTGACCCGCCAGAACTTGTCATCAGCCTGAAAAAAATACAATGGTGATTTCTTAGAGATTCAGATGAAGGTTATCTGTAGACAAAGGTAAAATGTTTAAATCAGTGGCTTACCGCTGGGGCTGGGTTGGTCTTGCAGAAGGGGGCAAAACCGGTCCTCCCGCAATCTGCCAGGCTCTCGTTCAAGAGAGCCTTGGTCATCTCCTCGGCAACATCTTCAGGAAGATCGTTGCGGCTGTGTCTCTGGGGGTCATCCTTTCTGCCCGTGTGCTCACACATTAAGCTGGGGCGGCGGCTCAATGGGATCACCCGCCACGAGATCCAGACCCGGACCAGATCGATTCCGTTCAGACCATTGCCCAGGAGAGCCTTGATCTTGTTGATGGTGGGGAGCAGGGGTTGGCGCTCCGGTTGAGTCAGCTTGTCTGACAGTGGGTGAGTCGGCTCCAGACGCGAGGGGCGAAAGCCGGGCAACAGACTCTCATCAGCCGGTGACGTGTCTTGGCAGTAAAACCACATCAGATTCCAGTCCTTGGGGTGGCTGGGCGGCTCTGCGTAAGGGAAAAGGCAGTCCCTACGCCGCTGGATGGAGATGCCGCCTAGCTCCAAACTCGCCCGTTGGCACACTCGTTTTGGCGGTTTAAATAGAAAAGCTCTCTGAAGAGCAGCAGACTGGGTTCTTCTCCAAGGTAAACCTCGCAGAACACTTGGAAGTTGCAGATATTGGACACTGAGTTGGGTCCTATGTCCTGAGGCCGCAGATCGAAGAAATTCAGAACGTCTCTGAAAAACTTTGAGCCGGGCGGTGCGAAGCCCCGGCTCATGTGATCCGCAAAAATGACCACCTCCCCGTCCTTTGGCTGTGGTCTCTCCTCTGATGGGTCGGGGGCACGGTAGGACATGACGTCCTTCTTGGGCAGATGGCCAGACTTGACAAAATCTGCTAACGTCTCGTTGGTGACATTGGACCTCATCCAGTTGCAAGTGATGGAGGCTTTAGGAGCTTTGGGAGGCATGGTGACTGTTGGAAGCCTATGATACACGAAAAAATGTACGGTTTAATAATGAGTCGGAGGAGACTTACAAGTCAAGGTTTAAGGTGGCGGCTTATGAAGGGGACTAATGACATATATCTAAGTGCGCCAGGTTATTTAAGCCGCCCAAGGTGTTGAGAATAACTCGATTGTCTACGGCCTTATCACAGAAGAGCCGGAAAAATTCTATGGCGCATGGTCTCCTTTGAGTCGGAAGGTTCTACGGCGCGTGGTTTCTTTAAGCCGGAATTGTAAACTGCCTTGACTCAACAAGTGCAGTTTTTTACTAAGTGTGGTGAAAACAGGTTTCACACAAGGCAGTAAATATTTCGGATCAAAATGGTCGGGTAAAAAGAAAAGTTTCTAGACCTAGAAACAGACGCGAGGAAGTTCTTGAGCTCGAACAAGGCTCTTATGCAGTAAAAAGAGGGCTATTTACATGTGAAATGGGTCTTAAACATCTACCGCAGTGATTCTATACAGAGCTAAGATCAAAAAAGGGCAGTAAAAACCAAATCTACCAAGGGCCGCAACGAACTACGAAGAACAGAGGATGAACTACGGAACCCTAATGTGGATCTGCCCAATGGAGTATCGAGGACTTACTGGTGCAGAAGAGATGCGGGGATGGCCACCGTTTGTCTGGACCGAGTCAGGGTGATGCAGCGGCCAAGGTTGATGAAGACCGGGGGCGCGGCAGCGGCGGCAGAGTTCGAGCACGAGCAGAGGAACAGTGGCGCGAGGAGGAAGAAGCGTGGCTGAAGGCCCGTCGGGCCGGCATATTTATAAGGGCGAGCTCACAAGTGGGCGCGAGAATCAAGGAGATCACGGCGTGGTTATCTCCCCACGAAACGCCTCGATTTTCGGGATGACAGTAAAGGTAAAGATCCGTTGCGGATCTGGCGGAGTAAAAAACAGGTTTAATGGAAGATGATGTCACGGCGGATTATCCGGGGTCCAGAGGATGACGTCACGCCGGGTTATGGCCTTCACGCAATTGTAAGCCGGAGGTTTTTCTGTCGAAGAAATGGAAGATTGACATGAGGCGGCTCAAATCAATCTGGGGCCTAATGTTGAGGATATAGACCTTAGAGTCACCCGCCAGGAGGGGCCGGGTTACTCATATGGTCATGGCCAGAAGCCCGGTGCCAAGCTTGAAGACGGTGGGCCAAAGATGGGCTTAAAGACCCGGATATGGCTTAAGGCCCGTAGTCACAATCATCATTATGGTAGAATTTGTAGTGCAAAGCAAGAATAGTTGAGAGTCCGAGCCGGACACTTTTATAAGCCGGCCGGGACTCTGAGAGCTGCTGGGCGTCAGCCTCCCTATATAAAGGGACGACCCGGCAGCGGTTTAGGGACAGGAACAATCTGATCGAGAGCCAGGCATAGCGGTTTAGCTCCCTGGTTATCGAAACCCTAATCAATACCACCTCAACTGGACGTAGGCTTTTACCTTCACCGTAAGGGGCTGAACCAGTATAGACCCTCGTGTTCCTTGTCCCACTTAATTCCTTCAAGCTTCCTAGTTGCGATGGCTCCATGACTAAGTCCTAACTCGAGGACATCTGCCGTGACAATTCCACGACAGCACCTCTAGTGCTGCATCACATTATCTCACTACCATTGGGCCCACCTGTCGGCTTGTATCTACTCTTCTACACTCTTATAAAAAACAGAGTTGGTGATGATGGTGTGCCTGCCATCCTGCAATATAGGCCGTCCAATTTATATCTGACGGATAGGAAGGAAACTATGGCAATTTTGCAAAAAGGTACCCACACACCTCTCCACATTTGCAAATAAGGCCTTCCCTCGTTCATCCCTTTCTCTCACAAGATAAACTAGTCATACAAATGCATCTTGATGTTATGTGCAATGCACGAGCATCTTGCTAGTAAGAATGAAAACAAACGACAAAAAAATATTGGACGGTGGTTCGAAGTCATGACCGCGGGCACAGCGGACAAGGTGGCCTTGTATTGGTATGCTGAGTCGTCTATTTTAACACACAGGAGCTAGTGTGGTGATTATACACGCATGCACATGAACTGCATGCACGCAACACTCACACGAACACATGCAACCACGCACGCACGCAACACTCACACGTACACACGCAGCCACGCACGCACACAACACTCACAGCACACACGCACGCATGCATGCACACACCAGACGACCAACACACACTCTCACGCTCAAGTGCTCAACCTACACGTGCATGCGCACACATCAGGCCCTGACAGACACATACACAACCAGGTGATTCCTGCGCACGGGTTGGAGTCTTGTCGCGCTTGCATAAATTTGTGTTTATCTGACCTTTTTCCTATGTGAACTGACATGTGGGACCCACAAGGAACGTGGTCAATTTAACTAGTCAACATGGTGCCACGCAGACTATTTGGCCGGTCAACAGAGTGCAATCCGATGCTGAACGGTGAGCAAGTGACCGTATAATCACCGCAAAACGTATATAGTGACCGTAATGAGCGTATTCTGAAGTTCGGTAACCGTATTACGCTTTTCTCTCTGTAGGCCCTCCAAAACTACATCTCTACACGTTCTCGCATGTTACATCTAACAACTATGCAATACAGCACTACTACTACACTCTAACACAATAAATCATATGTGTTTTTAGTTTGACTAGATATCATCTTGTTACTTAATTATTCAGTTTGCATACATTAAAATGCCTTTGAAATGTCTGGCCAGTACCATCTACCGCGCGGGAAAATTCCCGCCCTTTCCTGTTTATTCGGGTTTGTATCGATGGATCGTGCGAAACAGCAAAACTATAGTACTATACAGTACAAGTGACAGTTCATGGGGCCGCCGTGTCGTGTACTCCTCCGTCGTAAGAGTGGAGCGCTCGCTTTCATAAATGTTCTAGTCCCGTTCACCGACATGTGGGACATCATGCTACTGGGTCCACGTGCCATACCAAAATACAGTGCAGAGCAGCAGGGGTGAAGCACCCCAGTCATGGCGCCGGTGTAGTAATGAGCAATGAGGCATCAAATCACAAAGCTGCACCTTTCCCGCAGTTAAGTTGGAGGGACGAAGTAAAATGCTAAAAAGAAGAAGTTGGAGGGACGAAGCAACCATCATTTCACTCGCTGCTGAACCCGCTTCTCCCTCATCTTCTTCAAGTTAACCACGTGTTGCTTCTGCCGTTGTTCTGCCTCATGTGGGACGCGGATCGGCTTGGTAAAGCACTGACACATGGGACCGCATGTTAGCAAACCGCTAGGCCAACGTCCTCTGAAAATAAGAAACCTCCCCCGCCATCCGCGTGGCAAAATCACCTCCTTTTTACTAATCTTGATTCTATAATTTTTTAGATCAATATAATTGAGATTTGTATAGATAGCACACAGGAGCAAAACCAAGTGGTACGGTTAAGGGCATCCACAATGTGTAGCCAAATCTGAAAATATATTTTGGCATCGATGGGAACCATTGTGGACGGTGCTGCCAAAGCCAAAAAGATGGAACCGAAGCTCCCTGATTGATTGATTGAAGGAATAGAAAAATGCAACGTCTCTCCTCTTGCTCTCGTGCTTGGACGCATGTACAGTATAGATCACAGAGTCTACTCCCCTATCCCTTCTATCACAAATCACAAAGCATTGAGGCGTCAAATCACAAAGCACGGATGAAGCAACCATCATTTCACTCATCGCTAACTCCGCTTCTCCATCGTCTTCTTTGAGAAACCACCTCACCGCACTAAGCTGGACGGACAACGCTATTGTGTACTAGTAGTACTAGTACATTTATGCGTCCTTTTGTTCAACGGACTTCCTGGATGCAAATAAGGCGGTTGTCTCGGCTTGCAGGCAGCACTTGCGAACGACTTACCGTGGTCTCCCTCAACGGTGTTCTCCGTCGAATGCACTTTGCCAAACCACAACGTTCGAGATATCGTTGACGTCACCGCAATGAGGAAGGAAGTCAAATAGTTACTACCTCCATTTTTTTGTACACAAGGCCAGTATATCAAAATTAAAATTTGCAAAAGGCCACTAACACTAATCGAGGCAAAATTGATGGGGTTTGCCTCGTACTAGCAACCAAGGACATTAATATACCCTGGCATGCATGCGGAAGTGAGAAGGTTGGTTTGCATGGCGCTGCATTAATCAAGCGATGAGGAGTGAGATGGTTAACTCTTTGGGCTTTGGAGAAAAAATACGCATTAATTGACACGTCAAACGAGGATTTGTACCAATTAATCCCGTGAAGGAAAATCCCGCCTTTCTTTATTAACACTAGTACTCCTAGTACGTACATACTTATCCTGTTTGGGTCTAGGCCTTGAATTGCCATACTTTACCACACATTTTTGCCAAGCTTGCCTAAAGTTTTCAAAATGAAAAGGAGGTACACTTGCGCACGGCTGTCGCGGTCGCACCGCACCCTCACACAGTCGATCCTGCACGCCGCAAACCCAACCAAGGGAACACACCCTCACTGACGCGTGCTACCGCATGTGAACAAACCAAACTCAGCCATCCTACCGCTGACACATAATTTTCGTTCATACAGTATGTTTATCCAACCGCATGTTGGGGAGGATCCGTACGGCCCGTGCGGTGGTCTGTTGGGGAAGAAGAAGAGGTGAGGAAGAAGGGCTAGGAGACGTAGGATATTCATCCAACCGTCTGAAATGGTAGACTGAACCAAATGATGAAAGTCAGGCGACTTTCATAACAATATATGTTTTTACACAGCAAAAGATCCCTAAAAACAACAACATAAAGAAAAACTATCACTGCTCGCAGAATGAGACAGCCTCATCGTCTTTGGCTGCCGGTGCGAACCATCCAGCTACTCATTCACGCGGAGCGTGCAGGCACTCTGCACGTACGAGAGCACCGCCCGGTTCAAGTCGAGGACGTCCGGTTCCGCCTGCAGGAGGGCCTCGATGGCAGCGGCATCCGCGCGCTCCACGTGAAGTTAAGCCTCCGCCGCCTGGTTCAAGTCGAGGACGTCCGGTTCCGCCTGCAGGAGGGCCTTGATGGCAGCGGCATCCGCGCACTCCACCTAAAGTTGAGCCTCCGCCGCCCGGTTCAAGTCGAGGACGTCCGGTTCCGCCTGCAGGAGGGCCTCGATGGCAGCAGCATCCGCGCACTCCGCCTAAAGTTGAGCCTCCGCCGCCCGGTTCACATCCACGACATCCGGTTCCGCCTGTAGGAGAGCCTCGATGGCAGCGGCATGCGTGCGCTCCGCGTTGAGTTGAGCCTCTGCCTCCCGGTCCTCCTTTAGTATCGCTAGGTTGAACCGTTGGTCCGCCTGCACCATGGGGGACCCGGACGCCGGCACGAAGTCGACGTCCATCGTTTGATACCCATCGGGGGCCTTCTGCGCCGCGACCTCCGCCATGAACATTGGATCGGCTTCCTCCTCCTCGTAGCTTGGCTCCAGAGAACTCGGGGATTGGCCCGCCGCAAAGCGAGCTTGGGAACGGAGGTCTGTGGCACCGACCGCCGCCGCGATTTCTGCGCGGTGCTCCGGCCTCAGCATCTTGTAGTACGTGATCTTGCGGCGCATCATGGCTTTCCGGCGAACTAGGGGACGCTTGATGTGGGCTAGGGGATCGAAAGGTGGGGGGAATAGGCTGGAGAGGAGGTGTGGTTTTGGGGCAGTGGCTGGCGTAGGCCGAGTAGCGAAGGTTCTGGTGTGAATAGTGGTTTCGGCCGAGCAGCGAAGGTCAATTGGTTTTGACTGTACATCGCTCTTGTCGCGTTCGCGTTGCACCCCGGCACGCTGGACCCTCCACGTCGCTCACTGAATGGAACACGATTCGTCTTGCGTTTTTGCTCGCTTGTGGGACCACATTTGAGAGCAAACTGACGTCCCTCCCCCTCCCCCGCCCGTGTCATTTATACTACCACTCCCTCCGTTTTATGCGTAGTAAATAAAAACAGAGGGAGTATACTACGGATGAGGATCCCTTGACGTGGCCGAACCCATTGAGTAACTGACATGCGGGGCCTAGCAAGCATGGGGTCCGCCAATAAGTGAACGAAAGGGAGGGTAAGGCAGGGATACCTACATCAGAGGATCCACTTCCACTACTACTCCCTATTTCCATCTACAGGGCCTAATGCGTTTTTCGAGGCTAACTTTGACCAAATGTTAGAGTAATAATGTATGACATGCAACTTACACCAAGCATACCGTCAAATTCGTATGTGAAAGGAGCTTCCAATGATATAATTTTCACATTATACATCTTATGTACTATTAATCTTGTCAATAGTCAAAGGCAGTTTTGAAAAACGCATTAGAGCATGGTTAATAATATAGCCAGCCGATGGCTATAAGGAAGTTCCATGTCATCTATAGCCATCATCTATATGTACTCATCAGTAGTGTGGGCTATTTCCCGCAAAAAATAAAGTTGGCTATTGTATTAGTACTTCTTTCCATCTCCTCTCTATCTCTTTCTTCATATTTATTGTATTTAACTAGGAATGCATATATAGCTAGGCCCTTGCATGAGAGCTCACTCCCCTTACTTTTTCACATCTCTCTCCTCCACATAGGCCCTATATAAATGGAAGGAGGGAGTACTATGAGCACTGCATACTCTACTATAGATGTTGTCAGTACTCCATTAGTACTATTGGACAGGGAGCTTAAAAAAAGTTACTATTGGACTGGCTATACGTGGCGAAATCCTAGTAGGAAGAGCATGTGTGAGAACAAGCACATTCACGTGGTTGAAAACAAATTGGAAACCATGTCTGTTTGAATACAAATCTAGGAGTACGTACGAATCTAACAATATTGATTGGGCGTTGTTGGATGTTGATACTTTTTTCCTGTAAGTTTGATCAAAGTAGAGATACTTTGACTACACATAAAACTTATATGTAAACTAGAAATGATCGGAGGGAGTATATTGTACGTTCAAGAGTGAAACGAACATTGAATACCCTTTATATATGATTTGTGGATGCTATGAGCACCGGTTCAAAATTTTGAATCCGCCTTAGGTACCACACAAGCACCCACTCGTTCTCTCTCGATTTCATCTCGGGGTCCGGAGATCGATTGAATGAGGACTAGGGTGGGTACAATACGTTCGTTTAGCTTATGAACATACAATATAATCCATATGATCCCCAAAGACCCCCACCCCACCCCCGCGGGTCATTTCTATCATAGCAGACCAAACCTTTATCTCCTTGCACGACACGCAATTGATCTCTCAACATCAATCGATCTCGTCAAGATGTGTCGGGGCATGAACCGAATGGGATGTCAAAACTAAGACGGGAAGCGACACGTAGTGGAGGCAAAGTGAAACTTTAAACGAACCGTTTGTTTGTATGCATGTCGGACAAATTACAACATTGGAAATACAAGCATGGTCTAGGCCCACATGCGAATGATACTCGGTGGAATGTTCAAATGAGGCATGCGGGAGCGACACGCTCACCGTCGCTTTACACGGTCGGTTTCAGTGTACCGAGGGTGGCGTTAGTGCTGTGGCATGACTAGCAGATCAACACCCGGCTCGTCGAGGATGCACGGTGCGCGAAGTGTGCGCGCGTCGCGATGCGTCCACAGAGTGGTGTAGCACGGCCAACTGCATCCCCAGGACCTGAGAACATGCCGGGTCATCTTGCTTTTTCAATGGCATGTGGGGTCGCATGTGAGCAAAGGGCATCTCCAACATTGCCATGACCGCAGCTGACTACCCTGGCACACCAAAAACCCTCGTCCCTCGCGCCGTCACGCGGTGCGTTCCTAGCCGGCGCCAGCTGCCCGCATTCATGCCGTCCGTCCGTATGCCGCCGTTAAGAGGCTCGATGCTAGAGGAACCAACTCCGGTGACTTAATGACGCACCCGGACGCTTGGCCTCACCGGAATGCGCTACTTAAAGTGGCAACGCCCAGCTAACCTCCATACCATAGCGCATCGTCCTACTACCTGGCACCACATCCGCCATGACCACGAGCGCGAATGCTCCGTGATACGTCTCCATCGTATCTATAATTTTTGATTGTTCCGTGCCAATATTCTACAAGTTTTACATACTTTTGGCAAGTTTTTATACTATTTTTGGGATTAACATATTAATCTAGTGCCCAGTGCCAGTTCCTATTTGTTGCATGTTTTTTGTTTCACAAAAAATCCATATCAAATGGAGTCCAAACGCGATAAAAACTTCCAGAGGTTTTTTTGGAACATATGTGATTTTTGGGAAAAAGAATCAACGCGAGACGATGCCCGAGAAGTCCACGAGGCAGGGGCGTGCCCCAGGGGGTAGGGCGCGCCCTGGGCCCTCGTGGCCACTCCATAAGGCGGTTGGTGCCCTTCTTTCGCCGCAAGAAAGCCAATATCCGGATAAAAATCATGTCCAAATTTCAGCCCAATCAGAGTTATGGATCTACGGGAACTTAAGAAACGGCGAAAGGGTAGAATCAGGGAGCACAGAAACAGAAGGAAACAGAGAGAGAGATCCAATCTCGGAGGGGCTCCCGCCCCTCCGCAACCATGGAAGCCAAGGACCAGAGGGGAAACCCTTCTCCCATCTAGGGGGAAGGTCAAGGAAGAAGAAGAAGGGGGTTCTCTCCCCCTCTCTCCAGGTGGCGCCGGAATGCCGCCGGGGCCATCATCATCACCACAATCTACACCAACAACTTCACCGCCGTCATCACCAACTCTTCCCCCCCTCTATGCAGCGGTGTAACCCCACTTTTACCCGCTGTAATCTCTAATTAAACTTGGTGCTCAACGCTATATATTATTTCCCAATGATGTATGGCTATCCTATGATGTTTGAGTAGATCCGTTTTGTCCTATGGGTTAATTGATGATCGTGATTGGTTTGAGTTGCATGTTTTATTATTGGTGCTGTCCTATGGTGCTCTCCATGTCGCGCAAGCGTGAGGGATCCCCGCTATAGGGTTTGCAATATATTCATGATTTGCTTATGGTGGGTGGCGTGAGTAACAGAAGCACAGACCCGAGTAAGTAGGTTGTTTGCGTATGGGAGTAAAGAGGACTTGATGCCTTATAATGCTATGGTTGGGTTTTACCTTAATGATCTTTAGTAGTTGTGGATGCTTGCTAGAGTTCCAATCATAAGTGAATATGATCCAAGAAGAGAAAGTATGTTATCTTATGCCTCTCCCTCAAATAAAATTGCAATAATGATTACCGGTCTAGTTATTGATTGCCTAGGGACAAATAGCTTTCTCGTGAAAAAAAGCTCTCTACTAAAACTAACTTAGTTGCGTCTTTATCTAAACAGCCCCTACTTTTTATTTATGTGCTCTTTATTATCTTGCAAACCTATCCAACAACACCTACAAAGTACTTCTAGTTTCATACTCGTTCAAGGTAAAGCGAATATTAAGCGTGCGTAGAGTTGTATCGGTGATCGATAGAACTTGAGGGAATATTTGTTCTACCTTTAGCTCCTCGTTGGGTTCGACACTCTTGCATATCGAAAGAGGCTACAATTGATCCCCTATACTTGTGGGTTATCACTCTGCAGGAGAGCTTGTCTTCGGGGATGAAGCTCGAGGTCGCCGCCCTCGCTCAAGTCGCCGCTCGCAACGCAATAGTGGCATAGCCGGACGCGGACGCGACAGCACAAGCGGTGGCCACGCTGGCGGCCGACGACCGGAGCACCGTCAGCCACGCGTCCTACTTGCCGCCGTCCAACGTCCGGCACCACCGAGGTCGGGGACTCCTTCGAGGATGAGTAGGGCATGGGAGGCGGCAGGGCATGGTGTGCCAACTGGCCGGTCCGTCTCCCGTGTTCTACTCTTCCTCGCCGGAGACCGCACCTTCACTTCACGGGTCTTGAACCCCGCCCCCATACATGGAGATCGCAGATGGAGGACGTCGGTCACCGCTGTAGAATAGGTTTAGGGTCGGGTTTCTTTTATTTTTCTGTCCTATAAAAGTTTGAAATGTAATGAAAATCTGCCGTGTTTGCATTAATCTCGGCCGGTGTATATGAACTTTCACAATAATATAGTATATTGTAGGAGTACTAGCTAGATGCCCGTGCGTTGCATGGAACATCAAGATCTTGTGGGAGAAAAGGATGAACGAGGGAAGGCCTTATCTGCAAATGTGGAGAGGAGTGTGGGTAAATTGTCATAGTTTCCTTCCTATCCGTTAGATATAGATCGGACGGCCTATGTTGCAGGATGGCAGGCACACCATCATCACCAACTCTGCTTTTTATCGAATCGAGACAAAGCTAACATGCGAAGTAATAGTCTACATACATAATTTATCTTAGGCACTCCAATAGTACGTCCACTACACATTCACGCATTTCACATCTTTCTACATCTACGGGAACCTACAAAAGGGTTAACGTAATTGCCTCTCTCTCTCCTCCCTGATATTCATGGTGGTGGGCCCCTCCCTTCCCCCAATCTACAATCAACAGCTCACACGTTTCACATTACGTTAATTACGTAACTGGGATTACGTAGGTGTAGCATTACTCGTCCTAAAAAACCCAACTAAGCCAACCTCCCAGCATATCACGCGGGAAAAGACCCGGCCGCGCCGTTTTAGTCGGGATTACCGGATTACTAGTACTAGTATCGATGGATCACGTGAAGCACCAAGTTTTTTTTCTTTAGGGGGCAAAGCACCTAGTTTTAAAGGAAAAAGGAGGTACACTCACAACACCACTGTCGCGGTCGCATTGCACCCCACACACGTTCGGTCCTGCACACGCCTCACGCAAACGGAACGCGCTTCGGCTTGCCTCTTCACTGACATGTGGGACTGCACTTGGAGAAACCGACCATGCGCCAAACTCCCCCCGCCCACCGCGTGAAAATCCCCCCCCAATAAAAATTCTCCCCAAATCCCAAATTCAACCGCCCTTCGGCCAACTAGCCAATAATATTCCCCAAACCCCCTCCCCCGTCCCCCTCCACTCCATTCGCTCCGCCAAAGCCGCCCTCCCCGCCGCGCCAATACGTTGGCACCGCGGTTCATCGAGGGGACGCACAGCGATCCTCTCGCTCCCACAGTACGCTCTCGTAGACTGCCATCCTCTAGCCGTGCCGCCACCGCTGGCGACGTTCTTGTGGAGGCACACGGCGGTCAGCGCCACCACCGCTGGCAACGTTCATGTGGAGACGCACGGCGGCCAGCTTCTCCCATGGTACGTGCATTCTAGACTGAGGCCCCGTGCATGTCGGTGTAGCGCTGAATGTTAGCTGATAGACGCTGTTAATCTCACTATTTGCCAAAGTAGTTACAGTCAATATGCTCTGCTTAAGAAGCTTCCTTGCCCTGTTCTGCACTCAATCTGCTAAGCTGAGATGGCATGCCAAGCCCGATTAGTTGCTAAAATATCCTGCCATATATTTATTGTGACGTAGATTGCCATGGTCTAGTAGCCAATCTGTTAGGTGAAATAGCCGTACACCATTTTATACTTGATCTTTGTTGCTGCGATGGCCTTCGATAGTTCGATGGCTGTGTGCTTGGTCTCATTGACTGCTGAAACAACCTGCCATAATTTAGCACTCAAATCTGTTTGCTGAATTAGCTTTACAGATATCTCGTTACTTAGATCTGCTCGTCCAAATATCTTGCCATAGCTTTAGAGATCGACCTAGGTATTTTTTCTAGACTTCATAAAAAAGCATATATGTTTTTCCTGTAATATCTAGTAGAAGAACTAATTTGTATGTCTAACAGATGGTCAGGACTTGGATAACTTCTGCTCGAAGATTCTCCGTTGCATATGTCGAGGGGGTTGAAAACTTCATGAACTTTATCAGAGCTGAGTACGGTGGTCCGAAATCAGATGTGCTCTGCCCGTGTAGCAGTTGTATGAATTCAGTTACAAGACCCCAGTCAACTGTGCAAAATCATCTACACTTGTATGGGATGTCGGTCACATATACTAGGTGGGTTCATCATGGAGAAGCTGTGAACGTCAATGTTACTGACTACGTGGAAGCAGCAGATCACCATCTTGATCTGCCTAATGTTCAGGTAGAAGAGGAGGAGGAGGAGGTGGTGGTGGCAGAGCCAGTGAGTTTGACCAACATTGAAACAATGCTACGAAATGCTCGTGCATTTCGTGAACTATCACCTGCAGAAGAAAAACGGTGGGCCCGCATGTTGGAACAATGCAACGTGGCTGTCACCCCAGGAAATAAGTTGTCAGTATTCTCAGCTATGGTCACCTTTCTTCAGGTGAAGACATCTGAGCAGATGACCAACAAATCATTCGATGCGATGTTGGCTGCTTTCCGCAAATCTTTCCCAGATGCGTCTGAGCTGCCACACACCTATAGTAAAATGAAGAATTTCCTTCGTGTAGTTGGAATTGGATATGATATGATCCATGTTTGCAAGAATAATTGTGTTCTGTTCCGGAAGGATTATGCCAACTTAAGTGAATGCCCGAAATGCAAATCATCAAGATGGAAAGATGGCGATGCCGTGAAGAGGATTCTGATACGTCTCCAACGTATCTATAATTTTTTATTGTTCCATGCTATTATATTAACTGTTTTGGATGTTTAATGGGCTTTATTATACACTTCTATATTATTTTTGGGACTAACCTACTTGTTGGGGAACGTAGTAATTTCAAAAATTTCCTACGCACACGCAAGATCATGGTGATGCATAGCAACGAGAGGGGAGAGTGTTGTCCACGTACCCTCGTAGACCGAAAGCGGAAGCGTTAACACAACGCGGTGGATGTAGTCGTACGTCTTCACGATCCGACCGATCAAGTACCGAACGCACGGCACCTCCGAGTTCAGCACACGTTCAGCTCGATGACGTCCTTCGAACTCCGATCCAGCCGAGTGTTGAGGGAGAGTTTCGTCAGCACGACGGCGTGGTGACGATGATGATGTTCTACCGACGCAGGGCTTCGCCTAAGCTCCGCTACGATATTATCGAGGTGTAATATGGTGGAGGGGGGCACCGCACACGGCTAAAATATCGTATATCAATTGTGTGTCTATGGGGTGCCCCCCTGCCCCGTATATAAAGGAGCAAGGGGGAGGCGGCCGGCCAAGGAGGAGGGCGTGCCATGGGGGGAGTCCTACTCCTACCGGGAGTAGGACTCCTCCTTTCCTTGTTGGAGTAGGAAAAGGGAAGGGAGAAGGAGAAAGAAGGAAGGGGGCCCCCCCTCCCTAGTCCAATTCGGACTAGTCCATGGGGAGGGGTGCGGCCACCCTTTGGGGCCTTTCTCTCCTTTCCCGTATGGCCCATTAAGGCCCAATACGAATCCCCGTAACTATCCGGTACTCCGAAAAATACCCGAATCAGTCGGAACCTTTCCGAAGTCCGAATATAGTCGTCCAATATATCGATCTTTACGTCTCGGCCATTTCGAGACTCCTCGTCATGTCCCCGATCTCATCCGGGACTCCGAACTCCTTCGGTACATCAAAATACATAAACTCATAATAAAACTGTCATCGTAACGTTAAGCGTGCGGACCCTACGGGTTCGAGTACTATGTAGACATGATCGAGACACCTCTCCGGTCAATAACCAATAGCGGAACCTGGATGCTCATATTGGTTCCCACATATTCTACGAAGATCTTTATCGGTCAGACCACATAACAAGATATGTTGTTCCCTTTGTCATCGGTATGTTACTTACCCGAGATTCGATCGTCGGTATCTCAATACCTAGTTCAATCTCGTTACCGGCAAGTCTCTTTACTCGTTCCATAATACATCATCTCGCAACAAACTCATTAGTTGCAATGCTTGCAAGGCTTAAGTGATGTTCATTACCGAGAGGGCCCAGAGATACCTCTCCGACAATCGGAGTGACAAATCCTAATCTCGAAATACGCCAACCCAACAAGTACCTTCGGAGACACCTGTAGAGCACCTTTATAATCACCCAGTTACGTTGTGACGTTTGGTAGCACACAAAGTGTTCCTCCGGTAAACGGGAGTTGCATAATCTCATAGTCATAGGAACATGTACAAGTCATGAAGAAAGCAATAGCAACATACTAAACGATCGAGTGCTAAGCTAACGGAATGGGTCAAGTCAATCACATCATTCTCCTAATGATGTGATCCCGTTAATCAAATGACAACTCATGTCTATGGCTAGGAAACATAACCATCTATGATCAACGAGCTAGTCAAGTAGAGGCATACTAGTGACACTCTGTTTGTCTATGTATTCACACAAGTATTATGTTTCCAGTTAATACAATTCTAGAATGAATAATAAACATTTATCATGATATAAGGAAATAAATAATAACTTTATTATTGCCTCTAGGGCATATTTCCTTCACTACTAACCAAAGGCCCAGTGCAAATTGCTGTTGTTTTTGCGTATTTCAGTGTTTCACAGAAAAGGAATATCAAACGGAATCCAAACGGAATGAAACCTTCGGGAGAGTCGTTTTTGGCACAAACGCAATCCAGGAGACTCGGAGTGGACGTCAAGGAAGCAACGAGGCGGCCACGAGGTAGGAGGGTGCGCCCAGGGGGGTAGGCACACCCCCACCCTCGTGGGTCCCTTGTGGCTCCACCGACCTACTTCTTTCGCCTATATATACTCAGATACCCCGAAAACATCCAGGAGCACCACAAAACCTTATTTCCACCGCCGTAACCTTCTGTACCCGTGAGATCCCATCTTGGGGCCTTTTCCGGTGCTCTGCCGGAGGGGGAATCGATCACGGAGGGCTTCTACATCAACGCCATAGCCTCTCCGATGATGTGTGAGTAGTTTACCACAGACCTTCGGGTCCATAGTTATTAGCTAGATGGCTTCTTCTCTCTCTTTGGATCTCAATACAAAGTTCTCCTCGATCTTCTTGGAGATCTATTCGATGTAATACTTTTTGTGGTGTGTTTGTCGAGATCCGATGAATTCTGGGTTTATGATCAAGTTTATCTATGAACAATATTTGAATCTTCTCTGATTTCTTATATGCATGACTTGATATCTTTGCAAGTCTCTTCCAATTATCAGTTTGGTTTGGCCTACTAGATTGATGTTTCTTGCAATGGGAGAAGTGCTTAGCTTTGGGTTCAATCTTGCAGTGTCCTTTCCCAATGAAAACAGGGGCAACAAGGCACGTATTGTATTGTTGCCATCGAGGATAAAAAGATAGGATTTATATCATATTGCTTGAGTTTATCCCTCTACATCATGTCATCTTGCCTAATGCGTTACTCTGTTCTTATGAACTTAATAATCTAGATGCATGCTGGATAGCGGTCGATGTGTGGAGTAATAGTAGTAGATGCAGAATCGTTTTGGTCTACCTGACACGTACGTGATGCCTATATACATGATCATGCCTAGATATTCTCACAACTATGCGCTTTACTATCAATTTCTCGAAAGTAATTTTTCACCCACCGTAGAATTTGCTATCTTGAGAGAAGCCACTAGTGAAACCTATGGCCCCGGGTCTATTTCCATCATATTAATCTCCCATCAACTAGGTATTTCTGTCGCTATTTATTTTGCAATCTTTACTTTTCAATCTATACAACAAAAATACCAAAAATATTTATCTTATTATCTCAATCTGATCTCACTTTTGCAAGTGGCCGTGAAGGTATTGACAACCCCTTTATCGCGTTGGTTGCAAGGTTCTTAATTGTTTGTGTAGGTACTAGGGACTTGCGTGTAGTCTCCTACTGGGTTGATACCTCGGTTCTCAAAAACTGAGGGAAATACTTACGCTACTTTGCTGCATCATCCTTTCCTCTTCAAGGGAAAACCAACGCATGCTCAAGAGGTAGGAAGAAGGATTTCTAGCGCCGTTGTCGGGGAGAGTTATGCCCAAGTCAAGACATACCAAGTACCCATCACAAACTCTTATCCCTTTGCATTACATTATTTGCCATTTGCCTCTCGTTTTCCTCTCCACCACTTCACCCTTGCCATTTTATTCGCCCTTTTTGTTCGCCTCTTTTCGCTTGCTTCTTGTTTGCTTGTGTGTTGGATTGCTTACTTGTCACAATGGCTCCAGACAATACTAAATTGTGTGACTTTTCCAATACCAACAACAAAGATTTTCTTAGCACTCCCATTGCTCCTATTACCGATGCTGAATCTTGTGAAACTAATGCTGCCTTGTTGAATCTTGTCATGAAAGATCAGTTTTCTGGCCTTCCTAGTGAAGATGCCGCTACTCATCTAAACAACTTTGTTGATTTGTGTGATATGCAAAAGAAGAAAGATGTGGATGATGATATTGTTAAATTGAAGCTATTTCCGTTTTCGCTTAGAGATCGTGCTAAAACTTGGTTCTCTTATTTGCCTAAAAATAGTATTGATTCATGGAATAAGTGCAAAGATGCTTTTATCTCTAAGTATTTTCCTCCCACTAAGATCATCTCTCTTAGAAATGATATTATGAATTTTAAGCAACTTGATCATGAGCATGTTGCAGAAGCTTGGGAGAGGATGAAATTAATGGTACGTAATTGTCCTACACATGGTTTGAATTTATGGATGATTATGCAAAAAATTATGCTGGATTGAATTTTGCTTCTGGAAATCTTTTGGATTCAGCCGCGGGAGGCACTTTTATGGAAATCACTTTAGGAGAAGCCACTAAACTCCTAGATAATATTATGGTTAATTATTCTCAATGGCACACCAAAAGATCTACTATAAAAAGGTTCATGCAATTGAAGAGATTAATGTTTTGAGTAGAAAGATGGATGAACTCATGAAATTTTTTGCTAATAAGAGTGTTTCTTCTGACCCTAATGATATTCCTTTGTCTACTTTGATTGAGAATAATAATGAATCTATGGATGTGAATTTTGTGGGTAGGAACAATTTTGGTAACAACGCGCATAGTGGAAACTTTTCTAGGCCGTTCGCTAGTAATTCCTTTAATAATTATGGTAATTCCTACAACAACTCCTATGGAAATTTTAATATGATGCCCTTTGATTTTGAGACTAGTGTTAAAGAATTTATGAATTCACAAAAGAATTTCAACGCTTTGCTTGAAGAAAAATTGCTTAAGGTTGATGAGTTGGCTAGGAACGTGGATAGAATTTCTCTTGATATTGATTCTTTGAAACTTAGATCTATTCCACCTAAGCATGATATCAATGAGTCTCTCAAAGCCATGAGAATTTCCATTGATGAGTGCGAAGAAAGAACCGCTAGGATGCGTGCAAAAAAGGATTGCTCTGTGAAAGCATGTTCTTCTAGTTTTCATGATAATAATGATGAAGATCTAAAAGTGACTGATGTGTCCCCTATTAAATCTTTGTTTTCCAATATGAATCTTGATAATGATGGGACTCGAGATGAGTCAACTTTAGTTAAAAGGCGTCCCAACGATTCGGAGTTTTTAGATCTTGATGCAAAAATTGGTAAAAGTGGGATTGAAGAGGTCAAAACTTTAGATAGCGACGAACCCATTATTTTGGATTCCAAGGAATTCAATTATGATAATTTCTCTTTGATAGATTCTATTTCCTTGTTACAATCCGTGCTAAATTCTCCTCATTCTTATAGTCAAAATAAAGCTTTTACCAAACATATCGTTGATGCTTTAATGCAATCTTATGAAGAAAAGCTTGAATTAGATGTTTCTATCCCTAGAAAACTTTATGATGTGTGGGAACCTACTACTAAAATTAAAATAAAAGATCATGAATGCTATGCTTTGTGTGATTTGGGTGCTAGTGTTTCAACGATTCCAAAAACTTTGTGTGATGTATTAGGTTTCCGCGAATTTGATGATTGTTCTCCAAATTTGCATCTTGCGGATTCCACCATTAAGAAACCTGTGGGAAGGATTAATGATGTTCTTATTGTTGCGAATAGGAATTATGTGCCCGTAGATTTCATCGTTCTTGATATAGATTGCAATCCTACATGTCCTATTATTCTTGGTAGACCTTTCCTTAGAACGATTGGTGCAATTATTGATACGAAGGAAGGGAATATTAGATTCCAATTTCCATTAAGGAAAGGCATGGAACACTTTCCTAGGAATAAAATTAAATTACCTTATGAATCTATTATGAGAGCCACTTATGGATTGCATACCAAAGATGGCAATACCTAGATCTATTCTCGTTTTTATGCCTAGCTAGGGGCATTCAACGATAGCGCTTGTTGGGAGGCAACCCAATTTTATTTTTATACCTTGCTTTTTGTTCCTGTTTAGTAATAAATAATTCATCTAGCCTTTGGTTAGATTTGGTTTTCTGTTTTAATTAGTGTTTGTGCCAAGTTAAACCTATAGGATCTTCTTGGATAACAATTATTTGATCTTGCTGAAAAAGTCAGAAACTTTCTGCTCACGAAAACAATTGTTAAAAATCACCAGAAAGTGATAAAATACTGATTCCAATTGAAGAAGATCAATAAAAACATTATCTAGGTTGTCCTATTTTGCAGAATTTTTGGAGTTCCATGAGTTTGCGTTTGATACAGATTACAACAGACTGTTCTGTTTTTGACAGATTCTGTTTTTCGTGTGTTGTTTGCTTATTTTGATGAATCTATGGCTAGTATCGGGGGTATGAACCATAGAGAAGTTGGAATACAGTAGATTTATGTGACGTCCCCGATTTGACCGTACACTAATCATGCACGCAAATGTGTACGATCAAGATCAGGGACTCATGGGAAGATATCACAACACAACTCTACAACATAAATAAGTCATACAAGCCAGGGGCCTCGAGGGCTCGAATACAAGTGCTCGATCATAGACGAGTCAGCGGAAGCAACAATATCTGAGCACAGACATAAGTTAAACAAGTTTGCCTTAAGAAGGCTAGCACAAAAGTAGCAACGATCGAAAAGGCAAGGCCTCCTGCCTGGGACCTCCTAACTACTCCTCGAAGCCGAACTCCATGTAGAATCATCCTCGGGATCTCTAGCTCCTGGACTCCAGCATCTGGTTGCGACAACCAGGTAGAATGAGAAGGGGGGAAAAGAGGGAGAAAAGCAACCGTGAGTACTCATCCAAAGGAGCTACACTACATATGCATGGGTATATGTGTAAAGGGCCATATTGGTGGACGGAACTGCAGAATGCCAGATAAGAGGGGGATAGCTAATCCTGTCGAAGACTATGCTTCTGGCAGCCTCCATCTTGCAGCAGGTAGAAGAGAGTAGATTGAAGTCCTCCAAGTAGCATCGTATAGCATAATCCTAACTGGCGATCCCCTCCTCGTCGCCCTGTTAGAGAGCGATCACCGGGTTGTATCTGGCACTTGGAAGAGTGTATTTTATTAAGTATCTGGTTCTAGTTGTCATAAGGTCAAGGTACAACTCCGGGTCGTCCTTTTACCGAGGGACACGGCTATTCGAATAGATAAACTTCCCTGCAGGGGTGCACCACATAACCCAACACGCTCGATCCCATTTGGCCGGACACACTTTTCTGGATCATGCCCGGCCTCGTAAGATCAACACGTCGCAGCCCCACCTAGGCACAACAGAGAGGTCAGCACGCCGGTCTAAATCCTATGGCGCAGGGGTCTGGGCCCATCGCCCATTGCACACCTGCACGTTGCGAACGCGGCCGAAAGCAGACCTAGCCTAGTAGGCGTTCCAGTCCAATCCGGCGCGCGCCACTCAGTCGCTGACGTCACGAAGGCTTCAGCTGATACCACGACATCGAGTGCCCATAACTGTTCCCGCGTAGTTGGTTAGTGCGTATAGACCAAGTGGCCAGACTCAGATCAAATACCAAGATCTCGTTAAGCGTGTTAAGTGTCCGCGAACCCCAACCAGAGCTAGGCCCACCTCTCTCCTAGGTGGTCGCAACCAGCCCTGTCGCTCCGCCATAAAGTAACAGTCGGGGGCCGTCAGGAACCCAGGCCCACCTCTACCGGGATGGAGCCACCTGTCCTTTCAGCCCCCTCATCAGAATCACTTGCGGGTACTCAACGAGCCGACCTGACTTTAGTCACCACATGTGTCATGTATATAAAGTATATCGTATATACCCGTGATCACCACCCGAAGTGATCACGGCCCAGTAGTATAGCATGGCAGACGGACAAGAGTTTAGGGCCACTGATGGAACACTAGCATCCTATAGTAAGCAGTAGGATGGTAGGTAAGGGTAACAACTGTAGCAACAATGACAGGCTATGCAACAGAATAGGTTTAACCGAAATCGGTAACATGCTACACTACTCTAATGCAAGCAGTATAGAGAAGAATAGGCGATATCTAGTGATCAAAGGGGCTTACCTGATCGCTCTGGCAAGAAGGAGTGGTCGTCAACATCGTAGTCATACTGGGTAGCAGCGGCGTCGGTCTCGGTGTCTAACGAGAGAAGAGGGGGAAGAAACAATAAATATAACACAAACATAAGCATGACGATGGAAGACATGTCAATGCGCGGGGCTAGGTGTGCCCTAACGCGGTAGGAGGTGGTACCGGCGAAGGGGGAAAACATCCGGGAAAGTATTCCCGGAGTTTCGCGTTTTCGGACAGATGAACCGGAGGGGGAAAGTTGCGTGTTTGCTGTGCTAGGGATGTGTGGCGGACGAACGGGCTGCGTATCCGGATTCGTCACGTCGTTCTGAGCAACTTTCATGTACAAAGTTTTTTCATCCGAGCTACGGATTATTTTATATTAATTTTTAAATATTTAATTCATTTTTAGAATTAACAGAATTAATTTAATTAGAAAATGCAATTATGATGTCAGGATGATGTCAGTAGTCAACTAGTCAGTTGACCTAGTCAAACTGACATGGGGGTCCCACTGTCATTGTCTAAGACTAACTAAGCAGGTTTAATTAGTTTAGTTAATTGATTAGGTTAATTAAACTCAATCAATAAAGTTAATTAATTAATTAATTAATATATTTTTATTTTTTCATTCCTTTTAATTCCTTTTTTAAACGTTTTAGGGGGCGGGCCCCCCTGTCAGTGGCCTAGAGGGGCCATAGCGGGTGTGGCTAATCGGGCGGAGCCAGGAGGAGGCGCTCGAGCGTGGGCGCCCGAAGGCAGACCCAGGGCGCGGCGAGTGTTCGCCGGAGCGCGACCAGGGGGCGGAGGTGGGACGGCAAGCGGCGGCAACCACTGCGGGAACCGCAAGGGGGACCAGGGGCGAAAGCGGACGGGGCGACGGAGGCGTCCGGAGGCAGGGGCGCGGCCGTCGCCGGGTGTGTATGGCGGCGACAGCAGGCCACCGTGGGCGGGCGTAGGGTCGCCTGGTGCGGTGCGCGCGCGCTGGAGCCAGGAGGGGGGCCGGTGACCGTGGCGGGGACAGCGCGGGCGCTGTGTGTGAGCGAGGAAAACAGCGAGGGGGAGGAGCTCACAGGGGGAGTGGCAGGGTACGGGGCAGTGGGCGCAGGGAGGAGGTCGGGGACGACGGCGACGCAGGGGAGTTCGACGGCGCTGGCGAACCAGCGAGGTGGCCTCCGGCGACGGGGTCGGGGCGGCCACGGATGGGGCACGCGCGGAGCTCAGGGAAGACAACGCGGTGCACGAAGGAGAGGAAGGAGGCCGGGAGGTGCGGCACCGGCGAGGTGGCGTCGCGGAGGAGGATGCAGGCGCGATGGGGCGGCGACGGGTGCGACGGTCGGGGCGCCGTTGGCGTCGGGGACGGGATCGTGGCCCTCTTCCACATCCGGATCGGGGAGAGGGGATCGTGGGGGTGGGGGCGAGTGGTGGGGTAGTGGGCTAGGGTTACGTTGGAGTGGGGGCAGGCCTAAGTAGGCCAGTGGCGTGGGCCGGCCTAGCTGGGCCAAGGCCCAGTTGGGCCGAGGGGGGTTTCTTTTCCTTTTCTGTTTGTTTTGTTTTTTTCCTTTTCTTTTATTTATTCTCTTCTGTTTTCATTTATAGTTTCTTTTATTTTAGTTTTATGAAATACCAAGTTAGCACCTAAATTAGTATCAACAATATAGGCCACTGCCAAACCTAGTTTGTAGTCAAAATATAATTAGTTTAATACTTTCATAACTTCAAAAGCAATTAAATTATTATTTTAGCCACTATTTTTAATTAGTCTAGGGCAGTCAAACATTTTATAAAAAGGTTGTTTCTCCACCAATATTAGTTACGCATTATTTATCACATCCAGAACATTTTGGTTTTAACATTTGAAAACTTTTATTGTTTGCTTGATTTTGAATTTGAATTTGAATCTGTTTCAAACTAACGCGAGATTAGCAACGGTAATCGAAGTAACGTGACATCATCGGCAGAGGGTTGCTGTAGCTTAATTATCCGGGTGTCACAATTCTCCTCCACTACAAGAAATCTCGCCCCGAGATTTAGGAGCGGGTGTAAGGGGGAAAAGTCTGGTTACGAAATCCTAATGGATCTTTTCGTTCCTAGTTGCTCTTCTCAAAGAAGTTGATCCATTACGTTGATGTCTTCATTTTTCCTGCTCAAGGTCATCATGATGAAGCTGGCATCCTTTCTTCGGGAACTCCATCGTACTTACGAAGGACAAGGGGTAACTTCGGAATAACAGACCTCTGAACGGTTGACTATCTAGTTGATAACATCAGGGAAGGTGGCGGAAAGTAACTCTCGAATGGAAATTTAAGAGAATATCGAGAGCAAAGTAAGGAGGTATCGTGGGGAAGTTTCGAGCGGGTAGGCAATCATTCGATGCCTGAAGGGTTCAGAGCAACGGGAAAAAGTATTGTGTCTGATACCAAAATTGATGATCTCACGAAAGGTGGCACGTGAATTACATACGAAGCCAAGCGTGAGGAATAACCTTGGGAACAGGGGGTGTACAAGAGAGTCAGGTTTCGATCCTGTGGAACTGTGGGTTATGGGCCCACCATGTGGATTAAAAGAACGAAGGGCATTGACATCTTGCACGGTCATGATAGCATGGCATGTCAGAGAATAACCGGTCAGTTATGTTGGCAATAACATCAATACCAAGGGCGAGGGACAAAGAGAACCATTTTCCTGCTCGTTGAAACGAGGCGGACCATTAGGCAAAGTTCTCGTCCATCGATGGATACCAGAATGTCATCAACAATAGTAACAGGTTCTTACTGACAGAGTTGTACACCGAGGTGCTTACAAAAGCAGTGACTTATTACTGCTTAGATCATATAAATCACTAGAAAGGTTAATCAAAACAATGGAAAGGAAAAGGGTGATCATCAGATTAAACAGAACAATGGAAGGAGAAAATGTGTTTAAACACATATTTAAGGGGTATATCCTTCCCAAGGACAAGCAAAGCATGATATCCATGACAGGAAATAACATAGAAAACCATTTAGTAAAGGGGGAAGAAATTTCATGACATTACCCATACAACGGTGTTTGGGTAATTGATAAAGAGAATTTAGCATTGTGCTTCAAATGCTCAGATTGATGATCGGAGTAGCACAGACATGCTTCGAGATAGCATTGACATGGTCTTCAAGCAAAGGTCAGTCTTTGGATACACGAAGGATTCCTCAGGAACAACTGGTAGAATAAGTCCTACAATTTCCTCATGGAAGAGTGTTTAACCTGGCTGAAAAGGAAAACTATAACAATAGAGCCTCCGGCCAGGCGTGCTAGGTATCACATCACCTTACCGGGTCACATAAAGACCAATGTTATAACTCTTGGAAATATGTTCCAACCATCATATCTGACCGAGATTCAGATGTGATTGGTGTCAGGATGCCTCAAACTTAGGATGCCTGAGAAGAAAGGTGCAACACAAATTGTCGAGGTGACATTGTATGATTCTCGGGAATTAAACCATGGAAGCGAGTTCCGAAACAAGAGTTCATCATTAAATCAAGGAGAGGATGAGGGGGTGGCTGATGGACTCAGCGATAATTCCTCGAGATTTCCAGAAAGATGGATTTCCATAATCATGTGAACAAGGAGATAACATTTGTCAGATCAAATGGTATAATGATGTATGCTTGAGGAAAACATACACAATTAAAAATTGGTTGAAAGGTGCACCCGAAATATGGGCTGGGTTGCACAACCAACGTCGGAATGGTGATTCAATAATCAATAGTCTAAGAATGAACGGCCGACCATTAACTTCAAAGCAATAGGGTTGCTAGAAGGGCAGGATCCAAACATCAGCGCTCACTCGTTGGTACCCCGGTTGGAATCAACACGAGGACCCAAGAAGGAATGGTGATGGTGAGAAGTATCACCATACCAAGATTTCTTAAGAGGTGGTGAAATTCTCACAACATTGAGGACAAAAGAGATGTTAATGTTCCAAGGTAAAGAAGAACAATTGCTGGATAGCAAGGATCTTAAGGTATAACACCAAACACGGACAAGTTTTGTGTTGGAGGGGATGCAAGAATGTTGTCAATGTTAATACCAATCATCGAGGGGAAAGGATGGTATTTCCCATCATGGATTCGATTCACACTTGGAAGAAGGCATATCATTGTTGATGATGATCATGACACATTTGTCGAGAGATTTCATTAAGATGTAATCGATCGGCGATGACATCAAGTCAAATGAATGATTGAGCGAAAGGTTATTGTAGCCACGGGTACGACACAACTCGAAACCAATCTTGCGGTTCAAGGCGAAATGATATGATGAGGAAGATCGATGTAAGCTTAGCTCATCATCGAAAATTGTGCTCCGGGAAGAAGGACCAGGTAGCACAGTTAAAATTTAGCATGATAAGGATATAGCCAATCAGGCTAGGAATGACTTGAAGGAAGATTACTTAGAGTTTTGAATCGGAGTGCGGACTCGGTTCAGTTATCGGTGTCTTTGAGTGTTTAATAACTCAAAGTCCATGAAAAATCATAATCAGTGGGAATGTAGTACTTGATGAAGAACTCATAAGAAGTTATGCAGTTCCAAGATAATCTCGAGATACCGGGGGGGGTAATACTCGATGACAGATCAAAGTAGAGGTTGGACGGGGGTATTGCTCTGCAGAGGACAAGTGCTTAAACTTGCACGAGAAATGGTATTTAAAGGAGAACATGGTCAGAACCACGATTGAAAAAAGCCAGATCCCAGATATAAGATGAACTTATACCAAGGGAATAATTAATTTTAAAAGAAGCTTCGATGAGAAGATCTACATCGTGTCCATGGGCATGAACACAAAGTTCAAGGTCGACTCCCACTTCTCCAATGCATATCCTTTCATTTACTTCTCGCGTTCGATGAAGTTGTAGTGTTGAAATTTTATATGGCAAAATACCAGAAGAGTATGACTCGTGAAAACTTTCGAGTTCACACATATTAAGGAAGGCATAGGTTCAAGCCATCGGGGCTTCTTAGAACATATACCACGAACTTCAGAAGTAAATAACACAAGCTCAAAAGTAGAGCTTGGTTGACAAAGCAGAGGATACAATTTACCAAAGGCTTTATATATCCATGGAAAAGCTCACAAGGTTATTTGAATATGAAGGATATTATCAGATAAACTCCAACAAAGGATCCGGTGGTCTTCAAGGGATCTGATGTCAGCATCGGTACTCAACCAGAGGAAGAAAGATTGCAAGGAGATCCGATTAGAGAACAACTAACTAATTCAAAGCTCAATTGCAAAGGAATTTATGATTTCCAAATCAAGGGATCAAAACCAATCGTTCTGATCGAAAATGAATAAGCTCAATAGACTTGTAGCACAACCGATTAAAGCATTGATTGGTCAAGAACCAGCTCACATTCAAATGACGTCTGAGCCAGAAGGATGAATTCTAGGATCTGACTGAGGATTGCGAGCATTCGCAACATATTGAATCAACGGACTCAAAATGATAATGACAAGGGATGCCAATAAGATTACGAGACTTATGGGATTAACAATAATGCAAGCAAACAAGAATTTCAAGAGCAATAGGCTCCTGAGGATTTTCGGAAGATCGAATAGTATTTTGAAGACTATTGTGAAATACATGAATCAACTGGGGATGAGTCGCTACTCGGTAGGTGCGAGTAATTATCCGTATGGGCATTTCTGCGGCAAGGACCTACAAGGCAGTGGTACAAGCGATGCTTAAAAGCCGGAGAGCAATTCGATGTATCTGGTAATAACAAGAGAAACTCAAAGTAATTGTATGAACAACAAGTGTATGTCGTTATCCATATGGATATATCGGTAGTAGGGAATTGAAAAGGCAGAGGGCACAAGGGTCTCGGGAATGATCGAAGAGTATCTTCAACATCTTCTGGTGCAGTCGGCGACCATCTGTGATAAGGGGCTCTCCGGGAGAAAGTATTTACGAGACCCTACAGTTAGTCTTTTTAGCAAAATCATTTAACCCGAATAGAAGAGAGCTCAGAGTCCCAGAGTATAGACGAGGAATAAAAGATCCTAATACCACCCAATGGAGACGTGTGCCCATAATCTGCACAACCATGTTAGTAAAAACATTTCAATGACTAGACTCAACTTCGGCCAAGGAGTTGGAAAGGGGGATTCCTACAGGCAGTCGGCTCTGATACCAACTTGTGACGCCCCCGATTTGACTGTACACTAATCATGCACGCAAATGTGTACGATCAAGATCAGGGACTCACGGGAAGATATCACAACACAACTCTACAACATAAATAAGTCATACAAGCATCATAATACAAGCCAGGGGCCTCGAGGGCTCGAATACAAGTGCTCAATCATAGACGAGTCCGCGGAAGCAACAATATCTGAGCACAGACATAAGTTAAACAAGTTTGCCTTAAGAAGGCTAGCACAAAAGTAGCAACGATCGAAAAGGCAAGGCCTCCTGCCTGGGACATCCTAACTACTCCTCGAAGCCGAACTCCATGTAGAATCATTCTCGGGATCTCTAGCTCCTGGACTCCAGCATCTGGTTGCGACAACCAGGTAGAATGGAAAGGGGGGAAAAGAGGGAGAAAAGCAACCGTGAGTACTCATCCAAAGTACTCGCAAGCAAGGAGCTACACTACATTTGCATGGGTATATGTGTAAAGGGCCATATCGGTGGACTGAACTGCAGAATGCCAGAATAAGAGGGGGATAGCTACTCCTGTCGAAGACTACGCTTCTGGCAGCCTCCATCTTGCAGCATGTAGAAGAGAGTAGATTGAACTCCTCCAAGTAGCATCGTATATCATAATCCTACCCGGCGATCCCCTCCTCGTCGCCCTGTTAGAGAGCGATCACCGGGTTGTATCTGGCACTTGGAAGGGTGTATTTTATTAAGTATCCGGTTCTAGTTGTTATAAGGTCAAGGTACAACTCCGGGTCGTCCTTTTACCGAGGGACACGGCTATTCGAATAGATAAACTTCCCTGCAGGGGTGCACCACATAACCCAACACGCTCGATCCCATTTGGCCAGACACACTTTTCTGGGTCATGCCCGGCCTCGTAAGATCAACACGTCGCAGCCCCACCTAGGCACAACAGAGAGGTCAGCACGCCGGTCTAAATCCTATGGCGCAGGGGTCTGGGCCCATCGCCCATTGCACACCTGCACGTTGCGAACGCAACCGAAAGCAGACCTAGCTAGTAGGCGTTCCAGTCCAATCCGGCGCGCGCCACTCAGTCGCTGACGTCACGAAGGCTTCGGCTAATACCACGACGTCGAGTGCCCATAACTGTTCCCGCGTAGTTGTTTAGTGCGTATAGACCAAATGGCCAGACTCAGATCAAATACCAAGATCTCGTTAAGCGTGTTAAGTGTCCGCGAACGCCGACCAGGGCCAGGCCCACCTCTCTCCTAGGTGGTCGCAACCTGCCCTGTCGCTCCACCATAAAGTAACAGTCGGGGGCCGTCAGGAACCCAGGCCCACCTCTACAGGGATGGAGCCACCTATCCTTTCAGCCCCCTCATCAGAATCACTTGCGGGTACTCAACGAGCTGACCCGACTTTAGTCACCACATGTGTCATGTATATAAAGTATATAGTATATACCCGTGATCACCTCCCGAAGTGATCACGGCCCAGTAGTATAGCATGGCAGACGGACAAGAGTTTAGGGCCACTGATGGAACACTAGCATCCTATAGTAACCAGTAGGATGGCAGGTAAGGGTAACAACTGTAGCAACAATGACAGGCTATGCAACAAAATAGGTTTAACCGAAATCGGTAACATGCTACACTACTCTAATGCAAGCAGTATAGAGAAGAATAGGCAATATCTGGTGATCAAGGGGGGGCTTGCCTGATCGCTCTGGCAAGAAGGAGGGGTCGTCAACATCGTAGTCGTACTGGGTAGCAGCGGCGTCGGTCTCGGTGTCTAACGAGAGAAGAGGGGGAAGAAATAATAAATATAATGCAAGCATAAGCATGACGATGGAAGACATGTCAATGCGCGGGGCTAGGTGTGCCCTAACGCGGTAGGAGGTGGTACCGGCGAAGGGGGAAAACATCCGGGAAAGCATTCCCGGTGTTTCGCGTTTTCGGACAGATGAACCGGAGGAGGAAAGTTGCGTGTTTGCTATGCTAGGGATGTGTGGCGGACGAACGGGCTGCGTATCCGGATTCGTCTCGTCGTTCTGAGCAACTTTCATGTACAAAGTTTCTTCATCCGAGCTACGGATTATTTTATATTAATTTTTAAATATTTAATTCATTTTTAGAATTAACAGAATTAATTTAATTAGAAAATGCAATTATGACGTCAGCATGATGTCAGGGTGATGTCAGCAGTCAACTAGTCAGTTGACCTAGTCACACTGACATGGGGGTCCCACTGTCATTGTCTAAGACTAACTAAATAGGTTTAATTAGTTTAGTTAATTGATTAGGTTAATTAAACTCAATTAATTAAGTTAATTAATTTATATTTTTTTTATTTTTTTTATTTTTTTAATTCCTTTTTTTAAACGTTTTAGGGGGCGGGGCCCCCTGTCAGTGGCCTAGAGGGGCCATAGCAGGTGTGGCTAATCGGGCGGAGCCGGGCGGAGGCGTTCGGGCGTGGGCGCCCGAAGGCAGACCCAGGGCGCGACGAGTGTTCGCCGGAGCGTGACCAGGGGTCGGAGGTGGGTCGGTGAGCGGCGGCAACCACTGCGGGAACCGCAAGGGGGCCAGGGGCGAAAGCGGACGGGGCGACGGAGGTGTCCGGAGGCAGGGGTGTGGCCGTCGCCGGGCGTGTAGGGCGGCGACAGCAGGCCACCGTGGGCGGGCGCAGGGTCGCCTGGTGCGGTGCGCGCGCGCTGGAGCCAGGAGGGGGCCGGTGACCGCGGCGGCGACAGCGCGGGCGCCGTGTGTGAGCGAGGAAAACTGCGAGGGGGAGGAGCTCACAGGGGGAGTGGCAGGGTACGGGGCAGTGGGCGTGGGGAGGAGGTCGGGGACGACGGCGACGCAGGGGAGGTCGACGGCGCTGGCGAACCAGCAAGGTGGCCTCCGGCGACGGGGTCGGGGCGGCCATGGATGGGGCGCGCGCGGAGCTCGGGGAAGACAACGCGGTGCACGAAGGAGAGGAAGGAGGCCGGGAGGTGTGGCACCGGCGAGGTGGCGTCGCGGAGGAGGATGCAGTCGCGATGGGGCGGCGACGGGCGCGACGGTCGGGGCGCCGTTGGCGTCGGGGACGGGGTCGTGGCCCTCTTCCACATTCGGATCGGGGAGAGGGGATCGTGGGGGGTGGGGGCGAGTGGTGGGGTAGTGGGCTAGGGTTACGTTGGAGTGGGGGGAGGCCTAAGTAGGCCAGTGGCGTGGGCCGGCCTGGCTGGGCCAAGGCCCAGTTGGGCCGAGGGGAGTTTCTTTTCCTTTTCTGTTTGTTTCGTTTTTTTCCTTTTCTTTTATTTATTCTCTTCTGTTATCATTCATAGTTTCTTTTATTTTAGTTTTATGAAATACCAAGTTAGCACCTAAATTAGTATCAACAATATAGGCCACTGCCAAACCTAGTTTGTAGTCAAAATATAATTAGTTTAATACTTTCATAACTTCAAAAGCAATTAAATTATTATTTTAGCCACTATTTTTAATTAGTCTAGGGCAGTCAAACATTTTATAAAAAGGTTGTTTCTCCACCAATATTAGTTACGCATTATTTATCACATCCAGAACATTTTGGTTTTAACATTTGAAAACTTTTATTGTTTGCTTGATTTTGAATTTGAATTTGAAATGGTTTCGAACTAACGCGAGATTAGCAACGGAAATCGAAGTGACGTGACATCATTAGCAGAGGGTTGATGTAGCTTAATTATCCGGGCGTCACAATTTAACACCAATATAAATAAATAATGAGTTAATTACAGTACTTTATTGTGGTTGTTTGTTTGATTGCCCTAACGGAGCTCATGAGATTTTCTGTTGAGTTTTGTGTTGTGAAGTTTTCAAGTTTTGGGTAAAGATTTGATGGATTATGAAATAAGGAGTGGCAAGAGCCTAAGCTTGGGGATGCCCAAGGCACCCCAAGGTAAAATTCAAGGACAACCAAAAGCCTAAGCTTGGGGATGCCTCGGAAGGCATCCCCTCTTTCGTCTTCGTCCATCGGTAACTTTACTTGATGCTATATTTTTATTCACCACATGATATGTGTTTTGCTTGGAGCGTCTTGTATGATTTGAGTCTTTGCTTTTTATTTTACCACAATCATTCTTGCTGTACACACCTTTTGGAGTGACACACATGAATTGGAATTTATTAGAATACTCTATGTGCTTCACTTATATCTTTTGAGCTAGATAATTTTGCTCTAGTGCTTCACTTATATCTTTTTAGAGCACGGTGGTGGTTTTATTTTATAAAAATTATTGATCTCTCATGCTTCACTTATATTATTTTGAGATTCCTTTAGAACAGCATGGTAATTTGCTTCGGCTATAAAATTAGTCCTAATATGATAGGCATCCAATATGGGTATAATAAAAACGTTCATATAGAGTGCATTGAATACTATGAGAAGTTTGATACTTGATGATTGTTTTGAGATATGAAGATGGTGATATTAAAGTTGTGCTAGTTGAGTAATTGTGAATTTGAGAAATACTTGTGTTGAAGTTTGCAAGTCCCGTAACATGCACGTATGGTAACCGTTGTGTAACAAATTTGAAACATGAGGTGTTCTTTGATTGTCATCCTTATGAGTGGCGGTCGGGGACGAGCGATGGTCTTTTCCTACCAATCTATCCCCCCAGGAGCATGCGTGTAGTGCTTGGTTTTTGATGACTTGTAGATTTTTGCAATAAGTATGTGAGTTCTTTATGACTAATGTTGAGTCCATGGATTATACACATTCTCACCCTTCCATCATTGCTAGCCTCCTCGGTACCGTGCATTGCCTTTTATCACCTTGAGAGTTCGTGCAAACTTCGCCAGTGCATCCAAACCCCGTGATATGATACGCTCTATCACACATAAACCTCCTTATATCTTCCTCAAAACAATCACCATACCTACCTATAATGGCATTTCCATAACCATTCCGAGATATATTGCCATGCAACTTTCCACCGTTTCATTTATTATGACACACTTCATCATTGTCATATTGCCTTGCATGATCATGTAGTTGACATCGTATTTGTGGCAAAGCCACCATGCATAATTCATCATACATGTCACTCTTGATTCATTGCCCATCCCGGTACACCGCCGGAGGCATCCATGTAGAGTCATATTTTGTTCTATTATCGAGTTGTAAATAAATAGAAGTGTGATGATCATCATTATTAGAGCATTGTCCCAAAAAAGGGAAAAAAAGAAAGGCCCAAAAAAATAAAAAATAAAAGGGACAATGTTACGTACTATCCTTTTCCACACTTGTGCTTCAATGTAGCACCATGATCTTTATGATAGAGAGTCTCTTATTTTGGCACTTTCATATACTAGTGGGAATTTTTCATTATAGAACTTGGCTTGTATATTCCAACAATGGGCTTCCTCAAATGCCCTAGGTCTTCATGAGCAAGCAAGTTGGATGCACACCCACTTAGTTTCTTTTGTTGAGCTTTCATACATTTATAGCTCCAGTGCATCCGTTGCATGGCAATCCCTACTCCTTGCATTGGCATCAATTGATGGGCATCTCCCTGGCCCGTTGATTAGCCGCGTCAATGTGAGACTTTCTCCTTTTTTGTCTTCTTCACACAACCCCCATCATTATATTCTATTCCACCCATAGTGCTATATCCATGGCTCATGCTCATGTATTGCGTGAAAGTTGAAAATGTTTGAGATTACTAAAGTATGAAACAATTGCTTGGCTTGTCATCGGGGTTGTGCATGATGAGAGCATTCTTGTGTGACGAAAATGGAGCATGAACAAACTATATGATTTTGTAGGGATGAACTTTCTTTGGCCATGTTATTTTGAGAAGACACGATTGCTTAGTTAGTATGCTTGAAGTATTATTATTTTTATGTCAATATTAAACTTTCATCTTGAATCTTTCAGATCTAAACATTCATGCCATAATAAAGAAAATTACATTAAAGATTATGTCAGGTAGCATTCCACATCAAATTTTTTGTTTTTATCATTCGAGGACGAGCATGAATTAAGCTTGGGGATGCTTGATACGTCTCCAACGTATCTATAATTTTTTATTGTTCCATGCTATTATATTATCTGTTTTGGATGTTTAAAGGGCTTTATTATACACTTCTATATTATTTTTGGGACTAACCTACTAACCAAAGGCCCAGTGCAAATTGATGTTTTTTTTTGCCTATTTTAGTGTTTCGTAGAAAAGGAATATCAAACGGAATCCAAACGGAATGAAACCTTCGGGAGAGTCGTTTTTTGAACAAACGCAATCCAGGAGACTTGGAGTGGACGTCAAGGAAGCAACAAGGTGGCCACGAGGTAGGAGGGCGCGCCCAGGGGGTAGGCGCGCCCCCACCCTCGTGGGCCCCTCGTGGCTCCACCGACCTACTTCTTTCGCCTATATATACTCATAGACCCCAAAAACATCCTGGAGCACCACGAAACCCTATTTCCACCGCCGCAACCTTCTGCACCCATGAGATCCCATCTTGGGGCCTTTTTCGGCGCCCAGCTGGAGGGGGAATCGATCACGGAGGGCTTCTACATCAACACCATAGCCTCTCCGATGATGTGTGAGTAGTTTACCACAGACCTTCGGGTCCATAGTTATTAGCTAGATGGCTTCTTCTCTCTCTTTGGATCTCAATACAAAGTTCTCCTCGATCTTCTTGGAGATCTATTCGATGTAATACTTTTTGCGGTGTGTTTGTCGAGATCCGATGAATTGTGGGTTTATGATCAGGTTTATCTATGAAAAATATTTGAATCTTCTCTGAATTCTTATATGCACGATTTGATATCTTTGCAAGTCTCTTCGAATTATCAGTATGGTTTGGCCTACTAGATTGATCTTTCTTGCAATGGGAGAAGTGCTTAGCTTTGGGTTCAATCTTGCAGTGTCCTTTCCAAGTGATAGCAGGGGAAGCAAGGCACGTATTGTATTGCTGCCATCGAGGATAAAAAGATGGGGTTTATATCATATTGCTTGAGTTTATACCTCTACATCATGTCATCTTGCCTAATGCGTTACTCAGTTCTTATGAACTTAATACTCTAGATGCATGCTGGATAGTGGTCGATGTGTGGAGTAATAGTAGTAGATGCAGAATCGTTTCGGTCTACTTGACATGGACGTGATGCCTATATACATGATCATGCCTAGATACTCTCATAACTATGCGCTTTTCTATCAATTACTCGACAATAATTTGTTCACCCACCGTAGAATTTGCTATCTTGAGAGAAGCCACTAGTGAAACCTATGGCCCCGGGTCTATTTTCCATCATATTAATCTCCCATCAACTAGCTATTTTTGTCGTTGTTTATTTTGCAATCTTTACTTTTCAATCTATACAACAAAAATACCAACAATATTTATCTTATTATCTCTATCAGATCTCACTTTTGCAAGTGGCCGTGAAGGGATTGACAACCCCTTTATCGCGTTGGTTGCAAGGTTCTTAATTGTTTGTGCAGGTACTAGGGAATTGTGTGTAGTCTCCTACTGGATTGATACCTTGGTTCTCAAAAACTAAGGGAAATACTTACACTACTTTGCTGCATCACCCTTTCCTCTTCAAGGGAAAACCAACGCATGCTCAAGAGGTAGCAGATTCCTCATAATGTTCTGAGAAATTTTCCAACTATACCAAGATTGCAGAGGTTGTTTCATGATGCTGAAACAAGAGAGGATGTACTGTGGCATTCTAGGAACCAGGAGTACAGAGATCATAATGTAATGAGCCATCCATCTCATGGCAGTGAGTGGAAAAGCTTCAATCATAAACACAAAAAGTTTGCTGCTAACCCGAGAAACATTAGACTTGGCTTAGCTTCAGATGGATTTAACCTATTTGGCCACCAGAGCGCCACATATAGCATGTGGCCAGTGCTTGCTATCCCTTACAACATGCCTCCAAATGTCTGCACCAAAGAATCAAACTACATGATGGCCGCTCATCCCAGGTCCAAAAAGTACTGGAAAGGATTTTGATTTATTCATGGAGCCTCTTGTGGAGGAACTTCAACAGCTATGGAGGGGTGTTCTCACTCGAGACCTGTATAGCAGCCCACCAGCTGATTTCTTTCTGCGTGCTGTTATAATTTGGTGCATCCATGATTATCCGGCTTTGGGCACTATGTCAGGGTGAATGACACATGGTTACAATGCATGTGTTCGCTGTGACAGGAATCCGCTGTCATACGCAATACTTAGCAAGATCTGTTACACTAGACACCATCGTTTCCTTGCCCAGGACAAGTCACGTCCTACAAAATACCGAAGACATGTGTTCAATGCAAAGCATGAAAACCGTGATGCACCAAAGAGGCTCACCGCCGATGAGTTGCAAGTGGAATTAGAGAAGGTCAAGCATATTACACCAGGAAACCATCCTGGTAATGGTAGCGGGAAAAGGAAGCGTGGCAGCGCAGAAGAGAGATTATTGTTTACCCGCAGGTCCACTTTGTGGGACTTGGAGTATTGGAAAGATTTGGATCTGCGGCATAATCTTGATGTGATGCACATCGAGAAAAATATGTGTAACAGCATTATCGACACACTTCTTAATATTGAAGGCAAGACGAAAGATACCTTAAAATCTAGGATTGATTTGACACACCTGGGTATCAGAAGGGATTTGCAGGTGCAAAATGAAGGTAAACCATGGGATATGGCACCAGCTGTGTACGTCTTGGACAAGGTAAAAAGAAAAGAATTCTGTGAGGTCCTGTCACGTGTGAGATTCCCACATGGATTTGCTTCCAACCCTGAAAGGAGAGTCAGTGCAGATGGAAACAAGGTACAAGGGTTGAAAACTCATGACTGCCATGTCCTACTTCAAAGGGTTTTACCTGTTATCCTTAGAGGATTGGGCTGCGCTGACTTATATAGAGCAGTTGCAAAGTTGGGACAATTCTTCAGGGAATGATAGATGCTTTGGAGCGTCTTAGAGACAAGATACCAACTATCCTATGCGACCTTGAGAAGATATATCCTCCAGCCTTCTTTGATGTGATGGTGCATTTGACTGTTCATCTACCTGATGGGGCACTACTTAGAGGTCAAGTACAGTATGGCTGGATGTACCCTATTGAAAGGTGGCTAGGCACTTTCAAGGGCTATGTTAGGAACAGAGCTAGACTCGAGGGCTCCATTGCAGAGGCCTACATTGCTATAGAAGCATTGACATTCTGCTCAAAATACATTGAAACAGCTGATTAGCTTAGCAAAGAGGTGGGTGAAGACAATCCTGGGCTCAATGTTTTGAATTATTCTATTCGAGTTATAGGGAAGAGTCGACAAGAGGACAAACCTAAAGATTTGGACAAAATGGTTTGGTATGTGTTGAATAACTATCCTGAGATACTACCTTATATCAAGTAAGTGCTAAGTACTGCAGCTTATACATCGTAATCTACTAAACTTGCAGCACATTTTTATATATTTAGATGTTTGACGCGATCACTATGTTGTGCAGCATCTACAAAAAGGAGTTACTGCCGCAAAATCCAAGAAACATTGACAAACTGGTTATGGCAGGATTTGTGAAATGGTTCAAGAGCCATGTAAGCTTTTGAATTGCACCGACAGTTTTTTAAATATATTGAGTACATAAGATGATCAGCTTGTCTATTTTCTAAACATAGGTTAAGAAGATGCGGGAGGATGGGCAGGCAGTTGATGATGCCCTTTACGCACTAGCAATGGGTCCTGATACTCGGGTAGGACATTATGAATCTTGCGTTGTTGGAGATGTGCGCTACAACACCCTTGCATGCGATGAAGGCAGGAAGACACAAAACAGTGCCATCATGAGCACGAATACGTATGGTAGAGTGACAACTGAAATGTATGCTAACATAACAGACATTGTTCAGTTGCAGTATATCTCCAGTTTCGAGGATCATGGGTGTGTGGTTCTGTTGTGCTGTCATTGGTATAACCAGTTTTCCAGGATCGCAAAACCCAGAGCTGATGATTATTTCAAATCCATCAATGTCAAGGCGGCGTACTAGACGAACGAGCCTTTTATTTTGGCAAATCAAGCAACACAGATATTTTTCTTAGAAGACACATTTGCACGTAGCGATGACTGGAGAGTATTGCAAAGGTTTGAGCAGAGGAATTTGTTTAATGAAGTTGCACAGCAAGATGATGCTTACATCGCTCCTGATGTACAAGATTCCACAGATGTTCCTAATATCTTTGAGAACCATCACGTCAATGACGCTGGCGAAAAGATTGCCTGTCGTGCTGTGGACATACAAGAGTTGGTCAAGAAGAAGCCAACGTTCGAGGACATTGAGGATGAAGAAGAAGATGACACTGTGGGGAATTACGATTCAGACTGATACACATGGCGAAGATATTGACGCTGCCGCTGCGGATGATGATTAGATTGCTTTTGTCGTATTTTCCTGTCAGAAGACGTTTTTTTATCTACTATGTGAAATTGTGTTTCCTATGACAACTGAAACCTCATGAACGTGTTGTTTAGTATTTTGATGTGAGAACATCACTTGTTATGTATGTTGATTTGTGTTTGGTGATTGTATGATGACTAAAACATGATGACATTGTTGTTTAGTTGTACTCATATTCGGCTGTGAAACTTGAATTTGATGACATAGTTTGTTGTTGGACTGCAATTTGCTCGACGTCTTCGAATGGGAACAAAGCTGACCCAACAGGGCCTCTGCTAATTTATTTATTTATTACCAAAAGGGCCTCTGCTATTTATTTATTTATGAGCAAAAGGGGATACCTCCTGATTTCCATTAATAGAAATCATTAGATGTTCACAACACTACGCCCGGCCTACTACACAGGTTTCATTCATTACTAGTTTCAGCAAAGTGCTCATGTCATAGCCACTGAATACATCACGAGTGCTACATACACCACAAATAAAGAGACAATCATCCTACAGAGCACATTGATTTTGCCCATTATCTTCACAAGCTCTTTCATCTCCTCATTGCTGTCAAGGCCGTTCAGCAGCTGTTACTTGGCCATGATAAGAGGAACTGCATCTTTAACCTTCTGCTCTGCATCTTCCTCTTCTGCCGTTCCTTCAGTTACTTCTCCAACACCCCAACCTGCTGGTATTGGGATTCCTTGGCTAACCAAATAATCAGCGTAGTTGCATTCCCCCACATCAGCAACTTCCCAAAAATACAAATCACACGAATCTTCCCTTTTCTACACGAATCAAATTGGAAGATCATCACCAAACTATTAAAAAAACAGCAACTGAAAGCAGCAGAACAACACTTAAACATATTATTACCCCATGATTCGGGCATTTGTAGAAGACTCGGCCAGGGTTGAGGATTGTGGTTGAGACGCGACGGATGACTCTGCGTGATTTGCAGCAGTGACACCACACCAATGGCAGCAGGTTGTGATGAGCAACCGGCTGCGGTGCGTGTGCCGGCGGGGGTGTGATGAGACCCACAGGCGATGGTACGGGTGGCAACTTGGCGCATATCTGGTTGTTGCCTGCTGAAGAGCAGGTGGACGAGCAGCCAGCGGACATGGTTGCTGCGTCCAGAGCTTCAGATGCTAGGAAGAGTAAGTAGAGAAGAGGAGAAGCGAACGTTGGATATGCCAGTTTCATTACTTGGAGAGTAGCATAGCACCATATATAGTCATAGTCTAGGTTTGGATTCGAACCAGCTACAGGAGCACATCTCTCTTTTTTCTAAAGCTCAGCAACGTCTCTTTACTGGTACACTAGCTTGTTCTGTACGCCTTCTCAAGTCTTTGATTTTCTTTCTTTTTTTGCGAGGAAGGAAGGAGGACAAAATTGAGAGTTACTGGGACTCGAACCCAAGGCCTCTCGGTTGAAAACCAAGGGTGCTAGTCACTTATGTGGCGAACGTTCCCTGGGAGGAGGACGGCAGACGAACGCATTTTCCACGCAGTTTTAGTTGCGACGCAAGATCGAACGGTCGCAGTTTCGGGAATGTTACCAGGCGAACGAGCCCAAATTTTCTTTTATTCCTATATATATATATATATATTACTATATATAGGGTCGCGCTATTCGTCACCCTGGGTGAGGAATAGTTATTCTTCACCCCCTCTCTATTTTGACATCAATGCACCGTATTTTTACGTTTCATAAATTTTGTCTTATTTCATACGTAAAAAGAGAGCATAAGAAAATATATACTTGCCGTAAAAAATATTTTATGTTACGTAAAGTTACGAACGTAAAAACATACATAAAATGCGATATTTCTGGTCTTATAACCTATTTTTTTTGTTTTCTTATACCAAATTTTACGTAGTGAATCAATATGAATGTAACTATTTGTATTCCAAATGTAATTTATTTATGAAGCGATCATAAGATTACCTCGGACGAAGAATCACTTATTCTGCAACCTGGGTGATGAATAGTATTACTATATATATATATATATATAAGTATTCTACTTGGTGTCGGCTTAGTCAACAAACGATTGTGCCAACTTTCATCATTGGATTGACATTCAACGTCTGTCGTGTTTCTTCAGTCTCTTCTTCCTCCATCCGCCAAAGCCAAACCAGCGCCGGCGGGACCGCCTGCTCCCGCCTCCCACGGCTGGCTGTGCTGCCGCGCACGCATCGTGGCCACATCGCACCCTAAAACTCTGCGCATCTTCCCCGGCTCCTGTTCGTTCCAGGCCGAGGCCTCACCGTCGTCCTCCGCCTTGGTTCGCTCGCCGCGGCGCCGCCCTCCGGTGTTGTCAACATGGTCAACAACTGAGAGGAATAAGGAGATGACTGTGCATGCCGAGGATGATAGTAGGGACCCATCAGTGCGCGCAATAATTTTGTTTTTTCGGGACGGAGAAGGGTATCAACTGGGTTGTGCGGGAGCTGTGGCCCGTCTAGCCCAGGCTTTTATTTCATATGTTTAGCGCATGACCAGCCCAGTTTGTTTTTTTCCTTTCTGAAAATGGCTAGCCCAGCTATTTTGTTTTTTGCAGAATAACCAACGTAGGCCTACTTGCTTTTCTACGCCCTGCTTGGCCGGAAATCTTTCAAGACGAGGAGGGATGCATTTTGCCCAGAAAATGGGCTATAAGTAATAAGAAATGGGCTATAAGTAATAATAAATGGGCTGTAAAATGAAAAAATCCAGTAAATAGGCAATTAGTTCCTAAATACTTTTTTCTTTTAGATTTTGATATTTTAAATTTCATTGTCTTGTGCGTGTAAAATTTCATTGGATTTAAATTAAGGTATGTTTAGTTTTTATATTAATTTGAATCTGGCTAGAAATTACGGGTTGTATGCTGTTTGGGACAGATTTGGAGGCTGACTTGTGGGTCTACTAGGTTGACGTGTACGAAAGGCTTTGTCAACTTAGTCCACAAACGATTCTAGCAGCAGTGACCGTTGGATGTTAATCCAACGGCCATGCTGCTTCTTCAATATCTGATCTTCTTGCTCCTGCCGCCCGAACCAGCCGGTGGGACTTCCTGCTCCCGCCTCCCATGGCCGGCTCTGCTGCCGCACAGGCCGCACCGCCCCACCCTACTCCATTGCTGGCTAGACCATTCCTCTACTCACCCACACCTCCTGTTATTTTCCGGTGACGGCAGCCGGACCAGTAAACCCTGGTACTCCCCACCGCGTGGGCAACCACTGCCGAGTCTTCCCCGGCTCCATGTCGTTCCCTTCCTAGGCCTCGCTGTCGTCCACCGCCCTGGTGCTCTTGGCGCGGCGTGGTCAACGAAAGACATCCATCGGACGTGGACTGTACGTGGAGAGGCTGACAGCTGGGTCCACGGCCGCACACAAGGAAATGCCTCCTTATTACGCGCAAAATAATGATTCCTCCACCTGACATTTGGGACCCACCGGAAGGCCCTCTGTATTTCACAAAAAAATGTTCCCCCCGCTGACAGGTCGGACCCACCAGCTATATCTTCGCACGCAAGGAAGTGCCTCCTTATTATGCACAAAAAATGAATACTCCCCCTGCTAGCTGGGACCCAGCATAGTGGGAGGTTGACTTGGGCCTACTAAGTTGACGGGGACGGAGGGCTGTGTCAACTTAGTCATTATGAACGATTGTAGCTCCAGTGACCGTACGATGTCCATCCAACGGCCGTAGTGCTTCTTCAACCGCTGGTCTTCTCGCTCCAGCCGCCCAAAGCAGCGCCGGTCGTGCCGCCTGCTCCTGCCTCCCGTAGCCGGCTGTGCTGCCGCGGAGGTCTCACCGCCCCTACTACTCCCACCGTTGGCCAGGCCATCCCTCCACTCACCCACACCCCCTGTTATTCTGCAGCGACGACAGCCTCACACCTTCCTAGGCCTCATACTCCTCACGGCATGGGCATCCACTGCCGTGTCTTCCCCGGCTCCACGTCGTCCCCTTCCTAGGCCTCGCCGTCGTCCACCGCCCTGGTGCTCTCGGCGCGGCGTGGTCAACGTGGTCAAGGAACGACTTCCATCGGAAGAGTACTGTATGTGGAGAGGCTGACAGCTGGGTCCGTGGCCGCAGCAAGGAAGTGCCTCCTTATTACATGGAAAATAATGATTGCTCCACCTGACAGTAGGGGCCCACCGGACGGGCCACCATATTTCACAAAAAAAACCTTTCCCCCTAACTGCTGGGACCCACCAGCTACATCTTCGCACGCAAGGAAGTGCGTCCATATTACGAGCAAAAAAAATGATTCGCCCCCTGACTGCTGGGACCCATCAGCTACATCTTCGCACGCAAGGAAGTGCATGACAGTCGGGACCCACCTAGTCGAAGCGTACGTAGCGTTGTCATTCTGGTGGCGAACGTGTACGTACATACTGGTCGATCGGTCTGTCTGCAGGCTACAGCGATGAACCGTGGCCGAGTAAGGAAGGGAACATGTCGTAGTAGAGGCGCGCACGTAGCATGTACACGTACGTACAACGGCCAGGGTGCAAGAAAGTAAATACGGCCACGTACGTACATACGGGCGGGGTCTCGAACGCCTACTCGCGCATACGTACGGCCAGGGCTCGTGTACATGGCTGGGTCGGAACAAAGAAGCTGCGCCGTCGTCGTGTTCATGGGGAGGCAACGGAATGTGTCGTGTTCATCGGGAGGAAACGAATACGTCGTGTTCATCGGGAGCCAACCGGCTTGGACGGAACAGCCAATGGAAACGAGGCCTGGCGTACTGCAGATTGGAGGAAATGGCCTTATGTTCGACCTGCCACGGCGAAACGGGATCATGTTCATCGGGAGGGGTCTGGCGTACCGCAAACCAGAGGAAATGGACCTCCTACGGTCGAAACGGGGTCCTGTTGATCGGGAGGAGTGTGGCGTACCGCAAAACAGAGGAAATGGACTTGTGTTGGAGTGCTACGATCGAAACGGGGGTCCTGTTCATCGGGAGGGGTGTGGCGTACCGCAAAACGGGACTACACGGGATACTGTTCATCTCCACCGTCGACCTCCTGTAGCCTCCACGGGCTACTATTCATCCACCGTCGACCCCCTCCAGCCTCCACCTGCGACTGTTAATCCACGGGCTCCTGTTCATCCAGCCTCCACTGCTCCTCTGCCGGCTACTGTTCAACCATCCCTCTCCCTGGGGTCCTGTTCAACCACCCCTCCACGGGCTACTGTTCATCCAGCCCTCCACCGGCTACTGTTCAACCAGCCCTCCACCAGCTACTGTTCAACCAGCCCTCCACGGGGTCCTGTTCATCCAGCCCTCCACGGGGTCCTGTTCATCCACCGGCACGATCGATCGGGGTCCTGTTCATCCAGCGGCAACAGCCTCTACTACCACGGGGTCCTGTTCATCCAACCCCCCACGGGGAACTGTTCATCCAGAACCCCAATAACGCTCACTGTTCATCCAGAGGCAGCATCGACCGGCTTCAGTTAGTAGCAGTAGCGAAGGAATCACTCGGGTTCAGTTAACAACAAGGGATCGATCGATCGCTCGGGTTCAGTAATGCGTAGCCTGCAGTGCAATCGCTCGGGTTTAGTTAGAGCCCCACGCCTCGCTCGGGTTCAGTTAGAGTACAACGCTTCGCACACACGCGCGTACGTATGAGAGAAACGCGCATTGCTTGGCCCCCGACCACCCACCGTAACCGGGAACTCCCCGATATTTCTCTCGCCCTCGCTTCTACCACGGTATTTTCCGTCATGGACGGTCCAATGAATTTGATGCAGCTACGTCTCCGGCTCGCCCAGGACGAAAAGCCCATTTTCTGTCATGTTTTTTTGTCATAGAAGTAGGACCCCACCACATCTATGATGATACCGGGTTTTGTCACAATTATCGTCATAGAAGTGTCATAAGCATGACAGAAAAAAATTTGTTCGGCCCAAAATGTCATGGATGTGTCTTTTTTTGTAGTGTTGATGCTATATAGGTCGTAGATGGTACCTATTGCTGTTCAAAGACGTGTTTTGGCCATAGCTTGGTTAAACTGAACACTTGGCTCTTGGATGGTTAGGCCCCACAACTGCCCTTGGTATTTTAAGCGCAAAGTTGTGCATACGAGGCACGTACTGTGCGGCTGGGGTTAGCGTGCTTTGGGCACGTATCCCTATTTAGATTTAGCGTAGGGAGGCTCCGGGAGTTGAGATAGGCCTTTGGGCCCGCTTGCTCGCCTCCCGCACCTTGATAGCGGGCTGATAGGTCGGCTCCTCGCTACTGATCTGGTCTTCGGTTGCCAGAGCTGTTGTGTGCTCCTCGGTCCGGAGTGAGCACTCTATGTTGCCATTAACAGTGATGACGCCCTTGGGTCCTGGCATTTTTAGCTTCAGGTATGCATAATGGGGGACAACGTTGAAGCCAGGGAACGTCGTATGATCGAGGAGTGCGTGATAGCCACTGCAGAAAGGGACGATTCGAAGATCAAATCCTCACCGCGGAAGTTGTCTGGCAAGCCAAATACTACTTCCAAGGTCATAGTGCCCGAGCAGCGGGCCTCGACGCCTGGGATTACCCCTTTAAAGGTGGTGTTGCTAGGTTTGATCCTTGATGGATCAATGCCCATTTTCCTCACTGTATCTGAGTAAATCAAATTGAGGCTACTGCCTCCATCCATAAGGACTTGAGTGAGGTGGTACCCATCGATAATGGGGTCAAGTACCAGGTCCGCTGACCCTCCGTGGCGAATACTGGTCCGATGCTCCCCGCGGTCGAAGGTGATCGGATATGCTGACCATGGATTGAATTTCGGGGTCACCGGCTCTACGACGTAGATGTCTTGAAGTGTGCGCTTCCTCTCCTTCTTGGGTTAGTGTGTGGCGTAGACCATGTTTACTGTTTTTACCTCAGGAGGGAATTGCTTCTGGCCTCCATTGTTCGGCCCGCGAGGCTCGTCATCGTCCTTGCTGCGGGGGGCCTTTCCCTGTTCCTCGGTCATAAGCTTGCCGGCCTGTTTGATTACCCAACAGTGACAGTTGGTGTGGTTGGCAGGTTTGTCCGGGGTGCCATATATCTGGCAGGGTCTCTCCAAGACCTTGTCTAGCGCGGTAGGTCCATCCTTGTTCCCTTTAGAGGGTTTCTTCCGTGGTCCTGATTTGGAATTGCTGAATCCGGCATTTACTGTCGTATCCTCCGCCTCCCCGTTGTTATGTCAACGCTTGTTCCTGTTGCGCCGTGGTTTCTTGTTTCCATCCCGAACTTCAGATGTGTCGGGGGTCTTCAGGCTTGTTGCTTCTACGAGCTAACAACTATCTTCACCCGCGCAAAAGCGGGTCATGAGTGAGGTAAGGGCCGATATTATTTCTGGCCTGTCTTGGCCGAGCTGACGAGCTAGCCATTCATCCCGGCTACTGTGTCAAAAAGCGGCTATTGCCGCGGCATCCGGGCAATCGACGATTTGGTTCTTCTTAGTCAAGAACCGATTCCAAAACCGTCGGGCTGACTCGCCGGGCTGTTGAACAACGTGCCTCAAGTCATCGACATCCGGAGGCCGGACATAGGTGCCTTGAAAGTTAGCTCGGAAAGCATCCTTGAGCTCTTCCTAGCTCCCAATGGAGTTTTCGGGGAGTTTGTTTAACCAGTGTCGTGCTGGTCCTTTAAGTTTTAGCGGCAGGTATTTTATGGCGTGGAAGTCATCTCCTCGCGCCATATGAATGTGGAGAAGAAAGTCTTCGATCCACACAACTGGGTTCGTTGTCCCATCGTATTGCTTGATGTTGACGGGTTTAAACGCTTCGGGGAACTGGTGCTGCATCACCTCGTCTATGAACACATTGGGTGAGCAGCGCCCCTGACCCGGGCCACGTGACATGGGAAATCAGTTGTCATCCTGATACGTCTCCCTCGTATCTACTTTTCCAAACACTTTTGCCCTTGTTTTGGACTCTAACTTGCATGATTTGAATGAACTAACCCGGACTGACGCTGTTTTCAACAGAATTGCCATGGTGTTATTTTTGTGCAGAAACAAAAGTTCTCGGAATGACCTGAAACTTCATGGAGATTATTTTTGGAAATAATAAAAAATACTAGCGAAAGAATCAAGGCCAGGGGGCTCACACCCTGTCCACGAGGGTGGGAGGCGCGCCTGCCCCCCTGGGCGCGCCCCTGCCTCATGGGCCCCCTGGAGCTCCACCGACCTCAACGCCAACTCTATATATTCATGTTCGGGAGAAAAAAATCAGAGAGAAGGATTCATCGCGTTTTACGATACAGAGCCGCCGCCAAGCCCTAAACTCTCTCGGGAGGGCTGATCTGGAGTCCGTTCGGGGTTCCGGAGAGGGGAATCCGTCGCCATCATCATTATCAACCATCCTCCATCACCAATTTCATGATGCTCACCGCCGTGCGTGAGTAATTCCATCGTAGGCTTGCTGGACAGTGATGGGTTGGATGAGATTTATCATGTAATCGAGTTAGTTTTGTTAGGGTTTGATCCCTAGTATCCACTATGTTCTGAGATTGATGCTGCTATGACTTTGCTATGCTTAATGCTTGTCACTAGGGCCCAAGTGCCATGATTTCAGATCTGAACCTATTATGTTTTCATGAATATATGTGAGTTCTTGATCCTATCTTGCAAGTCAATAGTCACCTACTATGTGTTATGATCCGGCAACCCCGAAGTGACAATAATCGGGACCACTCCCTGTGATGACCATAGTTTGAGGAGTTCATGTATTCACTATGTGTTAATGCTTTGGTCCGGTACTCTATTAAAAGGAGCACTTAATATCCCTTAGTTTCCTCTAGGACCCCGCTGCCACAGGAGGGTAGGACAAAAGATGTCATGCAAGTTCTTTTCCATAAGCACGTATGACTATATTCGGAATACATGCCTACATTACATTGATGATTTGGATCTAGTTCTGTGTCACCCTATGTTATAACTGTTGCATGAATAATCGCATCCGGCATAATTCTTCATCACCGATCCAATGCCTACGAGCTTTTCACATATTGTTCTTCGCTTATTTACTTTTCCGTTGCTACTATTACAATTACTACAAAACCCAAAAATATTACTTTTGCTACCGTTATCACTACTATCATACTACTTTGCTACTAAATACTTTGCTGCAGATATTAAGTTATCCAGGTGTGGTTGAATTGACAACTCAACTGCTAATACTTGAGAATATTTTTTGGCTCCCCTTGTGTCAAATCAATAAATTTGGGTTGAATACTCTACCCTCGAAAACTGTTGCGATCCCCTATACTTGTGGGTTATCAAGACTATTTTCTGGCGCCGTTGCCGGGGAACATAGCTCTATTCTTTGAGTCACTTGGGATTTATATCTGCTGGTCACTATGAAGAACTTGAAAGACGAGAAAACTAAAATTTATCCCTCAACTACGAGGGGAGGTAAGGAACTGCCATCTAGCTCTGCACTTGATTCACCTTCTGTTTTGAGTAAGCTTGCGACGCCTAAACCTGCTTCTGCTACTAATTCTGATATGTCGCATGTTATTGATGATGCCACTTCTACTTTGCATGATACTTATGATGAAACTACTTCTATGCTTGATACTACTGTGCCACTTGGTGAATTTCTGGATGAACAACTTGCTAGGGTGATGCTAAGATATGGTTTTATATCCTTAAAATATTTCCGTTCTCATTAAAGGGTGATGCTAAGATATGGTTTAATTCCCTTGATCCTGGTTGTGTGCGTAGTCCCCAGGATATGATTTATTACTTCTCTGCTAAATATTTCCCTGCTCATAAGAAACAAGCTGCCTTAAGGGAAATATATAATTTTTGTGCAAATTGAAGAAGAGAGTCTCCCACAAGCTTGGGGGAGGCTTCTCCAATTATTTAATGCCATGCCTGATCATCCTCTCAAGAAAAATGAAATACTTGATATCTTTTGTAATGGACTAACCGATGCTTCCAGAGACCACCTGGATAGTTGTGCTGGTTGTGTTTTCAGGGAAAGAACAGCTGATGAAGGTGAAATTCTATTGAATAATATGTTGACAAATGAAAATAATTGGACACTTCCTGAACCAACTCCTAAGCCAACTCCGAAGAAAAGGGGTGTTCTATTTCTCAGTCCTGGAGATATGCAAGAGGCAAAGAAATCTATGAAAGAAAAAGGTATAAAAGCTGAAGATGTTAAGCATTTACCTCCTATTGAAGAAATACATGGTCTTAATTTACCGCCTGTTGAAGAAACACATGGTCTTGATAACCCGACACAGGTAGTAAAGGTAAATTCTCTCTATAGATATGATAAAGCTGAAATCCCTCCTACTAAGTTTGCTAGCCAATGTTTGGATGAGTTTGATAACTTTGTGGTTAAGCAAGAAAACTTCAATGCTTATTTTGGTAGAGAACTAAACCGCAATGCTTATATGATTGAACACTTGAGTGATTATATGTCTAGAGTTAAAGGTGAACTTAAACTCATTAGTAAACATGCTTCTATGGTTACCACTCAAGTAGAACAAGTACTTAAAGCTCATAATGATTTCCTCAATGAATTGAATAGTAAGAAAAATGATAATGCTGTTAGAGTTGTGACTAGAGGGGGTAGAATGACTCAAGAACCTTTGTATCCTAAGGGCCACCCTAAGAGAATTGAGCAAGATTCTCAGAGAACTAATGTAGATGCACCTAGTCCTTCTAAAAGGAAGAAAAAGAAAAATGATAGGACTTTGCATGCTTCTAGTGAACCTGTTGTAGACACACCTGAGAATCCCAATGATATTTCTATTTCTGATGCTGAAACACAATCTGGTAATGAACATGAACCTAGTGATAATGATAATGATGATGTTCATGTTGATGCTCAACCTAGCAATAACAATGATGTAGAGATTGAACCTGCTGTTGATCTTGATAACCCACAATCAAAGAATCAACGTTATGATAAGAAAGACTTTGTTGCTAGGAAGCTGATACGTCTCCAACGTATCTATAATTTTTTATTGTTCCATGCTATATTATATTCTGTTTTGGACATTAATGGGCTTTATTACACACTTTTATATTATTTTTGGGACTAACCTATTAATCGGAGGCCAGCCCAGAATTGCTGTTTTTTGCCTATTTCAGAGTTTCGCAGAAATAGAATATCAAACGGAGTCCAAACGGAATGAAACCTTCGGGAACGTGATTTTAGGAACGAACGTGATCCAGAGGACTTGGTCCCTACGTCAAGACATCAACCAGGAGGGCACGAGGTAGGGGGCGCGCCTACCCCCTGGGCGCGCCCTCGACCCTCATGGGCCGCATGTTGCTCCACCGACGTACTTCTTCCTCCTATATATACCTACGTACCCCCAAACTACCAGATATGGAGCCAAAAACCTAATTCCACCGCCGCAACCTGATGTACCCGTGAGATCCCATCTTGGTGCCTTTTCCGGAGCTCCGCCAGAGGGGGCATCGATCACGGAGGGCTTCTACATCAACACCATAGGCTCTCCGATGATGTGTGAGTAGTTTACCTCAGACCTTCGGGTCCATAATTATTAGCTAGATGGCTTCTTCTCTCTTTTTGGATCTCAATACAATGTTCTCCCCCTCTCTTGTGGAGATCTATTCGATGTAATCTTCTTTTGCGGTGTGTTTGTTGAGACCGATGAATTGTGGGTTTATGATCAACTTTATCTATGAACAATATTTGAATCTTCTCTGAATTCTTTTATGTATGATTGGTTATCTTTGCAAGTATCTTCGAATTATCAGTTTGGTTTGGCCTACTAGACTGATCTTTCTTGCAATGGGAGAAGTGCTTAGGTTTGGGTTCAATCTTGCGGTGTCCTTTCCCAGTGACAGTAGGGGCAACAAGGCACGTATTGTATTGTTGCCATCGAGGATAACACGATGGGGTTTTATATCATATTGCATGAGTTTATCCCTCTACATCATGTCATCTTACTTAAAGCGTTACTCTGTTCTTATGAACTTAATACTCTAGATGCATGCTGGATAGCGGTCGATGTGTGGAGTAATAGTACTAGATGCAGGCATGAGTCGGTCTACTTGTCTCGGACATGATGCCTATGTACATGATCATACCTAGATATTCTCATAACTATGCTCAATTCTGTCAATTGCTCAACAGTAATTTGTTCACCCACCGTAGTACTTATGCTCTTGAGAGAAGCCACTAGTGAAACCTATATATGGCCCCCGGGTCTATTTTCCATCATATTAATCTCTCGTCAACAAGTTATTTCTAGCGTCGTCTTTATATTGCTTTCTTTACTTTGCATCTTTATCATAAAAATACCAAAAATATTATCTTATCATATCTATCAGATCTCACTCTCGTAAGTGACCGTGAAGGGATTGACAACCCCTTTATTGCGTTGGTTGCGAGGATTTATTTGTTTGTGTAGGTGCGAGGGACTCGTGCGTGGCCTCCTACTGGATTGATACCTTGGTTCTCAAAAACTGAGGGAAATACTTATGCTACTTTGTTGCATCACCCTTTCCTCTTCAAGGGAAAACCAACGCGGTGCTCAAGAGGTAGCAAGAAGGATTTCTGGCGCCGTTGCTGGGGTGTCTACGCAAAAGTCAACATACCAAGTACCCATCACAAACCCTTATCTCCCACATTACATTATTTGCCATTTGCCTCTCGTTTTCCTCTCCCCCACTTCACCCTTGCCGTTTTATTCACGCTCTCTTTTTCGCTTGCCTCTTTTTTCGTTTGCTTGTCGTTATGGCTAGTCCCCTTTCTGCTCCTTTATCCCCTGAGTTTGAAGTTCTTCACTTTAAACAAGTACAAGGAGAAAATTTAAAAGATGCTTGGCATAGGATGATGGAATCTTATCGTAATTGCACCTTAGAGGTGAGTTTTAGAATTTTGCTTCGTAGTTTTTATGTTGGACTAAATATGTCCCATAGACAACTCTTGGATTGTGTTGCCAAAGGAAATTTTATTGAAATTGATCCCAGTGTTGCGCATGAAATCATAGACGAGGTAGTGGGAACACTACCTCAACAAAAAAAAGGGCCACAACATACCCAGGAAGAGACACAAGTTTTTGAAAAAAATTGCGAAGTAACTAAGATCTTACAAAAGTCTCTTGAACCTCTTAAGAGCATTAGCGGAAATATTCACCGCATGAATATGTTGATTTTCCTTTGCAATAAGCGGTTGGATTCTTTAGATCTAAAAATTTCCGAATATGAAGGGAAACGTAAAGAACCTCCCGGATTCGAGCTTGATTCCGCTACAAAATTGAAAGCCAAAGATGACAATACCTTGATCTATCCTTGCTATTATGCCTAGCTAGGGGCGTTAAACGATAGCGCTTGTTGGGAGGCAACCCAATTTTATTTTTAGTTTTTTTGCTTTTTGCTTCTGTTTAGGAATAAATATTTGATCTAGCCTCTTGTTAGATTTGTTTTTATGTTTTAATTAGTGTTTGTGCCAAGTTTAACCTATAGGATCTTCTTGGAAGATAGTTATTTGATCTTGCTGAAAATTTCAGAAACTTTCTGTTCACGAAAATAATTGTTAAAAATCATCAGAACGTGATAAAATATTTATTCCAATTGCTTATGATCAATAAACAAATTGCCTAGGTCGTCCTATTTTGGCTGAAGTTTTGGAGTTCCAGAAGTTTGCGTTAGTTACAGATTACTCAGACTGTTCTGTTTTTGACAGATTCTGTTTTTCGTGTGTTGTTTGCTTATTTTGATGAATCTATGGCTAGTAAAATAGTTTATAAACAATAGAGAAGTTGGAATACAGTAGGTTTAACACCAATATAAATAAAGAATGAGTTCATTACAGTACCTTGAAGGGGTGTTTTGTTTTCTTTCGCTAACGGAGCTCACGAGATTTTCTGTTAAGTTTTATGTTGTGAAGTTTTCATATTTTGGGTAAAAGATTTGATGGATTATGGAACAAGGAGTGGAAAGATCCTAAGCTTGGGGATGCCCATGGCACCCCGAGATAATCTAAGGACACCAAAAAGCCAAAGCTTGGGGATGCCCCGGAAGGCATCCCCTCTTTCGTCTACTTCCATCGGTAACTTTACTTGGAGCTATATTTTTATTCACCACATGATATGTGTTTTGCTTGGAGCGTCTTGTATGATTTGAGTCTTTGATTTTTAGTTTACCACAATCATCTTTGCTGTACCCACCTTTTGAGAGAGACACACATGATTCGGAATTTATTAGAATACTCTATGCGCTTCACTTATATCTTCTGAGCTATATAGTTTTAGCTCTAGTGCTTCACTTATATCTTTTAGAGCACGGCGGTGGTTTTGTTTTATAGAAACTATTATTCTCTCATGCTTCACTTATATTATTTTGAGAGTCTTAAACAGCATGGTAATTTGCTTAAATTGGGAAATTAATCCTAATATGTTAGGTATTCAAGACTAGTAAAAAACTTTCTAAATGCTAAGAGAAGTTTGATGCTTGATGATTGTTTTGAGATATGGAGGTAGTGATATGAAAGTTGTGCTAGTTGAGTAGTTGTGAATTTGAGAAACACTTGTGTTGAAGTTTGCATGTCCCGTAGCATGCACGTATGGTAAATGTTATGTAACAATTTTGAAACATGAGGTGTTCTTTAATTGTCCTCCTTATGAGTGGCGGTCGGGGACGAGCGATGGTCTTTTCCTACCAATCTATCCCCCTAGGAGCATGCGCGTAGTGCTTGGTTTTTGATGACTTGTAGATTTTTGCAATAAGTATGTGAGTTCTTTATGACTAATATTGATTCCATGGATTATACGCACTCTTACCCTTCCATCATTGCTAGCCTCTTCGGTACCGTTCATTGCCCTTTCTCACATTGAGAGTTGGTGCAAACTTCGCCGGTGCATCCAAACCCCGTGATATGATACGCTCTTTCACACATAAACCTCCTTATATCTTCCTCAAAACAGCCACCACACCTACCTATTATGGCATTTCCATAGCCATTCCGAGATATATTGCCATGCAACATTCCACCGTTCTGTTTATTATGCCACGCTCACACTACGAAAAAAGACACATCCGTGACATTTTGGGCCGAACGAATTTTTTTCTGTCATACATATGACACTTCTATGACGATAATTGTGACAAAACCCGGTATCATCATAGATGTGGTGGGCTCCTACTTCCATGACAAAAAATCATGACAGAAAATGGGCTTTTCGTCCTGGGCGGGCCCGAGACGCAGCTGCATGACATTCTTTGGGCTGTCCATGACGGAAAAAACCGTGCTAGAAGCGAGGGGGAGGAAAATTTCGGGGAGTTCCCGGTTACGGTGGGAGGTCGGGGGCAAGCGATGCGCGTTTCTCTCGTACACGTACGCGCGTGTGTGCGAGGCGTTGGCTCTAACTGAACCCGTGCGAGGCGTTGGGCTCTAACTGAACCCGAGCGATTGCACTGCAGGCTACGCGTTACTGAACCAGAGCGATCGATTGATGGCTGTTAACTGAACCCGATCGAGCGATTCCTTCGCTACTGCTGCTAGCTGAAGCCGATCGATTGTATGAACAGTGAGCGTTGTGGGGGGGGGGGTTGGATGAACAGTGAGCGGTGGCGTAGCCTCTGGATGAACAGGACCCCGTGGTGTGGAGGGCTGGATGAACAGTAGACGGTGGAGGGGTGCCCGTGGAGGGGTGGTTGAACAGGACCTCGTGGTGTGGAAGGCTGGATGAATAGTAGACGGTGGAGGGGTGGTTGAACAGTAGCCGGTGGAGTAGCGCGCGGTGGAGGCTGGATGAACAGGAGCCCGTGGAGGCTGGAGGAGGTCGACGGTAGCCCGTGGAGGCTGGAGGAGGTCGACGGTGGAGATGAATAGTATCCCGTGGAGTCCCGTTTTGCGGTACGCCACACCCCTCCCGATGAACAGGACCCCCGTTTCGACCGTAGCGCTCCAACACAAGTCCGTTTCCTCCGTTTTGCGGTACGCCACACCCCTCCCGATCAACAGGACCCCCGTTTCGACCGTAGGAGGTCCGTTTCCTCCGTTTTGCGGTACGCCAGACCCCTCCCGATGAACATGATCCCATTTCGAACGTGGCCGGTCGAACACAAGGCCGTTTCCTTCGTTTTGCGGTACACCAGGCCTCGTTTCCATTGCCTATTCCGTCCAAGCCCTCCCGATGAACATGACCACGCATTCCGTTCCCACCCAGCCGGTTGGCTCCCACGTGTTCCGTTGCCTCCCGATGAACACGACGCATTCCGTTGCCTCCCCATGTACACGACGCATTCCGTTGCCTCCCCATGAACACGACGACGATGTTGTTTCTCCGTTCCGAGCCAACCATGTACACGAGCCCTGGCCGCATGTATGCGCGAGTAGGCGTTCGAGACCCTGCCCGTATGTACGTACGTGGCCGTATTTTCTTTCTTGCACCCTGGCCGCTGTACGTACGTGTACATGCTACGTGCGTGCCTCTACTACGACACGTACGCGCCTCTACTACGACACGTGCGCGCCTCTACATCGACCAGTATATATGTACGTACACATTCGCGACCAGAATGACAACGCTACGTACGCTTCGACCAGGTGGGTCCCGACTGTCAGGCACTTCCTTGCCTGCGAAGATGTAGCTGGTGGGTCCCAGCAGTCAGGGGGCGAATCGTTTTTTGCCCGGACGCACTTCCTTGCGTGCGAAGGCGTAGCTGCTGGGTCCCAACAGTCAGGGGGAATCGTTTTGTTTTTTTTGCCCGGACGTACTTCCTTGCGTGCGAAGATGTAGCTGGTGGGTCCCAGCAGTTAGGGGGCGAATCGTTTTTTCGGACGCACTTCCTTGCATGCGAAGATGTAGCTGGTGGGTCCCAGCAGTCAGGGGGAAACGTTTTTTCACGAAATACGGTGGCCCGTCCGGTGGGTCCCCGCTGTCAGGTGGAAGAATAATTATTTTGCGCGTAATAAGGAGGCACTTCCTTGCTGCGGCCATGGACCCCGCTGTCAGCCTCTCCACGTACAGTCCACGTCCGATGGAAGCCAATCCTTGACCACGTTGACCACGCCGCGCCGAGAGCACCAGGGCGGTGGACGACGGCGAGGCCTAGGAAGGGGACGACGCGGAGCCGGGGAAGACGCGGCAGTGGATGCCCACGTGTAGAGGAGTCTGAGGGTTCACTCGTTCGGCTGCGGTGTGAGGCTGCCGTCGTTGCAGAATAACAGGGGGTGTGGGTGCGTAGAGGGATGGCCTGGCCAGCGGTGGGAGTAGTAGGGGGCGGTGAGGCCTCCGCGGCATCACAGCCGGCCACGGGCGGCAGGAGCAGGCGGCACGACCGGCGCTGCTTTGGCGGCTGGAGCAAGAAGAGCAGAGGTTGAAGAAGCACTACGGCCGTTGGATGGACATCGTACGGTCACTGGAGCTAGAATCGTTCATATATTGACTAAAGTTGACAAAGCCCTCCGTCCCAGTCAACTTAGTAGGCCCACAAGTCAGCCTCCCACCAAGGTGGGTCCCAGCTAGCAGGGGGTATTCATTTTTGTGTGCGTAATAAGGAGGCACTTCCGGTGGGTCCGAGCTGACAGCGTTGGGAACTTTTTTTCGCGAAATACGGTGGCCCGTCCTGTGGTCCCAGCAGTCAGGGGGAAACGTCTTTTTTCGCGAAATACTGGTGGCCCGTCCGGTGGGTCCATGCTGTCATGTGGAGGAACAATTATTTTCCGCGTAATAAGGAGGCACTTCCTTGCGGCTGCCGTGGGCCCAGTTGTCAGCCTCTCCATGTACAGTACTCTTCTGATGGAAGTCGGTCGTTGACCACATTGACCACGCCGCGCCGAGAGCACCACGGCGGTGGACGACGGCGAGGCCTAGGAAGGGGACGACGCGGAGCCGGGGAAGACGCGGCAGTGGAAGCCTGCGCGGAGAGGAGTACGAGGGTTCACCGGTTCGGCTGCGGTGTTTGGTTGTCGTTGCCGCAGAAAAACAGGGGGTGTAGGTGAGTAGAGGGATGCCCTGGCCAGCAGTGGGAGTAGTAGGGGGCGCTGAGGCCTACGCAGCAGCACAGCCGGCCACGGGAGGCGGGATTAGGCGGTCCCGCCGGCACTGCTTTGGTGGCTGGAGCAAGAAGATCAGAGATTGAAGAAACACGACGGCCGTTGGATTGACATCCAACGGTTACGTCTGCTAGAATCGTTTGTTGAAGTATATAATAACTAAAAAAATCTTGCATACGCGTCAACTAAACAGGCCCACAAGTCAGACCACTCCCTCTTTTTTTTAATAATTTATATATAGCTCATGACAACTTCTTATGCAATTTATTGCAGTCGTTTTTTTGGTTGGCCAGGACCAATTTCGCATATTTCTGTGGGTTCCAAACTATTTTTAGTACTGAAATGTCGAGCCAGATTTAAAGTACTTTGAAGATATATTTAAATTAGGTTAATGCCCAGTGAAATAGGAATATGAAAATGTGAAAAAATTCAGAAATTATAAAGTAATTGCCAATTTGTCATCAGCTTTTTTATATTTACAACCCATTTCATATTACTTTCAAGATTTCCAGGCGTCTTGAAAGAGTTGCAGCCCATCAGGGTGTAGAAAAATAAGTAGGCCTGGATTGGGTATTCTTCAGAA